>NC_138299.1:163666063-163813563 GCF_965601325.2 Salmo salar
CAGTGGCCCAGTGCTCCTCCAGTTCAGTGGCCCAGTGCTGCTCCAGTCCAGTGGCCCAGTGCTCCTCTAGTCCAGTGAGGCGTGCTAGCCCCTGACAGCCTTTACAGTGGCCCAGTGCTCCTCTACATCACATTAACTGGAGCAGGCATCAATACATTTCAATAGCTTACTCACTGGCTATTCCCTCTATAGTGCACAACTTTTATACCATAGTGCATTATATCAGGAATATAGTGTCATTTGGGATGCAGCCATTTTACAAAGTGCATCTTGTTACTGAGGCCTCACAGGTTAACCTTTCTGGGGATATACCATTGACCTTGAAAGGATCTACTCACTGGCAGGTTTTCCATTTCCTCTGACTTTATATTTAACAAGGTGAGTCCATTGAGAACATTCTCCTTGACAATAAACACCTGAATAAATCATTATTGTCTAGTTACCATGGCAACCAGGCATATGGAAAGTACACGGTGGTAATAGACATCATAGCTTTTTCCTGAAAATATTTTGAGGAAAATATTAAAATAGTTCATAATCTAATTAAATATAACATATTATTCTCCATGAAGCAGGGTTGGGATATCGCAGTGCTGGCTTACCATGGATATCAGTGATTCAGGGGCTCAACCTGATGACAAATGACATACGACAGCACTGACTGAAACTGTTATGACGTCAAGACATGGAGTAGAGAGATCAACTAGTAGAGAGATCAACTAGTACAGAGATCAACTAGTAAGGAGATCAACTAGTAGAGAGATCAACTAGTAGAGAGATCAACTAGTAGGGAGATCAACTAGAAGAGAGATCAACTAGTAGGGAGATCAAATAGTAGAGAGATCAACTAGTAGGGAGATCAAATAGTAGAGAGATCAACTAGTAGAGAGATCAACTAGTAGAGAGATCAACTAGTAGACAGAAAAGCTATCAATCCAATGTAAAGTGTAGGTCTCTTTTAACAAAAGACAATTTTAAAGGAAGTACTTGGAGAAAGTTGTTGTGATGTTCATTGTAATTATTATTGTTGTTTCTGATGTAACTAGAAGTATGCCTTATGCTTTCTTGACGTGTAGTCTCCTTTGCCATCTTCTCATGTGTGTTACGTGATGAACAACACAATAGACCAAGGGTCATCTTTATTAGGGAAAAAATGTGAAGGCGAACACAAATGTTTGTGCTATGCTGTGGCCTACCGAAGATGACCCAGGTAGGAGTAAAGAATCCCTTATTCATTATTTTGCAAATAATTGCCTCTTGCAAAACCCCAAAGTTAAAAGTAAAATCATTTTCCTTCACTGCAGCTCCACAGAGCTTAAGTATGCAAGAGGGAAGGAAGGCTAATGATGCTTACCGACGAGGTCCTGCTTTGATAACAGATTTCTCTGCAGTCGAGGCCTGGACAGGAACCAGGAGAGGGCTCTTCACTGCACTCATGGAGAAAATTACAAGTTAAAAGATAGAGTAGAAGAAGTCGACATGTCGTGGACGGGTGAGAGTTCTTTACACTCTTGGGATAATGTTACACTTCAGAGAGTTTACTGTGTCTCTGTTAGTCTACAACGATGAATGATATTTGAAATTAGGTTCTTGGGCTTGCAGCATTCAAGGTTTTTGTTGCCATTCGATTGCTATCGAGAGCAAGTTCCTCTATTACAATATTGACACAGCTTAGCTTTCAGTTTGTGTTTTGATACAGATAGAATACAACTGTCTGTTTACCAGCACTACAGAAAAATGTACTCTGTCTGTTTACTACCTCTACAGATAGTTGTAGTCTGTCTGTTTACTACCTCTACAGATAGTTGTAGTCTGTTTACTACCTCTACAGATAGTTGTAGTCTGTTTACTACCTCTACAGATAGTTGTAGTCTGTTTACTACCTCTACAGATAGTTGTAGTCTGTTTACTACCTCTACAGATAGTTGTAGTCTACAGGGAACGCAGTAGTGTTCAGTGTTTTAGTGTATCGAACCGTAGTGTATAGTACCATAGTGTATAGTACCATAGTACTGTAGTGTATAGTACCATAGTGTATAGTACCATACAACCAACTAACATGGATAAGCAAGCAATTCTATCAATAACAATATTATCCTCACTAGCTAAATGCTCGAATCGAACTTACAAACAAATATTTTCCCAGGCTGAAGCGTGACAAGAAATAACTGCACTGAAAGACATGGACCATAGCGTTATTTTAGCTGCATCTATTCTCTAGGTTTGAAGCTTATTTCCTGCAATTCTACACATTTAGTCATGGGGTGCATTTCCTGTTGTTGTTGCAGTTTTAAAGCTTATTTTATTGCAATTCTGTACATTTCTAATGCATATTCATGTGATATTTGAGTGACTCAAACATTACAACAATAGCTATCGGCTAAGAATCTTTTTTTTTTAAACATTAGCTGATATGGGCTAGTTGATCTGGACATTTCTGACAAATAGCTCTCTAAGATACGCAACGACTGGCACGACAAGAGGCACTGATGATGTAATACCCCATTTAGAAATAGCACCTTGTGCATTCTGTACTGAACAAAAATATAAACGCAACATGCACCAATCTCAAAGAGTTACAATTCATATAAGGAAATCAGTCAATTTAAATGTATTTATTAGGCCTTAATCTATGGGTTTCCTATGTCTGGGCAGGGGTCCAGCCATGGTTGGGCCTTGGAGGGCGTAGGCCTACTCACTTGGCACCCAGGCCCCACCCACTGGAGAGCATGGCCCACCCAATCAGAATACATTTTTTTCCCCACAAAAGGGCTTTATTTACAGACAGAAATACTCCTCAGCACCACAGATGATCCCACATGTGAAGAAGCCTTATATGGAGATCCTGGGCTGGCGTGGTTGTACATGGTCTGCTGTTGTGAGGCTGGTTGGACATCCTGCCAAATTCCCTAAAATGATGTTGGAGGTGGCTTATGGTAGAGATATTGACTTTTAATTCTCTGGCAACAGCTCTGGTGAACTTTCCAGTGGTCAGCATGCCAATTGCACGCTCACTCAAAACTTGAGACATCTTAAGTATTGTGTTGTGTGACAAAACTGCACATTTTAAAGTGGCCTTTTATTGTCCCCAGCATAAGGTGCACCTGTGTAATGATCAGGCTGTTTAATCAGCTTCTTGATATGCCACACCTGTCAGGTGGATGGATTATCTTGGGAAAGGAGAAATGCTCACAAACAGGAATGTAAACAAATTTGTGCACAACATTTGAGAGCTTTTTGTGCGTATGGAACATTTCTGGGATCTTTTATTTCAGCTCATGAAACATGGGACCAACACTTTACATGTTGCGTCGATACTGTTATTCGGTGAACAATTACATTTTTCAAGAGTAAGTTTTTAAAGCCGGACTGAGTTCCTTTTTTTTGTTGAGGGAGGAGGGGACCCCGTGCCTCCCTGCTGACCTCTCACGCACCCCTCTAGGGGGCGAGCTCTACAGTTTGGGAATCACAAGTGTGTAGTGTGTAGTGTGTAGTGTGTAGTGTATAGTGTATAGTGTGTAGTGTGTAGTGCCGTAGTGCCGTAGTTTGTAGTGTGTAGTGCGTAGTGCCGAAGTGTGTAGTGTGTAGTGCCGTAGTGCCGTAGTGTATAGTGTGTAGTGTGTAGTGCCGTAGTGCCGTAGTGCCATAGTGCCGTAGTGTATAGTGTGTAGTGTGTAGTGTGTAGTGCCGTAGTGCCGTAGTGCCGTAGTGCCGTAGTGTGTAGTGTGTAGTGTGTAGTGCCGTATTGCTGTATTGCGTTAGTAGTTAAATGCGCTGTTTGTGACAGCAGAGGAAACTTGATGATTTCCGGAACAGCTACTACAATATCCCAATAAAGTTAACGGCACTTCTGTCATTTAATGTCCATCTATTGCATGATGTCTATGGTACAATCTTCAACCTTATTTAAATTAATTAATGAGGGGGGGGACAAAGTCGAGCAGTGTCAGGGTAGAGAACAGTCCCATATGAATGGTGGATAAAGGGATGTGACTATGCCTGTCAACTATCCATTCACAAAATATCAACTGTTGTTATAACTGCAACCTGGCTGGATAGCCATGTATTTGGCTGTTTCATACTCTATTCAATAACAGTGGAGAGGAGTTATAGCTAAAGCTGTATGTGGATGACTGTCTGATTATAGCAGTAAATACAAGCTAACACAGTAATAAATATGTCATTTACAGGGGCTGCTTGATCATAATCATTCGGTAAGAGTGCAAAATTGTAATATCTAAAAAATGCTTCTCTAATTGTCATTTTCCTGATGTGAAACATGTTCAGATAGCTCTCATTCTCCAAACTAAACCATAAGCTATAACTCCAAGAGCTTTCCAAAGATTTACATTAGAGAATGATTAAGCAAATAACTTAAAATCTTATCTTATCTTGGAACCAAACATTTTCTTAGTGGATATTTCTATGTAAATAAGGTCAGGATGGATGTCTTCACCCATACCAGTTTTTGGTTCTGAAAAGAGTAGTAATTAGCTTCTTATCTTGTGGAAGAGATACACTATCTGCAGTGAGCATATCTCCTGTACCCAAAGACTCTCAGAACATTGTGAAGGAGCATATTAATCTTAGGCGGGGATTCACCCCGATCGTGTGTTGTAGTGTACCTGACATTTAAAGGGGAGGTCAGATTGATCTGTCATATGCAGCAGTTACCATGAATGCGATCTCTGTGAACGCAGGAACATTGCCTTTAAAATCTTCAAGAGTCTATTGACACGCCCCTGCAGATTTTATTAAATTAGCATAATAAAAACATCCCCATAAAAAATCTGTCATTTTAACCAAAGAGATAAACTCAGCAAAAAAAGAAACCTGCAAGTTCCAGGACATGGCCTTAGCCTTCACCCTCCGATGCAACAGAGCGTTACACCGAGGCCTGTACTCTGGAGCGGGATCGATTTGGAGGTGGAGGGTCCGTCATGGTCTGGGGTGGCATTGTCATGCTGGAGGGTCATGTCAGGATGAGTCTGCAAGAAGGGTACCACATGAGAGAGGAGGATGTCTTCCCTGTAACGCACAGCGTTGAGATTTCCTGCAATGACAAAAAGCTCAGTCCGATGATGCTATGACACACCACCCCAGACCATGACGGACCCTCCACCTCCAAATCGATCCCGCTCCAGAGTACAGGCCTCGGTGTAACGCTCATTCCTTTGACGATAAACGCGAATCCGACCATCACCCCTGGTGAGACAAAACCGCAACTCGTCAGTGAAGAGCACTTTTTGCCAGTCCTGTCTGGTCCAGCGACGGTGGATTCGTGCCCATAGGCGACGTTGTTGCCGGTGATGTCTGCTGAGGACCTGCCTTACAACAGACCTACAAGCCCTCAGTCGAGCCTCTCTCAGCCTATTGCGGACAGTCTGAGCACTGATGGAGGGATTGTGCGTTCCTGGTGTAACTCGGGCAGTTGTTGTTGCCATCCTGTACCTGTCCCGCAGGTGTAATGTTCGGATGTACCGATCCTGTGCAGGTGTTACACGTGGTCTGCCACTGCGAGGATGATCAGCTGTCCGTCCTGTCTCCCTGTAGTGCTGTCTTAGACATTTCACAGTATGGACATTGGTTAGGGTTAGGGGTAAGCGTTAGGGGTTAGGGTTAGGGTTAGGGTTTATTTATTGCCCTGGCCACATCTGCAGTCCTCATGCCTCCTTGCAGCATGCCTAAGGCACATTCACGCTGATGAGCAGGGACCCTGGGCATCTTTCTTTTGGTGTTTTTCAGAGTCAGTAGAAAGGCCTCTTTAGTGTACTAAGTTTTCATAACTGTGACCTTAATTGCCTACCATCTGTAAGCTGTTAGTGTCTTAACGACCGTTCCACAGGTGCATGTTCATTAATTGTTTATGGTTCATTGAACAGGCATGGGAAACAGTGTTTAAACCCTTTACAATGAAGATCTGTGAAGTTATTTAGATTTTTATGAATTATCTTTGAAAGACATGGTCCTGAAAAAATTGACGTTTCTTTTTTTGCGTTGGCTGTGTTTCAGCCCACGTTTTGCTCTGTGTCTCAAGGGACTCTTCTGAAGTCGGTAACGCTGATGTGCCAAATTTGATGTGTCTGTAGAATCCGAAACAGTTTGGGCTACAAACTAATATGACCCACTGTGGAAAGGGGAGACTCTCGGGAACAAAATGGTGTCATGGGACTCATCTGAAGGTGTTACGGGAATTAAGTTATCAATGTTCTTAAACCGAACTTCAATGTAACTACTCAGTTTGTATACCAGAAGGTGTAAGGTTCCGGTGGAAAGAAACAGACTGAGACCCAGCCTACAATAATCAGGATGTTTATTTACGAGAGCTCCAAAATCCATACAATGCACATAGCCTTTTCTATTACACATTTTGTCAAAAAATGAACTTACATCAGTAGAGAACTCCACCCCGCTTTAGGTGGCTGTATTTTTCCACCTGTCTCTTTATCTTTTGCCACTCTTTTCGGGCAGTTGTTCCCCTCCCTAACTAAGGGAGGCCCATTTTCCTGTTCCTTTCACAAGGTCGTCTTATCAACTATGCCCTGTTCATTTTGAAAAAGTAACTAAGTGTCTTAGTCTTAAACAGTCTACTCACACACAGTATTGGATTATAGTTTTTAACAAATTATTATAGTGTTATAATTCTAATACATTTCACAAAAGTTATATGGTTTCAGAGTGGAATACTTCAGTCAAAACCTCAGACAGATAAATCCTTTTATCAGAAGGTAACCCATACAAATGAATGGAGGTATGAAGGTAGTTTGTTTCAACAAAAATAATTATATACCGTATTAGAGGTCGACCGATTAATCGCAATGGCCGATTAATTAGGGCCGATTTCAAGTTTTCATAACAATCGGAAATCGGTATTTTTGGATGCCGATTTGGCCGATTTTGATTTTATTTTTTTAGACCTTTATTTAACTAGGCAAGTCAGTTAAGAACACATTCTTATTTTCAATGACGGCCTAGGAACGGTGGGTTAACTGCCTTGTTCAGGGGCAGAACGACAGATGTAAGCTCAGGGATTCAATCTTGCAACCTTACGGTTAACTAGTCCAATGCTCTAACCACCTGCTTTACATTGCACTCCACGAGGAGCCTGCCTGTTATGCGAATGCAGTAAGAAGCCAAGGTAAGTTGCTAGCTAGCATTAAACTTATCTTATAAAAAACAATCAATCAATCATAATCACTAGTTAACTACACATGGTTGATGATATTACTAGTTTATCTAGCCTGTCCTGTGTTGCATATAATCGCTTAGGTACACGTTGCTCCAACCATAAACATCAATGCCTTTCTTAAAATCAATACACAAGTATATATTTTTAAACCTGCATATTTAGTTAATATTGCCTGCTAACATGAATTTCTTTTAACTAGGGAAAATGTGTCACTTCTCTTGCAAACAGAGTCAGGGTATATGCATCAGTTTGGGCCGCCTGGCTCGTTGTGAACTGTGAGACGATTTCTTCCTAACAAAGACAGCCGACTTCGCCAAACGGGGATGATTTAACAAAAGCGCATTTGCGAAAAAAAGCACAATCATTGCACGACTGTACCTAACCATAAACATAAATGCCTTTCTTAAAATCTGTACACAGAAGTATATATTTTTAAACTCCATTTTTAAAATCCAGGTTAGCAGGCAATATTAACCAGGTGAAATTGTGTCATTTTGCATTCATTGCACACAGTCAGGGTATATGCAACAGTTTGGGCCGCCTGGCTCGTTGCGAACTAATTTGCCAGAATTTTACGTAATTATGAAATAACATTGAAGGTTATGCAATGTAACAGGAATAACGTTTTGATTCCGAGATCATAGTTTCCGGATTCGACCATATTAATGACCTAAGGCTCGTATTTCTGTGTGTTATTATGTTATAATTAAGTCTATGATTTGATAGAGCAGTCTGACTGAGCGGTGGTAGGCAGCAGCAGGCTCGTAAGCATTCATTCAAAATAGCACTTTCGTGCGTTTTTCCAACAGCCCTTCACAATGCATTGCGCTGTTTATGACTTCAAGCCTGTCAACTCCCAAGATTAGGCTGGTGTAACCGATTTGAAATGGCTAGCTAGTTAGCCGGGTGTGCGCTAATAGAGTTTCAAACGTTTCTCGCTCTGAGACTTGGGAGTGGTTGTTCCCCTTGCTCTGCATGGGTAACGCTGCTTCGAGGGTGGCTGCTGTCGATGTGTTCCTGGTTCGAGCCCAGGTAGGAGCGAGGAGAGGGACGGAAGCTATACTGTTACACTGGCAATACTAAAGTGCCTATAAGAACATCCAATAGTCAAAGGTATATGAAATACAAATCGTATAGAGAGAAATAGTCCTATAATTCCTATAATAACTACAACCTAAAACTTCTTACCTGGGAATATTGAAGACTCATGTTAAAAGGAACCACCAGCTTTCATATGTTCTCATGTTCTGAGCAAGGAACTTAAACGTTAGGCTTTTTTACATGGCACATATTGCACTTTTACTTTCTTCTCCAACACTTTGTTTTTGCATTATTTAAACCAAATTGAACGTTTCATTATTTATTTGAGGCTAAATTGATTTTATTGATTTTATTGATGTATTATATTAAGTTAAAATAAGTGTTCATTCAGTATTGTTGTAATTGTCATTATTACAAATAAATACATTTTAAAAATGGCCGATTAATCGGCAGCAGCTTTTTTGGTCCTCCAATAATCGCTATCGGTATCGGCGTTGAAAAATCATAATCGGTTGACCTCTATACCGTATATATGTGACTGACCGGCTCAAATCGGTCTTGCGTAGGAACATTTGAAAATGCTTTTTTTTTAAACATTTTTTTACATTGGCAAAGCTACACAATGGTATATCATACCCTACAGTTGAGGAACAATGGGAAAGTAATTTTGCTTGGAAAGTTGATAAACTTCTAAACTCACTTTTGAGACTATTGGAGAACCCTCTACACCCATTCAGCATTGTTCACACCCTCTTAAGCTTTAGCCCCACCCATCTCTTTAAGGGTTGATCCTATCTACTAACAGCAGCAAACTTGCTAAGGTAACTTGCTAACTTGCTAGCTACTTCCAGACATCTAAGTGAGAGAGAACAGCTCACTGAACATTTTGAACTGTCATCCAACTCGGAATTGCGAGTCAGGAACTCAGGCCTCTTTCTAGAGCTCCGATCTGAAGATCACTGACGTCATCATGATTCTACCTTGTTTTTTCTGAGTTCCCAGTTGTCTTAAAAACAACAAATACAGGAGAATGCCACTTTGATGACACATTTTCATGACAGAATTTACCCATGAAGGACTGCCGCACCACCTTCCTGTTCAAGTGAGCACAGCACAACAAGGTGAGTCCAAAAATGTCTTGTATGCTGCTGCATAAATTATGTAATTTGCCAGGGAGATATGTATACTGTAGCTAAGAAAGTAATACTAACTGTATGTTGTGTAGTAATCTGTTAGTAGCCCATGTGCCTCACCCTAATAATTTGGTCCCTTTCCCCCTCATAATTTCACCTACTGTTCTGACTATAGCCTGTTTACAAAAATGTAATCATCGAATATTGTAAGTGCTTTCATTGTCTGCTTATATGCCCCCTTTATTTATCCTACAGTTCTCACTTGGTGTACAGGGAGAATACTGTAAGAACGGCCCATGTTCTGAATTATGTCACTGTACATTTCAAAAGTGCTGAACAAATAGCTATATTGGCTACGTCAGTCGTCGCTCGCTAACTAATGTCTTAATCAAAATTACGGATTGCCTCTTATCCGCTTGTCATCCCCTTATGTCATAGTTTGTACATCTCAATTATCAGTAGAAACCACATTTGCATAAGCAAGTGAGCCATATCAGCTATGTTTTTTTTTAAAGGAAGTAAATTAGGCTGAATTAATTTTTCGCTTCCAGACAAGGCTCCACTGATAGCCAGGTGTAGAAGTGGCAAGGTGTTGGGACTGCTGTTGGGACTCTGCTGTTGGGACAGCTTTATGTAGGCCCTAACAGATTGTGGGCCCCATTTGTAACCGTTATAGTGCAATGCATGCATTGTTTAGTGTGTTATGCAATGGCTCAGCTGGCATGCATCTAAATTTGGGGGGAGTTTGCCCCCACCAAGATTTACATGCTAAAATCGCCACTGACTTCGATCCACTCCTAAGCCCTGAAGCTTCTCTTTCCTCTGTTTTCCTCAAGGTAGAAATACAGAGAAAAAATGGGAAATGCTTTAAGGACGACTGAGGAATCCAACTGGGCTGTCATGAGACTAGAGGCAGCTTCCTAAAGGAGGAATCTAACTGGGGAGTCATGTGACTAGAGGCAGCTTCCTAAAGGAGGATTCTAACTGGGCTGTCATGTGACTAGAGGCAGCATCCTAAAGGAGGAGTCCAACTGGGGAGTCATGTGACTAGAGGCAGCTTCCTAAAGGAGGAATCTAACTGGGGAGTCATGTGACTAGAGGCAGCTTCCTAAAGGAAGAATCTAACTGGGAAGTCATGTGACTAGAGGCAGCATCCTAAAGGAGGAGTCCAACTGGGGAGTCATGTGACTAGAGGCAGCTTCCTAAAGGAGGAATCTAACTGGGGAGTCATGTGACTAGAGGCAGCTTCCTAAAGGAGGAATCCAACTGGGCAGTCATGTGAGACTAGAGGCAGCTTCCTAAATTGCACTCTATTCCCTATATAGTGCACTTCCTTTGACCAGGGTCAATAGGGTAAAAAGTAATGCACTATGTATGGAATAGGATGCCATTTGGGACATAGCCTGCATGCAGGTCAGAGAGAGCTGAGAGTTCAGTTCTAGAGATTGCTAGAGAGTTGACCGCAAGGTGTGAAGGATATAACATAACATGTATTAACTTCCAGACCCATTCCTGGGCAGTCTGATTGAGTCCACCGGTGAATTGGACTGGAGAGTGACAGCCTGCATCCCAAAATGGAACCCTATTCCTTATCTAGAGCAATACTATTGACCAGAGCCCTGAGGCCCTATTTGAGACCCCTATGGCCCCCTATGTAGTGCACTATATAGGGAATAGGGTGTGTTTTTTGAGACGCTGCAAAGTCTTCCAACCTTAACAGGCTTATAGAGCACAGCCCTGTAGGTGCTGTTCGTTTAGCTCCTATCTGCAGCACTGATACCACACACTTAATAGATGTCAGTTCACTGCTGCATCACTGATAACACTTCATGGAAGTGAATCGACTGCAACAAACTTTATGCCACAGTGACTATCCGGTGTTATATCCTGTTAGTTCCATTTGGATGTGGCGAGATACCTCCGTTTGTTGTAACTGTAAATAAATCTGTGTATATCCTGTTAGTTCCATTTGGATGTGGCTAGATACCTCCGTTTGTTGTAACTGTAAATAAATCTGTGTATATCCTGTTAGTTCCATTTGGATGTGGCTAGATACCTCCGTTTGTTGTAACTGTAAATAAATCTGTGTATATCCTGTTAGTTCCATTTAGATATGGCTAGATACCTCCGTTTGTTGTAACTGTAAATAAATCTGTGTATATCCTGTTAGATCCATTTGGATGTGGCTAGATACCTCCATTTTGTTAGTGTCATGCACTGATTTAGCCTATACATGACGTAACTATTGACTGGGTCTGATGATGTGTCAAAACTTTAGCACCGTTCCCAAAATGGAGCCGAGAATAACATGCAAAAGAGGTGACTACAAAATGACTGCTGAAAATGATTCAAAACGATTCAAACCCTTTTCAACTGTTTGTGCGTTGTAAGTTTCATAGAAACTGAATAGAAAACTGGTCCTTATTTTACCCAGTGTGGTAAGAGATGCGTCCATGTCGGTCTGAAACTTAAAGACACAGCAGGATGATTCATAAGATAAATAGAAACCTCATTAACTCTAATGTCCCAAAGGGAACCCTGTTCCCTGTACAGGATCTCTTCTGTTACTGTGAATTTTTCCTGCACTGCATGATTTACATACGTTTGCTGAAAACCTGCACAAATGCATGGTTTCTACAGTCTAAGCCCTGTCTAAGGAAAGTATTCACACTCCATTTTCCACATTGTTCACATGTTACTTTACAGCTTTATTCTAAAATGGATTCAAAAATAAATAAATCTCATCGATCTACACCCAATGAAAAAGCGAAAACAGTTTTTTTTTAAATGATTTAAAAATACCATATTTACATAAGTAATCAGACCCTTTGCTATGAGACTGTAAATTGAGCTCAGGTGCATCCTGTTTCTATTGATCATCCTTGAGATGTTTCTACAACTTGATTGGAGTCCTCCTGTGGTAAATTCAATTGACTGGACATGATTTGGAAAGGCACACACCTGTCTATATAAGGTCCCACAGTTGACAGTGCATGTCAGAACAAAAACCAAGCCATGAGGTTGAATGAATCGTCCGTAGAGCTCCGAGACAGGATTATTTCGAGGTACAGATCTGGGGAAGGAACCAAAACATGTCTGCAGTATTGAAGGTCCCCAAGAACACAGTGGGCTCCATCATTCTTAAATGGAAGACGTTTGGAACCACCAAGACTCTTCCTAGAGCTGGCCAACCGGCCAAACTGAGCAATGGGGGGAGAAGGGCCTTGGTGAGGGAGGTGACCAAGAACCTGATGGAGTTCTAGAGTTCCTCTGTGGAGATGAGAGAACCTTCCAGAAGGAGGTCTCTGCAGCTCTCCACCAAGCAGGCCTTTGTGGTAGAGTGGCCAGACGGAAGCCACTCCTCAGTAAAAGGCACATGACAGCCCGCTTGGATTTTGCCAAAAGGCAACTAAAGAAAGGACTCTCAGACCATGAGAAACAAGATTCTCTGATCTGATGAAACCAAGATTGAACTCTTTGTCCTGAATGCCAAGTGGCACGTCTGGAGGAAACCTGGTACCATCTCTATGGTGAAGCACGGTGGTGGCAGCATCATGTTTTTCAGTGGCAGGGACTGAGAGACTAGTCAGGATGGAGGCAAAGATGAACGGAGCAAAGTACTCAGGACATCAGATTTTTATTTGCAATATATTTGCAAAAATGCTGAAAAACCTGCTTGTGCTTTTTCAATATGCGGTATTGTGTTTAGATTGATGAGGAAAAAAATACTATTTCATCCATTTTAGAATACGTCTGTGGACACGAACACTTCTCTTCCAAAATGTGGAAAAAGTCAAGGTGTCTGAACACTGCGAATGCATGTAATTTCAGAGAGTCATACCAAGGATAATTTTGCTATTTGATTTAGAATTTTTAGAACCTTGAATTATAAATATATATATATATATTATTTGATGAAATTTTTTTGGGGGCCTTACTGCTATTAGCCCGTACAAACACATTGAATAGCACATTCACTACATGTAACATCCGATAGTCCCAGAAAAAACATCTAAGGGAAGATTGTTCTGAAGTGTCTATCCTATATATATATATATATATTTACATGTATGTAACCCCTTATTTTTGTCATTAAACAGTCTCCGTATATACTTCCATTACTATTTTCTACTTGTACAGGGGGACCTTCAGACGAGGTTCGTGAGGCCTGTGGGCGTACTACAGCAAAACAACAGACGTGTACACTACCAGTCAAAAGTTTGGACACACCTACTCATTCAACAGTTTTTATTCTTTTTTTTTTACTATTTTATACATTGTAGAATAATAGTGAAGACATCAAAACTATGAATAACACATGTGGAATCATGTAGTAACAAAAAAAAGTGTTATAAAAAAATCACAATATATTTCACATTTGAGATTCTTCAAAGTAGTCACCCTTTGCCTTGATGACAGTTTATCAACCTCTGGGGAGGTTCCCATTGGTTGGAAGGCAGCCACGGTTCATCCTTTATTTAAAGGGGGATATCAAGCTGATCCTAACTATTATAGGCCTATTTCTATTTTGCCCTGTTTATCAAACGTTTTTGAAATACTTGTCAATAATCAACTGACTGACTTTCTTGATGTCTGTAGTATTCTCTCTGGTATGCAATCTGGTTTCCACTCAGGTCCTCAATGATGTCACCATTGCCCTTGATTCTAAGCAAAATTGTGCTGCTATTTTTATTGTCTTGACAAAAGCTTTTGATACGGTAGACCATTCCATTCCTGTTGGCCGGCTAAGGAGTATTGGTGTCTCTGAGGGGTCTTTGGCCTGGTTTGCTAACTACCTCTCTCAAAGAGTGCAGTGAGTAACGTCAGAAAATCTGCTGTCTCAGCCACTGCCTGTCACCAAGGGAGTACCCCAATGCTCGATCCTAGGCCCCATGCTCTTCTCAATTTACATCAACAACATAGCTCAGGCAGTAGGAAGAAAATCCCTGAATTTTGTGTTAAACGCTCTACAACAAAGCTTTCTTAGTGTCCAACAAGCTTTCTCTGTCCTTAACCTTGTTCTGAACACCTCCAAAACAAAGGTCATGTGGTTTGGTAAGAAGAATGCCCCTCTCCCCACAGGTGTGATTACTACGTCTGTTAATTTCATTGCATTCGTCTCAATCCACCACATCCGCCTAGGTGCCGCACGATTACTACCTCTGAGGGTTTAGAGCTTGAGGTAGTCACCTCATTCAAGTACTTGGGAGTATGGCTAGATGGTACACTGTCCTTCTCTCAGCACATATCAAAGCTGCAGGATAAAGTTAAATCTAGACTTGGTTTCCTCTATCGTAATCGCTCCTCTTTCACCCCAGCTGCTTTAAACATTATATATCTGGATTACATTCTGTTATAGACATTATATATCTGGATTATATTCTGTTATAGACATTATATATCTGGATTATATTCTGTTATAGACATTATATAGCTGGATTACATTCTGTTATAGACATTATATATCTGGATTATATTTTGTTATAGACATTATATATCTGGATTATATTCTGTTATAGACATTATATATCTGGATTACATTCTGTTATAGACATTATATATCTGGATTATATTTTGTTATAGACATTATATATCTGGATTAAATTCTGTTATAGACATTATATAGCTGGATTACATTCTGTTATAGACATTATATATCTGGATTATATTCTGTTAGAAACATATATCTGGATTATATTCTGTTAAAGACATTATATATCTGGATTATATTCTGTTATAGACATTATATATCAAATTTCAAATCAAATCAAATTTATTTTTATATAGCCCTTCGTACATCAGCTGATATCTCAAAGTGCTGTACAGAAACCCAGCCTAAAACCCCAAACAGCAAGCAAAGCATGTGAAAGAAGCACGGTGGCTAGGAAAAACACCCTAGGAAAAACTCCCTAGAAAGGCCAAAAACCTAGGAAGAAACCTAGAGAGGAACCAGGCTATGAGGGGTGGCCAGTCCTCTTCTGGCTGTGCAGGGTGGATATTATAACAGAACATGGTCAAGATGTTAAAATGTTCATAAATGACCAGCATGGTCAAATAATAATAATTATAGTAGTTGTCGAGGGTGCAACAAGCACGTCCGGTGAACAGGTCAGGGTTCCATAGCCGCAGGCAGAACAGTTGAAACTGGAGCAGCAGCATGGCCAGGTGGACTGGGGACAGCAAGGAGTCATCATACCAGGTAGTCCTGAGGCATGGTCCTAGGGCTCAGGTCCTCCGAGAGAATCTGGATTATATTCTGTTACAGACAGTATATATCTGGATTACATTCTGTTATAGACATATATATGGATTATATTCTGTTAGAAACATATATCTGGATTACATTCTGTTATAGACATTATATATCTGGATTACATTATGTTATAGACATTATATATCTGGATTACATTCTGTTATAGACATTATATATCTGGATTATATTCTGTTATAAACATTATACATCTGGATTACATTCTGTTGTAGACATTATATATCTGGATCATATTCTGCTATATTACAGACTCTATGCAACAATTCCCATTACATTCATTACCGTTCTGTTCTATAAGCCTATGTTGAATCTTCAGAACACGCATAGTGATTTAAGATTCTCAGCATTACCTTCCTCATATTTCAATCAGGACAGAGTCATTTCTGGTATTTTATCATTTCATTCGGAAGACTATAAAAATTACTACAAGTTGAAATAAATGACCTCTCCCCCATTCCTATTATCTTACATACACACTCTTTTTTACGATGAAAAATGTATTACTCGAAAAGGGTTGAGGATTATTCAAATAGAGCAATATCAAGCAGCAAGTTGAAAGGTTTTACTCAATAGATGGACTGTGGTGTCTCTACAGTATGGACTGTGGTGTCTATAGTATGGACTGTGGTGTCTCTACAGTATGGACTGTGGTGTCTATAGTATGGACTGTGGTGTCCCTACAGTATGGACTGTGGTGTCTCTACAGTATGGACTGTGGTGTCTATAGTATGGACTGTGGTGTCTATAGTATGGACTGTGGTGTCTCTATAGTATGGACTGTGGTGTCTATAGTATGGACTGTGGTGTCTATAGTATGGACTGTGGTATCTATAGTATGGACTGTAGTGTCTATAGTATGGACTGTGGTGTCTATAGTATGGACTGTGGTGTCTATAGTATGGACTGTGGTGTCTCTACAGTATGGACTGTGGTGTCTATAGTATGGACTGTGGTGTCTATAGTATGGACTGTGGTGTCTCTACAGTATGGACTGTGGTGTCTATAGTATGGACTGTGGTGTCTCAATAGTATGGACTGTGGTGTCTATAGTATGGACTGTGGTGTCTGTAGTATGGACTGTGGTGTCTATAGTATGGACTGTGGTGTCTATAGTATGGACTGTGGTGTCTGTAGTATGGACTGTGGTGTCTATAGTATGGACTGTGGTGTCTATAGTATGGACTGTGGTGTCTCTACAGTATGGACTGTGGTGTCTATAGTATGGACTGTGGTGTCTCAATAGTATGGACTGTGGTGTCTCTATAGTATGGACTGTGGTGTCTATAGTATGGACTGTGGTGTCTCTATAGTATGGACTGTGGTGTCTATAGTATGGACTGTGGTGTCTGTAGTATGGACTGTGGTGTCTATAGTATGGACTGTGGTGTCTGTAGTATGGACTGTGGTGTCTATAGTATGGACTGTGGTGTCTATAGTATGGACTGTGGTGTCTATAGTATGGACTGTGGTGTCTATAGTATGGACTGTGGTGTCTATAGTATGGACTGTGGTGTCTCTATAGTATGGACTGTGGTGTCTATAGTATGGACTGTGGTGTCTCTATAGTATGGACTGTGGTGTCTATAGTATGGACTGTGGTGTCTATAGTATGGACTGTGGTGTCTCTATAGTATGGACTGTGGTGTCTCTACAGTATGGACTGTGGTGTCCCTACAGTATGGACTGTGGTGTCCCTACAGTATGGACTGTGGTGTCTATAGTATGGACTGTGGTGTCTATAGTATGGACTGTGGTGTCTATAGTATGGACTGTGGTGTCTACAGTATGGACTGTGGTGTCTGTAGTATGGACTGTGGTGTCTATAGTATGGACTGGGGTGTCTATAGTATGGACTGCGGTGTCTATAGTATGGACTGTGGTGTCTATAGTATGGATTGTGGTGTCCCTACAGTATGGACTGTGGTGTCTCTACAGTATGGACTGTGGTGTCTATAGTATGGACTGTGGTGTCTATAGTATGGACTGTGGTGTCTATAGTATGGACTGTGGTGTCTCTATAGTATGGACTGTGGTGTCTATAGTATGGACTGTGGTGTCTATAGTATGGACTGTGGTGTCTACAGTATGGACTGTGGTGTCTATAGTATGGATTGTGGTGTCTATAGTATGGATTGTGGTGTGAGCCTAGTTGTTGTGTTGTGTAGCTTCCTTCTAACTTTCTAGATGACTTTACATCTCTGTCAACTCTATCTGAAGTATACTATTGATTTATGTTTGCAATACAATCATTTAAATGTTTTATCAATTTGGTGGCATTTGGCCAATATTTAAATGAGACAATGAAAGTGTTATCATGCCAAAATGCAGATAAGGTGCGTTCAGTCCACTAGCTCAAGTCGGATCGACTCTGTCTATGGTGGAATGACAAGATAATAATGAACACCTACAGACGGCAAATGCATCCCGAGCACTGACAAGAAGAGCAATCATTATTTGGAGAAAGGTAGTGGTTCACCCACTGAATGAACATCTTATAAGAAAGTTTTACTTTCAATGTTAGAACAACAAAAACATTCACGTACACATGGTTAGCAGATGTTATTGGTCACGTACACATGGTTAGCAGATGTTATTGGTCACGTACACATGGTTAGCAGATGTTAATGGTCACGTACACATGGTTAGCAGATGTTATTGGTCACGTACACATGGTTAGCAGATGTTAATGGTCACGTACACATGGTTAGCAGATGTTAATGGTCACGTACACATGGTTAGCAGATGTTAATGGTCACGTACACATGGTTAGCAGATGTTATTGGTCACGTACACATGGTTAGCAGATGTTATTGGTCACGTACACATGGTTAGCAGATGTTAATGGTCACGTACACATGGTTAGCAGATGTTATTGGTCACGTACACATGGTTAGCAGATGTTATTGGTCACGTACACATGGTTAGCAGATGTTAATGCGAGCGTACACATGGTTAGCAGATGTTAATGGTCACGTACACATGGTTAGCAGATGTTATTGGTCACGTACACATGGTTAGCAGATGTTATTGGTCACGTACACATGGTTAGCAGATGTTATTGGTCACGTACACATGGTTAGCAGATGTTATTGGTCACGTACACATGGTTAGCAGATGTTATTGGTCACGTACACATGGTTAGCAGATGTTAATGCGAGCGTAGCGAAACGCTGGTGGTCATTAAAAACAAATATTCAACAAATAGATGTTACTTTGCGTGGAGATCTAATGAAACTGTTTGTTAATCTGCAGACACTGTGAAGAGCTAAGACATCTTCCAAGTAGCTGGGGGTCACAACAACCTTCACACCGTCAATACAGCGGAAACAAACTTGTGTGCCAGAGAGTCCACTACAGCAACAAATAATCTCTGGCCGGTCTAAGTTATTGATTTTTTTTAAAGGTTTACTGAATAAAAAGTCTAAATATTTACATTTCAGATTTACCTGGCAAGCATGGATGCATAGGATTAACCAATAGGATTAGCCCAAAACAATGCTTTATGGAAAGCATTTCATATCCTCTCAGGTGTGGAGACTGACAACACTGCTGAGTTCGCTAACATGGTGACAACCTTTGGCAAGGAACTGACAAGACAGAGACCCATCCAATAAAATCTTCCTGACACACCGTTAGAAGACTTTCCAGACATAACCTGTGGGCTGACAGTGTCCATTTAATCAAGGCCCAATCCCTCAGAGGCTTAGTAAATGTTTCAGCCACGTTTCATAGATGGGGGATCAATTCTAATTGATTTCTGAGACATTTATTAAAGTGACACCCATTTCAGCATTCAATCAATCATTCGAATGTATTTATAAAGCCCTTCTTACATCAGCTGATGTCTCAAAGTGCTGTACAGAAACCCAGCCTAAAACCCCAAACAGCAAGCAATGCAGGTGTAGAAGCACGGTGGCTAGGAAAAACTCCCTAGAAAGGCCAAAACCTAGGAAGAAACCTAGAGAGGAGCCAGGCTATGAGGGGTGGCCAGTCCTCTTCTGGCTGTGCCGGGTGGAGATTATAATCGCTTACTTGTTCCCTCCATCAGCCCCCAGCCTGGTCTGTCCATCCGCCCCCAGCCTGGTCTGTCCATCAGCCCCCAGCCTGGTCTGTCCATCAGCCCCCAACCTGGTCTGTCCATCAGCCCCCAGCCTGGTCTGTCCATCAGCCCCCAACCTGGTCTGTCCATCAGCCCCCAGCCTGGTCTGTCCATCAGCCCCAAGCCTGGTCTGTCCATCAGCCCCAAGCCTGGTCTGTCCATCAGCCCCAAGCCTGGTCAGTCCATCAGCCCCCAGTCTGGTCCCAGTCCCCTACATATAGATCCAGCCCACCGCTGACTAACCACACCACTTTGTTAGCAACTATCGGACTTCATTACAATGAAATAATTGCCGTCATTTTTCATATTGATGTGGCCTGAAGACGTCTCACTCAGGCATCATTTGTTAACCACACGGTACGTGTTACTGTGTGTTCAAAAGACAGTCCAGAAATCGAATTTTCCCTTTAGAGCAGATTAAACTAGTTCTGGAATGTCAGCTCCTCTCACAGAAGGTGATATACCACTGCAGATGAACCGTTTCATTCTCAAGGGAAGGGAACCACAAGTGATTATTTCATCTCAGACTTGGTGGTCCCTACATGTCTCTGAAAGTGACGACAGAGACATCAACTAATATGTAGAGAACAATGATTCCTGAATAGGAAAAAGAAGACGTTCAGTGTTTGGTCTTTTTCCACCCAGAGCTTTTGTGTGCCTTGTGTCTAGGATGAACCATATGCAATATGACTTTCATATTGAACACAGACATGACTTGCTCTGATGGGATTAACTGTATGTATTGCACTTGCAATCAAATACGACG
Source organism: Salmo salar (assembly GCF_965601325.2). Classification (NCBI taxonomy): domain Eukaryota; kingdom Metazoa; phylum Chordata; class Actinopteri; order Salmoniformes; family Salmonidae; genus Salmo; species Salmo salar. The sequence continues at coordinate 163,686,563 of NC_138299.1, forward strand.
TCATGGGTTTAAAAACATACTTTAGGACATGCAGAACATACAGACATTACTGTCTGGTTGAACACATAGACATTACTGTCTGGTTGAACACTATAGACATTACTGTCTGGTTGAACACATAGACATTACTGTCTGGTTGAACACATAGACATTACTGTCTGGTTGACCACATAGACATTACTGTCTGGTTGAACACATAGACATTACTGTCTGGTTGACCATATAGACATTACTGTCTGGTTGACCATATAGACATTACTGTCTGGTTGACCACATAGACATTACTGTCTGGTTGAACACATAGACATTACTGTCTGGTTGAACACATAGACATTACTGTCTGGTTGACCACATAGACATTACTGTCTGGTTGACCATATAGACATTACTGTCTGGTTGACCATATAGACATTACTGTCTGGTTGACCATATAGACATTACTGTCTGGTTGACCACATAGACATTACTGTCTGGTTGACCATATAGACATTACTGTCTGGTTGACATGCAGAACATACAGACCTTGCTGTCAGGTTATCAGTAACCACAGCAAGGTTGGCATTACATCAGAATAGCAATCTTCCTCAAAGGTTTGAAAGCCTTGACATAACTGCAAATCATTGTTGACTTGTCATGCAGATATTACAAAGCAGATTTTTTTTCCCTGACAGCTTAATTAAGAATGCAACGCATATTTGTTGGCTCTACGTAAAGTCTAACTGAATGCCAATCGTGCTAAGCTTTTAAGGTGTCTTCGTCACCTTGTTTACTATAATCTTCTTTCCCTGCCTACTACATAAATATATCAAGACAAAGAGGCCGATGGTTAGAATCTCTGATATTTATTATAATCCAAGGGGCAGGCAAGAGAATGGTCATGGACAGGCAAAATATCCTAAACAAGGTCAGAGTCCAGGAGGTACAGAGTGGCAGGCAGGCTCGAGGTCAAGGCAGGCAGTACGGTCAGGCAGGCGGATTCAGAGTCAAGGCAGACAAGGGTCAAAACCGGGAGGAGTAGCAAAAGAGAGAAGAAAAAGCAGGAGCAAGGAAATACACGCTGGTTGACTTGACAAGACAAACTGGCCACAGACAAACAGGGAACACCAGAATAAATACCCAGGGACTAATGGGGAAAATGGGTGACACCTGGAGGTGGGTGGAGACAATCACAAAGACAGGTGAAACAGATCAGTGTGTGACAGTACCCCCCCAAGGACGTCACCTGGCGTCCTACCTGGGCGCATACCTGGCTGACCGGGGTGCCAGCGGTGAAAGTCAGTGATGAGGGTCAGGTCCAGGTTGTCTTTAGCGGGAACCCAGCACCTCTCCTCTGGGCCATAACCCTCCCAGTCAACCAGGTACTGGAAACCCCTGCCCCGTGGTCGAACCCTCCGGAGGCGTCTCACCATGTACGCTGGCTGACCGTCGATGACACGGGGGGGAGGGATGGGCCTAGAAACGGAAGACAAAGGACTGTGAGACAAGGGTTTAATCTTGGACACATGAAAAGTAGGGTGAACACGGAGGGTACAGGGGTAACAGCAATGGGACTAAGGACTCTAGAATGGCGAAAGGACCAATGAAACAGGGGGAAAGTTTGCGGGATTCCACCTCGAGGGGCAGGTCCCGTGTGGACAACCATACCCTCTGCCCAACCAGATATCGGGGTGCCAGAGTCCAGTGGCGGTCCGCTTGTCAACGATACCTGGCTGTGGTCTTGAGAAGAGCTGCCTGAGCTCTTTTCCAGGTACCCCGACAGCGGCGGACAAACATCTGGGCTGAGGGTATGTTGACCTTAACTTCTTCCTCTGGGAAGAGCGGAGGCTGATTCCGCCTTCGAATGCTCCACGGTGTGAGTCCAGTAGCCGAGCAGGGAAGAGTGTTCCTAGCATATTCCACCCAGACCAGTTGCTGGCTCACTGAAGTGTCGTCTCCATGTCTTGATTGGCTCGCTCCGACTGGTCGTTGGATTGGGGATGAAACCCGGAGGACCTTATAAGGATGCAGAATGCCTTCCAGAATCGGGACGAGAACCCCGATCCGAGACCATGTCGACCGAAAGGAAGACGTGCTGCACCATGAGCTGGGCCGTCTCCTTGGCTGAAGGTAACTTTGGAAGAGGGATGAAATGGGCGGCTTTGGAAAACCTATCCATCTGACCGGAGAAGCCCAGTGACGAAATCCAGGGAAATATGGGACCAGGGGCGATGAGGGACAGGCTGAAGGAGAGAGAGGCTGAAGGAGGCCAGATGGAGCTTGCCGCGGAGTCTTGCTTTGAGCACACACCATGCATGCGGAGATGAAGGCCGACAAATCAGGAGCCATGATGGGCCACCAGAAGCATTGTCGGAGGAAAGCCAGGGTACGACGAGCCCCAGGATGACAGGTAAGCCTGGAGGAGTGAGCCCGTTCCAGGACCTGAGGCTGGGCCGAATCAGGAACGAACATCCGGTTAGCCGGGCCCCCAGGGTCCGGCTGGGAACGTTGTGCCTTGCAGACCAGAGCCTCAATACCCCAAAACAACCGAAGCCGCCAAACATGAGACAGGGAGGATGGTCTCAGATTCAGAGGGAGTGTCAGTGGAACTGTACAGATGGAAGAAAGTGTCCAGCTTCACGTTTTTGGACCCTGGGCAGTAGGAGATTGTGAAATTGAACCTGGTAAATAACAGGGCTCAACGAGCTTGCCTTGGGTTGAGGCACTTGGCAGTGCAGAGGTATTCTAAATTCTTATGGTCCGTCCATCCCAAAAATGGATGTTCCGCCCTTTCCAGCCAGTGCCTCCACTACTCCAGAGACAGCACTGGGAAAAGGATGGACGTCCCCTACTACCAAATCGGAAGCGTCAACCTCAACCACAAACTGACAATTTGGGTCTGGATGGATGAGGATGGGGCAGTAACAAATCGCTGCTTTAGATCCCCAAAAGCCTTGTCCGCTGCTGGAGATCACGTGAACGGTACCTTGGGAGAGGTGAGTGCAGAGAGGGGGTCCGCCATGTTGATGTAGCCCCAAATGAAACTGCGGTAGAAATTAGCAAACCCCAGAAACCATTGTAGCTGCACCCTGGACGTGGGCTGGGGCCAATCCACCACCGCTCTCACCTTTTCCAGATCGATATGAACATTCCCATCAACGATGATGTATCCCAGAAAAGAGAGGTGGAACGGTGGAACTCGCACTTCTCAGCTTTTACAAACAATAGATTTTCCAGGAGGCGCTGAAGGACCTGTCGAACATGGAGAATGTGTTCCTGGGCTGAACGAGAGAAAACCAGGACGATGTCCATGGAGACAAAACAAAACGATTCAACATGTCCCGGAGCACATCGTTGACCAGGGTCTGGAAGACAGCGGGAGCATTGGTGAGTCCAAACGGCATAACCAGGTACTCATAGTGTCCACTGGTATCAGCACTAAACTCTCATCTGCCCCAGAGTCAATGGGCACCCGGAGAGACTTAGACTGGTCTCCCCACAGCAAGATCACATAAAAAGGAGGTCGGGAAATTGGAATTAGAGGGTCCCCAGTCAGGCTCACCAGTGTGCTTGTACCTACTAAGGATTCAGGTCTCTTCACTGGGCAGGTGGCTATGTAATGCCCTACAGCACCACAATACAGACACCTATTGGAGCTTAGCCTGTGTGAACGTTCCCTAGGCGATAATCTAGCTCCTCCCAGTTGCAAAGGTTCCGGTGTATCCAACTCACCCGTCGTCAATGATTCTTCGAGGGAGATCGGGTGGCCTCAGATCCTCTCGGAAAAACAGCCTTCGGGGACTTCTGGATTCCTTCGGAGGTGAGCGAGCCGCAGCGGATGGATGAGTGTGACCTAGGCCAGACCTCCTCTCACTCCTCTGTTCCCATAGACCTCCATCAATCCTAATGGTGAGAGCGATGAGGGAATCGAGGTCCACCGGTAACTCCCGAGCAGCTAGCTCATCTTTTATCACCTCAGATAATCTGTGAAGGAAGGTATCGAATAGAGACTCCGGATTCCAGGCACTCTCGGCGGCCAATGTGCGAAAATCTACAGCGTAGTCTGCCACACTATGGGAGTTTTGACATAATTCAAGTAGTTTTCGGGCCGCCTCTCTTCCGGATACCGGAAAATCGAAAACCTTCCTCACCTCTGCCATGAAGTCTTCCAGATCACGACAAATAGCGGATTGTTGCTCCCAAACTGCCGTAGCCCAGGAGAGGGCCCTTCCCGACATTAGTGTAATAATATACGCAATCTTTGACCGATCCGAAGGGAACGAAGATGGCTGCAGCTCAAAAATGAGGGAACACTGAGAAAGAAAACACCGGAAGATTCCAGGATCCGCAGAATATTGCTCCAGGGGTGGAGAGCGGGGTTGAGAGCGTGGTGGAGAGCGGGGTGCTCGGGGAGTTGGGTTAAAAACCTCCACTAATAGTAAAAAGGTTACTGGGTGGTTGGGGGGTCTCAGAGGTGGCTGGCTGCCTATAAGCTAACTCCCTGATTTGCTCCATAATAGCCTTGAAACCTTGGTCGTGGCGTTCCTTCAGGGAATGAAGCCCTTCCAAAAGGTCCAGCAGTAGCTCCTCATGACTCCCAATGGTGGCTCCCTGCAGGGAGACAAGGCAGGCAAAGGTCAAAATTGGGAGGCACTAGCAAAACGAAACACACTGGTTGACAAGACAAGACAAACTGGCAACAGACTAACAGGGATCACTGGAATAAATACCTACTAATATGTCCTATTTCTGTGTACTAGATTTAAAAATATCAAGACATATTTCCTCTTTCCCTGCCTGTGGAGATGGAGCAAGACCCCAAAGTCTTGAAGGCCATCCTTGAGATGGGGGTCCCGGGGGATCGATGGCTGTAGGTGTTCTATCACTTCTCTACAAGAAGGGGGACGCCACAGACTGGCGGCCGTTGACCATGCTGTGCGTAGACTACAAGTTGCTTACGAAGGTCCTAGCAAACCGGTTGCGCACAGCCCTTCCCTACGTCGTCCACGAGGATCAGACGTGTGGGGTAGAGGGCCGCTCTATTAGGTAGAACCTGCAGTTGATTAGGGACTCCATTGCTTGGGTAGAAGATAGAGGTCTGCCTTTAACCTCTCTGGGAGATGTGGGACGCTAGCGGGACACACTATTCAACAGCCAGTGAAATAGCAGGGCACCAAATTCAAAACAACAAAAATCTCATAAGTCAAATTTCTCAAACATACAACTATTATATCCCATTTTAAAGATACACATCTCGTTAATCCAACCGATTTCAAAAAGGCTTTACAGCATAGCATTAGATTATGTTAGGACAGCGCCGAGACAAGAAAAACCACACAGCCATTTTCAAAGCAAGGAGAGGCGTCACAAAAACCAGAAATACAGCAAAAATGAATCACTAACCTTTGATGATCTTCATCAGATGGCACTCATAGGACTTCATGTTACACAATACATGTATGTTTTGCTCGCTAAAGTTCATATTTATATCTAAAAATCCCATTTTACATTGGCGTGTAATGTTCAGAAATGTTTTGCCTCCCTAAACTTCCGGGTGAATGAGCACATCAATTTACAGAAATACTGATCATAAACGTTGATAAAATATTAAACTGTTATTCAAAGAATTATAGATACACTTCTCCTTAATGCAACCGCTGTGTCAGATTTCAAAAAAACTTTATAGCGAAAGCCCACATTGCAATAATCTGAGTACGGCGCAACAACAACAACAACAACAAGCAACAACAAGCAATACAGATACCCGCCATACCAGCCATTTTGAAGTCAACTAAAATCAGAAATAGCATTATAAATATTCACTTACCTTTGATGACTTTCATCAGAATGCACTCCCAGGAATCTCAGTTGCACAATAAATGTTTGTTTTGTTCGATAAAGTCCATCATTTATGTCCAAATACCTCCTTTTTGTTTGCACGTTTAGTCCACTACTCCAAATGCAGGAAGCGCGCGCAAAATGTCACGACGAAAAGTCAAAAAAAGTTATATTTACATTCGTAGAAACATGTCAAACGATGTATAGCATCAATCTTTAGGATGTTTTTGTCATAAATCTTCAGTAATATTCCAACCGGACAATTCCAATGTCTTCAGAAAAGAAAAGGAACACAGCTAACTCTCATGGGAGCTCGCGCCACTGAACTCATGTCATTCTCTCAGTCATCTGACTCCAGGAGCTCTTATTCTCTCCCCAGTCACAGTAGAAGCATGAAACAACGTTCTAAAGACTGTTGACATCTAGTGGAAGCCTTAGGAAGTGCAAAATGACCCCACAGACACTGTATACTGGATAGGGAATCACTTGAAAAACTACAAACCACTTCCTGGTTGGATTTTTTCTCAGGTTTTTGCCTGCCATATGAGTTCTGTTATAGTCACAGACATCATTCAAACAGTTTTAGAAACTACCTTCTGGGCCCGAGTAGCAAGCAGTTTCATTTGGGCACGTTATTCACCTGAATTTCCAAATACTGCCCCCTGTCACCAAGAAGTTAATGGAAGCAGCGCTTGATCAGCCGAAAGCCTTTGATCGCGTGAATAGATATTTTCTTTTCAGGGTGTTAGGTAGATTAGGATTTGGGGAGAAGTTTATAGGATGGATCCGTACATTAAATGTCGGAGCGGGGTGCCGGGTTAGCGTAATCGGTCACATGGGTGACGTTTTTAACCTCTCGTCTGGGGTCAGGCAGGGGCCCCCCAGCTCTTTGTTCTGTACATGGAGTCTCTGGGGGCTGCCATTAGGGTGGACACAAGGGGTGGAGGGCTTGTTGATCCCTGGAAGTGGCGGGCTGCACGTCAAGTTGACGCAGTATGCCGATGACACTTCCTTGCTGTTTTGCAAGGACTCGTGCCTGATCAGGTCCCTCACCATTATTGGGGATTTCACCCGAGCATGTGGACCGGTTCTTAACCACGCAAAGTCTTCCGTTAAGTTTTTCGGGAGATGGCGTGATAGGACGGATGAGCCCGCGGGGTTCTCTCTGTAACTGGGCCTTGAAGATTCTCGGGGACCATTTTGAGACCTCCGGCTGGAACAGGAGTATTGCAGTGGTACAGAATAAGCTGGGGATGTGGAGGGCTAGGTCTTTGTCCTTTATAGGCAAGGTCCTGGTCCTCAAGGTGTATGTATTGTCATCTCTTTTATATCTGGTGTACGTCTACCCATTGCCAGCTTATCTGAGGAGGCCTCTAGTGAGATTAGTGTTTCAGTTCATGTGGGGTGGCAGGCACGAGTGGGTCACCAGGGCACACATGCTCTGCCCCATCGGGGAGGGAGGCAGGGGGATACCACATCTCACCTCAAGCTGGACGCAATCTTTGTTTCCTTTTTTGTTGACAGAGTTTGCTCATCCGGTGATACACCCGTCCGGTTACCTCCTGCGGGTGTTCTTCTCAAACCAGGCGAGAAGAGTAATGGTGTGGTCTAACATGGATCCTCAGGCAGAGCAGCTGCCGTGGCACTTTGGTCATGCGGCCAAGTGGCTGCGTGTGCACACCGAGATTGAAGTTGCCTGAGTAGGTTTAGACCACAGGCACCTGTACGTAGAGGTCAGACAGGGAGGGTGTCCGGGGCCTGTACGTAGAGGTCAGACAGGGAGGGTGTCCGGGGCCTGTACGAAGAGGTCAGACAGGGAGGGTGTCTGGGGCCTGTACGAAGAAGTCAGACAGGGAGGGTGCCCGGGGCATGTACGAAGAGGTCAGACAGAGAGGGTGTCCGGCGCCTGTAGTGGGTATCCCGGCTGTGGTCTGGGAGGGAGAGCAGGCGCGGGGTCTGGACAACAGGCTCAAGGAATTGGTTGCCGGTACGTTCCGGCAAAATCCCCCTTCCCCCACCTGTCCAAGACCATCTTACGGTGGGGAGGAGACAGTGCGCCATGTTTTTGGGGATTGTGCTTTTGCCAGAGAAGTATGGGCTAGGAAACTGGTGTTGTTTGGCAGGGTGAAGGGGGATTTTGTTTTGACGTGGGATAGGGTAGAGAGAGGTGTAGGAAGAGCGAGGGGGATGGTCATGGACAGATTTCTGCTCTGGCTTCTCATAAGCCTCTTTAAGGCTGTGGGAAGCCAGGCAGAATTTGGTAAAGACAGGGAGAGATTGGGGGGTGGAGGGGATAGAGAGGAGGGTGGAACATAACTTGAGGGGGAGGATGAAGAGGGAGGAGAGGAAGTGGGGGCAGCATGCTGCCAGCAAGAGGTGGAAGGGAATTTAGCTTTAGTGTAAAGGGAATAGGTGATATTTTAGGGATGGGGAAATAGAGAAAGGTAGGAAGTTAGGATTTGGGAATGTGTTTTATGTGGGTATTAAGGGGGAAGGAAGGTGTCCCCTGGCTCTTATGTTTTGTTATGGTTTGTTTTGTTGTTTTTGGTATGCATAGAGTTGTGCATTTTTTATTTTATGAATGGTTTGAATGGTGATGGAATTGGGCAATTATGTCTTGTGTATCAAGCTTTAGGTTTTTGTTTGTTTTTGTTTTGTTTTTGTTTGTTAATAAAATGAACCCCTCGTTACCATGACTGAGTAGTGTTGTATCTATGAACCCCTCGTTACCATGACTGAGTAGTGTTGTAACTATGAACCCCTTGTCACCACAATTGTAGATGAAACAATGTTGCGGTGATGTCTGCTGATTCTTAATGGGGATGCGTTTGGATCTGGCTTAGACAAAACTCCTCAGTCATTTTAAGCTTTTGGGAATAGCGTTCCTTTAGGTAATAGGTACAACTCTTAATGCAACTAACAGTGCAGACGGAAAACACAACCTTTCGACGTGCATAGTAGATGGCCTGAGATGGCAATGTGGAATTATTGGGAAATGAATTGAAAATGACGACGATGTTCGATAGTCAGATTCGTTAAGGCAGGTCAACTACTCCTAATTACCATCTGTCAGATTCGTTAACGACGGTCACCCACTGCTAATTACCATTTGTCAGATTCGTTAAGGACGGTCACCTGCTACTAATTACCATTTGTCAGATTTGTTAAGGATTGTCACCTGCTGCTAATTACCATTTGTCAGATTCTTTACGGATGGTCTCCCGCTACCAATTAAAAATTTTCAGCGTTAAGGACGGTCACCCGCTGCTAATTACCATTTGCCAGCGTTATGGACGGTAACCTACTGCTAATTACCATTTGTCAGATTCGTTAAGGACGGTCACCCGCTGCTAATTACCATTTGTCAGATTCGTTAAGGACGGACACCTGCTGCTAATTACCATTTGTCAGCGTTAAGGACGGTCACCCTGCTGCTAATTACCATTTGTCAGTGTTAAGGACGGTCACCCAATGCAGATTACCATTTGTCAGCGTTAAGGACGGTCACCTGCTGCTAATTACCATTTGTCAGATTCGTTAAGGACGGTCACCCGCTGCTAATTACCATTTGTCAGATTCGTTAAGGACGGTCACCTGCTGCTAATTACCATTTGTCAGATTCGTTACGGATGGTCACCCACTGCTAAATACCATTTTTCAGATTCGTTACGGATGGTCTCCCACTACCAATTACAATTTTTCAGCGTTAAGGATGGTCACCCGCTGCTAATTACAATTTGCCAGCGTTATGGGCGGTAACCTACTGCTAATTACCATTTGTCAGCGTTAAGGACGGTCACCCGCTGCTAATTACCATTTGTCAGATTCGTTAAGGACGGACACCTGCTGCTAATTACCATTTGTCAGCGTTAAGGACGGTAACCCTCTGCTAATTACCATTTGTCAGCGTTAAGGACGGTCACCCGCTGCTAATTACCATTTGTCAAATTCATTAAGGACGGTCACCTGCTGCTAATTACCATTTGCCAGCTTCGTTAAGGACGGTCACCTGCTACTAATTACCATTTGTCAGTGTTAAGGACGGTCACCCAATGCAGATTACCATTTGTCAGCGTTAAGGACGGTCACCCTCTGCTAATTACCATTTGTCAGTGTTAAGGACGGTCACCCAATGCAGATTACCATTTGTCAGCGTTAAGGACGGTCACCCGCTGCTAATTACCATTTGTCAGTCGTTAAGGACGGTCACCCGCTGCTAATTACCATTTGTCAGATTCGTTAAGGACGGTCACCCGCTGCTAATTACCATTTGTCAGATTCGTTAAGGACGGTCACCCGCTGCTAATTACCATTTGTTAGATTCGTTAAGGACGGTCACCCGCTGCTAATTACCATTTGTTAGATTCGTTAAGGACGGTCACCCGCTGCTAATTACCATTTGTCAGATTCGTTAAGGACGGTCACCCGCTGCTAATTACCATTTGTCAGATCTGTTAAGGACGGTCACCGCTGCCCGTCGCGTAACGACGGTCACCCACGCTCCTTTTCAGATTCGTTACGGATGGTCTCCCACTACCAATTACAATTTTTCAGCGTTAAGGATGGTCACCCGCTGTTAATTACAATTTGCCAGCGTTATGGGCGGTCACCCGCTGCTAATTACCATTTGTCAGATTCGTTAAGGACGGTCACCTGCTGCTAATTACCATTTGTCAGATTCGTTAAAGACGGTCACCCGCTGCTAATTACCATTTGTCAGATTCGTTAAGGATGGTCACTCGCTGCTAATTACCATTTGCCAGATTCGTTAAGGACGGTCACTCGGTGCTAATTACAATTGTCAGTTTTAAGGACGGTCACCCGCTGCTAATTACCATTTGTCAGCGTTAAGGATGATCACCCGCTACTAATTACAATTGTCAGTGTTATGGACGGTCACCCGCTGCTAATTACCATTTGTCAGATTCATTAAGGACGGTCACCTGCTGCTAATTACCATTTGCCAGATTCGTTAAGGACGGTCACCTGCTACTAATTACCATTTGTCAGCGTTAAGGACGGTCACACGCTGCTAATTACCATTTGTCAGCGTTAAGGACGGTCACCCGCTACTAATTACCATTTGTTAGATTCGTTAAGGACGGTCACCTGCTGCTAATTACCATTTGTCAGATTCGTTAAGGACGGTCACCCGCTGCTAATTACCATTTGTTAGATTCGTTAAAGACGGTCACCTGCTGCTAATTACCATTTGTCAGATTCGTTAAGGACGGTCACCTGCTGCTAATTACCATTTGTCAGATTCGTTACGGATGGTCTCCCACTACCAATTACAATTTTTCAGCGTTAAGGAATGGTCACCCGCTGCTAATTACAATTTGCCAGCGTTATGGGCGGTAACCTACTGCTAATTACCATTTGTCAGATTCGTTAAGGACGGTCACTCGGTGCTAATTACAATTGTCAGTTTTAAGGACGGTCACCCGCTGCTAATTACCATTTGTCAGATTTGTTAAGGACGGTCACCCGCTGCTAATTACCATTTGTCAGATTCGTTCAGGACGGTCACCTGCTGCTAATTACCATTTGTCAGCATTATGGACAGTCACCTGCTGCTAATTACCATTTGTCAGATTCGTTAAGGATGGTCACCCCCTGAAAATTTCCATTTGTTAGATTTGTTAAGGATGGTCACCTGTTGCTAATTACCATTTGTCAGATTCGTTAAGGACGGTCACCCGCTACTAATTACCATTTGTCAGATTCGTTAAGGATTGTCACCCGCTGCTAATTACCATTGTCAGATTTGTTAAGGACGGTCACCCGCTGCTAATTACCATTTGTCAGCGTTAAGGATGATCACCCGCTGCTAATTACCATTTGTCAGATTCGTTAAGGACGGTCACCCGCTACTAAATACCATTTGTCAAGTTCGTTAAGGACGGTCACCCGCTACTAAATACCATTTGTCAAGTTCGTTAAGGACGGTCACCCGCTGCTAATTACCATTGTCAGATTCGTTAAGGACGGTCACCCGCTACTAAATACCATTTGTCAGCGTTATGGACAGTCACCCGCTACTAATTACCATTTGTCAGCGTTAAGGACGGTCACCCGCTGCTAATTACCATTTGTCAGTGTTATGGACGGTCACCCACTGCTAATTACCATTTGTCAGATTCGTTAAGGACGGTCACCCGCTGCTAATTACCATTTGTCAGCGTTAAGGACGGTCACCTGCTGCTAATTACCATTTGTCAGATTCGTTAAGGACGGTCACACACTACTAATTACCATTTGTCAGATTCGTCAAGGCTTTCCCTGTGGCTCAGTTGGTAGAGCGCGATGTTTGCAGCACCAGCATGGTGTGTGCAACGCCAGGGTTGTGGGTTCGAATCCCACAGGGGCCAGTACAAAAAAATGCATGAAATGAAATTTATGCATTCACTACTGTAAGTCACTCTGGATAAGAGCGTCTGCTAAAAAATGACAAAAAAATTTAAAAGGACGGTCACCTGCTGCCTATTACCATTTGTCAACGTTAAGGACGGTCACCCGAAACTAATTATCATTTCTCAGCGTTAAGGACGGTCACCTGCTGCTAATTACCATTTGTCAGATTCGTTAAGGACTGTCACCCGCTACTAATTACCATTTGTCAGATTCGTTAAGGATTGTCACCCGCTGCTAATTACCATTGTCAGATTCGTTAAGGACGGTCACCTGCTACTTAATACCATTTGTCAAGTTCGTTAAGGGCGGTCACCCGCTGCTAATTACCATTTGTCAGCGTTAAGGACGGTCACCCGAAACTAATTACCATTTCTCAGCGTTAAGGACGGTCACCTGCTGCTAATTACCATTTGTCAGATTCGTTAAGGACGGTCACCCGCTGCTAATTACCATTTGTCAGATTCTTTACGGATGGTCTCCCGCTACCAATTACAATTTTTCAGCGTTAAGGACGGTCACCCGCTGCTAATTACCATTTGTCAGATTCGTTAAGGATGGTCACTCGCTGCTAATTACAATTGTCAGTTTTATGGACGGTCACCCGCTGCTAATTACCATTTGTCAGATTCGTTAAGGACGGTCACCTGCTGCTAATTACCATTTGTCAGCGTTAAGGACGGTCACCCTCTGCTAATTACCATTTGTCAGCGTTAAGGACGGTCACCCGCTGCTAATTACCATTTGCCAGATTCTTTAAGGACGGTCACCCGCTACTAATTACCATTTGTCAGCGTTATGGACGATCACCCGCTGCTAATTACCATTTGTCAGATTCGTTAAGGACGGTCACCTGCTGCTAATTACCATTTGTCAGCGTTAAGGACGGTCACCCGCTACTAATTACCATTTGTCAGCGTTAAGGACGGTCACCTGCTGCTAATTACCATTTGTCAGATTCGTTAAGGACGGTCACCTGCTGCTAATTACCATTTGCCAGATTCTTTAAGGACGGTCACCCGCTACTAATTACCATTTGTCAGCGTTATGGACGGTCACCCGCTGCTAATTACCATTTTTCAGATTCATTAAGGACGGTCACCTGCTGCTAATTACCATTTGTCAGCGTTAAGGACGGTCACCTGCTGCTAATTACCATTTGTCAGCGTTAAGGACGGTCACCCGCTACTAATTACCATTTGTCAGCGTTAAGGACGGTCACCCGCTGCTAATTACCATTTGTCAGCGTTAAGGACGGTCACCTGCTGCTAATTACCATTTGTCAGATTCGTCAGGCCCCGGGCCAGGGGAGCGCGGTGCAGCGCCGCGGGGTGCAACGCCAGGGTTGTGGGTTCGTCCCACAGGGGCCAGACAGCTGAATGAATTGCACCACTGTGTCGCTCGGAGAGCGTCTGCGCTTAAGGACGGTCACCTGCTGCTAATTACCATTTGTCAGATTCGTTAAGGACGGTCACCTGCTGCTAATTACCATTTGTCAGATTCGTTAAGGACGGTCACCTGCTACTAATTACCATTTGTCAGCGTTAAGGACGGTCACCCACTGTCTGTGTTTCTCTTTGGTTGTAAACTGTGATTTGGCTAACAGATCAAACAAAGGTGATCAATGAAAAATCTAGAACTAGATGTCAAATAAATAAATTGTTAGTTAGGAGATAGAGAAATGTTTGAACTCATATTCAATAGGTATTTTGTCTAGTTTCTCTGGTGAGATGTGAAATCTTTCACGTAAATAAGATATGCAATCTGTCTCTTAGAGCCAGGATTCCTCCAGTACAGAGCTGCAGGAGAGTAGACCTCTCTATGAGCTGCCAGGGTTCCTCCAGTACAGAGCTGCAGGAGAGTAGACCTCTCTATGAGCCAGGGTTCCTCCAGTACAGAGCTGAAGGAGAGTAGACCTCTCTATGAGCTGCCAGGGTTCCTCCAGTACAGAGCTGCAGGAGAGTAGACCTCTCTATGAGCCAGGGTTCCTCCAGTACAGAGCTGCAGGAGAGTAGACCTCTCTATGAGCCAGGGTTCCTCCAGTACAGAGCTGCAGGAGAGTAGACCTCTCTTAGATCCAGGGTTCCTCCAGTACAGAGCTGCAGTAGAGTAGACCTCTCTATGATCCAGGGTTCCTCCAGTACAGAGCTGCAGGAGAGTAGACCTCTCTATGAGCTGCCAGGGTTCCTCCAGTACAGAGCTGCAGTAGAACAAACCTCTCTATGAGCCAGGGTTCCTCCAGTACAGAGCTGAAGGAGAGTAGACCTCTCTATGAGCTGCCAGGGTTCCTCCAGTACAGAGCTGCAGTAGAACAGACCTCTCTATGAGCCAGGGTTCCTCCAGTACAGAGCTGCAGGACAGTAGACCTCTCTTAGATCCAGGGTTCCTCCAGTACAGAGCTGCAGTAGAGTAGACCTCAGTTTGGGCTGTGTTTTGGCTCCACCCCTTGGTGCTGATGAATCACTACAACAATAAACAGACATCTGAGGTACAGTCAAGTCCAAAGTATTGGCACCATTGAAAAAGATAAGCAAAAAAGACAACAAATGAAATACTATAAATACTGAGCTATATTGTACAGAATGCCAAAAAGATATGGGGAAATTATTTTATACTAATACATTTACTCAGAGGAATATATATTTAGATATGCATTCTGCAGAAATCGCTCTGCCATTTCCTGGTTGCTAAAATGTATGTCAGTAAACCAGCAGGAACAGTGTAGAGAATCATTGTACCCTCTAAACTGCTGTGAAATATATTTTCCATTAACAAAAATCTTGTATTTTCAGGTGTTTAAAGCTGGTTTACAAAACTGAAAGTAAAAGATGCAAAAACAACACAAAAGAACAGAAAGCATAGAAACAGAGCACATAGAACAGCCATACAGCTTCTTAGACTGGCTTTCAATGAGAATGACAGATCTATAACAACACATTTCTATGTGAATTTGGTCCGTTCGCCCAAAAAGTGAAAGTAATAAACATAATTTTCAAAAAGATAATTTTCAATACTCCAGCACCCTCCCTTTACGATGATAACGACACAGTCCTGGTCAAAATGATTGACACCACTGTTTTCAATACTCTAGCACCCTACCCTTGCGAGGATAACAACACAGTATTTTTCTAAAATGTTTTACGATATTGGAGAACACATTGGGAGGGATCTTAGACCATTCCTCCATACAGAATCTGTCCAGATTCTTGATATCTTTCATGTGCTCTTAAAAACTGTCCTCTTCAATTCAAACCACAGGTTTTCAACAGGGTTCAAGTATGGAGACTGAGATGGCCACTGCAAAATTTAGATTTTTTGGGGGTCAATTAGCTAAACAAATTTGCATTTTGATTTGTGCTTGGGGTTAATGTCTGGCTGGAAGATCCATTTGTGGCAGAGGCAACCAGGTTTTTGGTTAAACTGTCCTGATACTTGGTAAAGTTCATGATGCCGTTGACCTTAACAAGGACCTCAGGACCAGTGGAAGCAAAATAGACCCATAACATCAAAGATCCACCACCATATTTTACAGTAGGTATGAGGTACTTCTTCTACATATGCTTCCTTTTTTCGACGCCGAATCCACCACTGGTGTGCGTCGCCAAAGAGCTCTATTTTCACGAGACTGTTGATTAACGGCATTGGCACATGGATTGGACCTACTTTCATGTCACCTGACCACGGATAGTACTGCATATTACTAGAGCACAGAGTCACGTGGTCAGAAGACACTCCTGTCCCTAGAGTAATACACGAGGCCAGTTTATCAACACGATGTTGTTGTTTAGTCTTAATGTCCTTGTTTCCCACTATGTCAGTTTGATCAAACCTAGATGGTCCTTGGTGGGTACAGTCTTTAAATAACAGGAGAACCACTTCTCACTGTTATGACATGATGAATGGCCATTTATGTAAACCTGTCAGCTCCATCTCTCTGTCTAATGTAAAAAAAAAAACGCTACAGACTTTAAAGATCCCTGGGACTGAGTGTGACAGACATGGCTACTCTACAGCCCCTACCATTCTGCAGATCTCACCATGCAGCCCTGCATCACTTCAGAGAACTTTACATTTTCCAAACGACTTGTCCCGTCTGCACAAATGAGGTAGCCGCTCGAACTAAACTGTTAAATAAGCCTTCAGACCCCGGCTATGCATTCTACTTAGCCACAGCCATTGTTAAATCTGCTGCACCATAAAAATAGTATTTTCTACCCTGTGCATGTTAACCGTCTCTGGGTTATTATGTGTTGCTCATTTAACTTTCTAATGCAGGACTTTAAAGACATGCAGAGCTCTTTGCCGTGACCAGATAGGGTCTCTGGAGGGTATCCTGGCATGAGAACAGTCGACTCTAAAAATACATGAGATATGTGATGTAGGAGGAGGGAAGCCTATCTGTTTTCCAGGTATGAATACAACCAGGGCAGTATGTTATTACCTGGTACTTCCTGTATATAGCCATGTTATTACCTGGTACTTCCTGTATATAGCCATGTTATTACCTGGTACTTCCTGTATATAGCCATGTTATTACCTGGTGCTTCCTGTATATAGCCATGTTATTACCTGGTACTTCCTGTATATAGCCATGTTATTACCTGGTACTCCCTGTATATAGCCATGTTATTACCTGGTACTCCCTGTATATAGCCATGTTATTACCTGGTACTCCCTGTATATAGCCATGTTATTACCTGGTACTCCCTGTATATAGCCATGTTATTACCTGGTACTTCCTGTATATAGCTATGTTGTTACCTGGTACTTCCTGTATATAGCCATGTTATTACCTGGTACTCCCTGTGTATAGCCATGTCATTACCTGGTACTCCCTGTATATAGCCATGTTATTACCTGGTACTTCCTGTATATAGCCATGTTAATGTTGCTCGTTGTGTATTTAATCCTTGTGTTATAATTTTGACATGTTTATATTATTTCTCTGCATTGTTGGGAAGGACCTGTAAGTAAGCATTTCACTGTCAGTCTACACATGTTGTCACTCATTTTGTATTTAGTAAATATTTTCTTAACTCTATTCTCTTAAAACTGCATTGTTGTTTTAAGGGCTTCTAAATAAGCATTTCACGGTAAGATCGACACCTGTTGTATTCGACGCATGTGACAAATACACATTTTATTTGTTTACAAAGTATGTGACAAATAAAATTTGATTTGACATCGTTCTTCCATGAGAAATTCCACACTTTGGTGTTTTGTTGTTGGTCGTGGAAACCGTTGCCTCCGGCGCCTCTCCAGAGCCTCCCACAGGTGTTGGGTTGAGATCTGGTGGCTGACACGGCCATGGCAGATGGTTAATATTGGGTTGAGATCTGGTGGCTGACACGGCCATGGCAGATGGTTAATATTGGGTTGAGATCTGGTGGCTGACACGGCCATGGCAGATGGTTAATATTGGGTTGAGATCTGGTGGCTGACACGGCCATGGCAGATGGTTAATATTGGGTTGAGATCTGGTAACTGACACGGCCATGGCAGATGGTTAATATTGGGTTGAGATCTGGTGGCTGACACGGCCATGGCAGATGGTTAATATTGGGTTGAGATCTGGTGGCTGACACGGCCATGGCAGATGGTTAATATTGGGTTGAGATCTGGTAACTGACACGGCCATGGCAGATGGTTAATATTGGGTTGAGATCTGGTGGCTGACACGGCCATGGCAGATGGTTAATATTGGGTTGAGATCTGGTGGCTGACACGGCCATGGCAGATGGTTAATATTGGGTTGAGATCTGGTGGCTGACACGGCCATGGCAGATGGTTAATATTGGGTTGAGATCTGGTGGCTGACACGGCCATGGCAGATGGTTAATATTGGGTTGAGATCTGGTGGCTGACACGGCCATGGCAGATGGTTAATATTGGGTTGAGATCTGGTAACTGACACGGCCATGGCAGATGGTTAATATTGGGTTGAGATCTGGTGGCTGACACGGCCATGGCAGATGGTTAATATTGGGTTGAGATCTGGTGGCTGACACGGCCATGGCAGATGGTTAATAGGGTTGGCGGTTGCACGGCCATGGCGTGGTGGGTGAGACGGTGACACGGCCATGGCAGATGGTTAATATTGGGTTGAGATCTGGTGGCTGACACGGCCATGGCAGATGGTTAATATTGGGTTGAGATCTGGTGGCTGACACGGCCATGGCAGATGGTTAATATTGGGTTGAGATCTGGTGGCTGACACGGCCATGGCAGATGGTTAATATTGGGTTGAGATCTGGTGGCTGACACGGCCATGGCAGATGGTTAATATTGGGTTGAGATCTGGTGGTTGACACGGCCATGGCAGATGGTTAATATTGGGTTGAGATCTGGTGGCTGACACGGCCATGGCAGATGGTTAATATTGGGTTGAGATCTGGTGGCTGACACGGCCATGGCAGATGGTTAATATTGGGTTGAGATCTGGTGGCTGACACGGCCATGGCAGATGGTTAATATTGGGTTGAGATCTGGTGGCTGACACGGCCATGGCAGATGGTTAATATTGGGTTGAGATCTGGTGGCTGACACGGCCATGGCAGATGGTTAATATTGGGTTGAGATCTGGTGGCTGACACGGCCATGGCAGATGGTTAATATTGGGTTGAGATCTGGTGGCTGACACGGCCATGGCAGATGGTTAATATTGGGTTGAGATCTGGTGGCTGACACGGCCATGGCAGATGGTTAATATTGGGTTGAGACCTGGTGGCTGACACGTCCATGGCAGATGGTTAATATTGGGTTGAGACCTGGTGGCTGACACGGCCATGGCAGATGGTTAATATTGGGTTGAGATCTGGTGGCTGACACGGCCATGGCAGATGGTTAATATTGGGTTGAGATCTGGTGGCTGACACGGCCATGGCAGATGGTTAATATTGGGTTGAGATCTGGTAACTGACACGGCCATGGCAGATGGTTAACATTGGGTTGAGATCTGGTGGCTGACACGGCCATGGCAGATGGTTAATATTGTTTTCATGCTCAACAAACCATCCAGTGACTACTTGTGAGCTGTGGATGGGGCCAATTTCATTCTATGGGGAGATAGCAATGGTAGCCAAAATAATGACCGACCCAGCATTTTTATGCATGACCCTAAGCATGATGGGATGTTAGGGGCGACAGGTAGCCTAGTGGTTTGAGCGTTGGCTAGTAACCGAAAGGTTGCAAGATCGAATCGAATCGCCGAGCTGACAAGGTACAAATCTACCGTTCTGCCCCTGAACAAGGCAGTTAACCCACTGTTCCTAGGCCGTCATTGAAAATAAGAATTTGTTCTTAACTGACTTGCCTAGTTAAATAAAGGTTACATTTAAAAATAATAATAATAATAGTTTAATTAACTTAGGAACCACAGTGCTTTCAATCCACGTCATATCCCTCATTTACTTGTGTTTCCTTAATTTTGGCAGTTACCTGTATATACCACAGCAAGTCTATTCTAAGGCCATCACAACCCTAGACAGGATTTCAATCACAAGACATACACAAACAGGTGATGAGATTCACAAGACATACACAAACAGGTGATGAGATTCACAAGACATACACAAACAGGTGATGAGATTCACAAGACATACACAAACAGGTGATGGGATTCACAAGACATACACAAACAGGTGATGAGATTCAAAAGACATACACAAACAGGTGATGAGATTTGAATAATATATTACTTCATATTGTATAACAACAAACATCTGCCGATGTGCAAAGTGTTTGCTAGATTACTGTGTTTAAAACCACATCTGCAGAAGGCATACAGGGAGGTTTCTGCATTAGAGAGACCGCTCTGTGGTACTCAGCTCTGTGGTACTCAGTATGCAGGTTGATTAGAGACAGCTCTGTGGTACTCAGCTCTGTGGTACTCAGCTCTGTGGTACTCAGTATGCAGGTTGATTAGAGATAGCTCTGTGGTACTCAGCTCTGTGGTACTCAGTATGCAGGTTGATTAGATACAGCTCTGTGGTACTCAGCTCTGTGGTACTCAGTATGCAGGTTGATTAGAGACAGCTCTGTGGTACTCAGCTCTGTGGTACTCAGCTCTGTGGTACTCAGCTCTGTGGTACTCAGTATGCAGGTTGATTAGATACAGCTCTGTGGTACTCAGCTCTGTGGTACTCAGTATGCAGGTTGATTAGATACAACTCTGTGGTACTCAGCTCTGTGGTACTCAGTATGCAGGTTGATTAGATACAGCTCTGTGGTACTCAGAATGCAGGTTGATTAGAGACAGCTCTGTGGTACTCAGTATGCAGGTTGATTAGAGACAGCTCTGTGGTACTCAGCTCTGTGGTACTCAGCTCTGTGGTACTCAGCATGCAGGTTGATTAGAGACAGCTCTGTGGTACTCAGCTCTGTGGTACTCAGCTCTGTGGTACTCAGCGTGCAGGTTGATTAGAGACAGCTCTGTGGTACTCAGCTCTGTGGTACTCAGCTCTGTGGTACTCAGCGTGCAGGTTGATTAGAGACAGCTCTGTGGTACTCAGCTCTGTGGTACTCAGCTCTGTGGTACTCAGTATGCAGGTTGATTAGAGACAGCTCTGTGGTACTCAGCTCTGTGGTACTCAGCTCTGTGGTACTCAGTATGCAGGTTGATTAGAGACAGATCTGTGGTACTCAACATGCACGTTGATTAGATACAGCTCTGTGGTACTCAGTATGCAGGTTGATTAAAGCCAGCTCTGTGGTACTCAGCTCTGTGGTACTCAGCTCTGTGGTACTCAGTATGCAGGTTGATTAGAGACAGCTCTGTGGTACTCAGCTCTGTGGTACTCAGCTCTGTGGTACTCAGCGTGCAGGTTGATTAGAGACAGCTCTGTGGTACTCAGCTCTGTGGTACTCAGCTCTGTGGTACTCAGCGTGCAGGTTGATTAGAGCCAGCTCTGTGGTACTCAGCTCTGTGGTACTCAGCTCTGTGGTACTCAGTATGCAGGTTGATTAGAGACAGCTCTGTGGTACTCAGCTCTGTGGTACTCAGCTCTGTGGTACTCAGTATGCAGGTTGATTAGAGACAGATCTGTGGTACTCAACATGCACGTTGATTAGATACAGCTCTGTGGTACTCAGTATGCAGGTTGATTAAAGCCAGCTCTGTGGTACTCAGCTCTGTGGTACTCAGCTCTGTGGTACTCAGTATGCAGGTTGATTAGAGACAGCTCTGTGGTACTCAGCTCTGTGGTACTCAGCTCTGTGGTACTCAGCGTGCAGGTTGATTAGAGACAGCTCTGTGGTACTCAGCTCTGTGGTACTCAGCTCTGTGGTACTCAGCGTGCAGGTTGATTAGAGACAGCTCTGTGGTACTCAGCTCTGTGGTACTCAGCTCTGTGGTACTCAGTATGCAGGTTGATTAGAGACAGCTCTGTGGTACTCAGCTCTGTGGTACTCAGCTCTGTGGTACTCAGTATGCAGGTTGATTAGAGACAGATCTGTGGTACTCAACATGCACGTTGATTAGATACAGCTCTGTGGTACTCAGTATGCAGGTTGATTAAAGCCAGCTCTGTGGTACTCAGCTCTGTGGTACTCAGCTCTGTGGTACTCAGTATGCAGGTTGATTAGAGACAGCTCTGTGGTACTCAGCTCTGTGGTACTCAGCTCTGTGGTACTCAGCGTGCAGGTTGATTAGAGACAGCTCTGTGGTACTCAGCTCTGTGGTACTCAGCTCTGTGGTACTCAGCGTGCAGGTTGATTAGAGACAGCTCTGTGGTACTCAGCTCTGTGGTACTCAGCTCTGTGGTACTCAGTATGCAGGTTGATTAGAGACAGCTCTGTGGTACTCAGCTCTGTGGTACTCAGCTCTGTGGTACTCAGTATGCAGGTTGATTAGAGACAGATCTGTGGTACTCAACATGCACGTTGATTAGATACAGCTCTGTGGTACTCAGTATGCAGGTTGATTAAAGCCAGCTCTGTGGTACTCAGCTCTGTGGTACTCAGCTCTGTGGTACTCAGTATGCAGGTTGATTAGAGACAGCTCTGTGGTACTCAGCTCTGTGGTACTCAGTATGAATAAAATTTTTTACCACAATGCTAATTAGGATTCTCCTTTAACGCTAAGTAGTATTTGCAAAAACAAGTTATTTGACAATATCTCAATTTGAGTAATAGGTTTTACCTTTGACAAATGTTGTCACGGCAGTTGTCATTTTTACATGAGAGGCCATTATTGAATGTATTTCTTTGCTACGTCTACAGTAAGGCAAGTGAATAAATGCATTGCATTTATAACCTTGGTAATTGCTATCAATTTCAATATCTGTTGGATCTGGCTTGGCCTATGACCTCTCTGTCTGTTGGATCTGGCTTGCCCTATGACCTCTCTGTCTGTTGGATCTGGCTTGGCCTATGACCTCTCCTATGCATCATGTTTTCTTTGGCAAAGGGATAATGGAAGCCATATAAATGTTTTCTCAGATGCAATGTTTTATTCATTTTTTAAATGTTGCCTTGGATACACAAACTGGTAATAAAACTAGCCTTTGAGCTCTAGAGCCGTATACCTGCATACATGCTGCAGAACTAAACCTGCATACCCGCTGCAGCACTATGCCTGCATACCTGCTGCTGCTGCAGAACTATACTTGCATACCTGCTGCAGTACTATACCTGCATACCTGCTGCTGAACTATACCTGCATACCTGCTGCAGAACTATACCTGCATACCTGCTGCAGAACTAAACCTGCATACCTGCTGCTGAACTAAACCTGCATACCTGCTGCTGCTGCAGCACTATACCTGCATACCTGCTGCAGTACTATACCTGCATACCTGCTGCTGCTGCAGTACTATACCTGCATACCTGCTGCTGCTGCTGCAGAACTATACCTGCATACCCGCTGCAGTACTATACCTGCATACCTGCTGCTGAACTAAACCTGCATACATGCTGCAGAACTATACCTGCTGCAGTACTATACCTGCATACCTGCTGCTGAACTATACCTGCATACCTGCTGCAGTACTATACCTGCATACCTGCTGCAGAACTATACCTGCTGCAGTACTATACCTGCATACCTGCTGCAGTACTATACCTGCTGCAGAACTATACCTGCATACCTGCTGCAGAACTATACCTGCATACCTGCTGCAGTACTATACCTGCTGCAGTACCATACCGGCATACCTGCTGCAGTACTATACCTGCATACCTGCTGCAGTACTATACCTGCTACAGAACTATACCTGCATACCTGCTGCAGTACTATACCTGCTGCAGTACCATACCTGCATACCTGCTGCAGTACTATACCTGCATACCTGCTGCAGTACTATACCTGCTGCAGAACTATACCTGCATACCTGCTGCAGAACTATACCTGCATACCCGCTGCAGTACTATACCTGCATACCTGCTGCAGTACTATACCTGCATATATGCTGCAGAACTATTTGTTATTTATTTGAATTCACCTTTATTTAACCAGGTAGGCCAGATGAGAACAATTCTACATTTACAACTGCGACCTGGCCAAGATAAAGCAAAGCAGTGTGACATATGGGATAAACAAAAGTACAGCCAATAACACAATAGAAAAATCTATATACTGTGTGTGCAAATGGAGTAAGGAGGTAAGGCAATAAATAGGCCATAGTAGTGAAGTAATTACAATTTAGCAATTTAACACTGGCGTGATAGATGTGCAGATGATAATGTGCAAGTAGAAATACTGGTGTGCAAAAGAGCAAAAAAGTAAATAAAAACAATATGGGGATGAGGTAGGTAGATTGGGTGGGCTATTTACAGATGGGCTGTGTACAGCTGCAGCGATTGGTAAGCTGCTCAGATAGCTGATGCTTGAAGTTAGTGAGGGAGATATGTCTCCAACTTCAGCGATTTTTGCAATTCGTTCCAGTCATTGGCAGCAGAGAACTGGAAGGAAAGGCGGCCAAAGGAAGTCACATACCTAGGCAAGGTTGTTGGTCAGGGTGCTGTCTGTCCCGTGGAAGCCAAGGTTCAGGCTGTGAAGCAGTTACCACAGCCCTCCACAAAGAAAGAACTGATGCGCTTCCTGGGAATGGCGGGGTACTACCGTGCTTTTTGTAAAAACTTTTCGGTAGTAGTGTCCCCGCTGACCAATCTGCTGAAGGTCAAGGCTGAATTTCTCTGGTCCACCAAGTGTCAAGAGGCATTTGATGCAGTTAAGGCTCTTTTGTGTTTGTCACCCGTGTTGGTAGCACCAAATTTTGAGAAACCTTTCAAATTGCAGGTAGACGCCAGTCAAATCGGTGTTGGGGCTGTGCTTCTCCAGGAAAACGATGAAAATATTGAGTGTCCAGTCAGTTTCTTTTCCCGGAAATTTAAGAAGTATCAGAAAAACTATTCTGTAATTGAAAAGGAGGCTTTAGGTCTCATGTGGGCTTTACAGCACTTCGAGGTCTATGTTGGTTCTGGTTTAACCCCTTTAACTGTGTTCACGGACCACAACCCACTTATTTTTCTGATGTCCCTGCAAAATCCCAACCAGCGCCTGATGCGTAGGGCTTTGTTCTTGCAACCATTCAACCTGGATATTAGACACATTAGGGGTAAGGATAATATCATGCTCTGTCTCGTGCTCTTTTAGCCTAGTTTGTATTTTCTCTCTGAACCCTGCGGGCTCTCTGCGCCTCTTTCCTCTTAATCTGCTCCCCAGGCACCAGGGCTGCTGAGCTTCAGGACGGACAGTCAGTTAGGGGACACTGGGCTACTACTAGGAGCCGGGACTGGTATCTGTTTTTTTTGTTGTTGTTTGTTTTGAGGAATTTGGATTATGTGTTTATTATGTTGGGTCGTAATTTGAATTGAGGGTGGGACCCTCATTTGAAGGAGGGGGGTGTCACGGCTCCTCCTCTGCAGTGCAGGGGTGGTTCCCCCTGCAGGCAGAGGAGGGTCGTTAGTGATTGCAGCTGGTGTGATTGGAGCCACCTGGGCTCAGGGTATTTAACAAACTGCTCCACTAACCTCTCTGTCTTCTGGCTCGCTTCACTTGCTCTCTCTCTCTCCCTGCTCCTCCTCCTCCTCCTCCTCCTCCTCCTCCTCCTCCTCCTCCTCCAGGTATGATCCTGTTTTGTTTGTTCCTTTGTAGATGTATTTAGTTTCCACTCAGTCATGTTCACACACACATATTCACGCATCCATGCACCTTACCTACGCCTTACATTATGACATTTCCACACCTCATTCCTTTTTCTTTGTTTATAGTTAATAGTTTTGTTTTATAATAAAGAACGTTTTGAATTGGCCTATACCAGTTGTTGATGTCCTCTCATTTTTGCCACAGGCTATGAGCCGGCCTGTGACAGTTGGCTTTGGGAATGACCAGTGAGATATACCTGCTGGAGCGCGAGCTACGGATGGGTGTTGTTATGGTGACCAGTGAACTGAGATAAGGAGGCGTTTTACCTAGCAAAGACTTGTAGATGACCTGAAGCCAGTGGGTCTGGCGACGAATATGTAGCGAAGGCCAGCTGACGAGAGCATACAGGTCGCAGTGGTGGGCGGTATATGGAGCTTTTCTGACAAAACGGATGGCACTGTGATAGACTGCATCCAGTTTGCTGAGTAGAGTGTTGGAGGCTATTTTGTCAATTTAATCGCCGAAGCCGAAGTCGAGGATCGATAGGATAGTCAGTTTTACGAGGGTATGTTTGGCAGCGTGAGTGAAGGAGGCGTTGTTGTGAAATAGGAAGCCAATTCTAGATGTAACTTTGGATTGGAAGATGCTTAATATGAGTCTGGAAGGAGAGTTTACAGTCTAGCCAGACACCTAGGTATTTTGCAGTTGTCCACATATTCTAAGTCAGAACCGTCCAGAGTAGTGATGCTAGTCGGGCAGACGGGTGCGGGCAGTGATCGGTTGAAGAGCATACATTTAGTTTTACTAGCATTTAAGAGCAGTTGGAGGCCACAGAAGGAGTGTTGTATGGCATTGAAGCTCATTTGGAGGTTTGTTAACACAGTGTCCAAAGAAGGGCCATATGTATACAGAATGGTGTCATCTGTGTAGAGGTGGATCAAGGAATCACCCGCAGCAAGAGATACATTGTTGACATATACAGAGAAAAGAGTCGGCCCGGGAATTGAATCCTGTGGCACCCCCATAGAGACTGACAGAGGACCGGACAACAGGCCCTCCGATTTGACACACTGAACTCTATGTGAGAAGTAGATGGTGAACCAGGCGAGGCAGTCATTAGAGAAACCAAGGCTGTTGAGTCTGCCGATAAGAATACGGTGACGGAGTCGAAAGCCTTGGCCAGATCGATGAAGACGGCTGCACAGTACCGTCGTTTATCGATGGCGGTTATGATATCGTTTAGTACCTTGAGCATGGCTGAGGTGCACCCATGACCAGCTCCAGAACCGGATTGCACAGCGGAGAAGGTACGGTGGGATTCGAAATAGTCAGTGATCTGTTTTTTAACTTGGCTTTAGAAGACTTTAGAAAGGCAGGGCAGGATGGATATAGGTTGTAACAGTTTGGGTCTAGAGTGTCATCCCCTTTGAAGAGGGGGATGACCGCGGCAGCTTTCCAATCTTTAGGAATCTCGGACGATACAAAAGAGAGGTTGAACAGACTGGTAATAGGGTGTTGCAACAATGGCGGTGGATTATTTTACGAAGAGAGGGTCCAGATTGTCTAGTCCAGCTGATTTGTAGGGTCCAGATTTTGCAGCTCTTTCAGAACATCTGCTGTCTGGATATGGGTGAGCCGTAGAGAAATGCTGTTTCTCGGTCTGAGAACCTTCTAGAGCCACATAACTCACCGTGAACTATCGACTTGAGCTCTAGAACAGGTTTCTAAAGTTTCAGAGCTCTAGGTCTGACGGTTCTTTGATAGTTCGAACGAACTATTGCAGGCTCTGTGTCTCTGTAAGCCCCACACTGTGTCACTCCATCCTGGCTGTGTGTGTGAGAGAGTTGTTTCTTGGACATCTGATGGGAGAAATGACTGATTTACAGTTCATGAGGGTTGCCTAATCATATGACATTTTGGAAAGATGTGACCTTTTAACCCTTCGAAACAGCCACTATGACCTCAATTTAAGGCACTTTCGGTTGTCACAGGAAGCTGAAAGTAAACACATATCTTGAGTTTCAAGTCTTTACGTTAAAAACTGACTGATTTACAGAGGGTTGAATGCAGTGTTTTCACTAACTGTAGGTTGTGAAATAAAAAACACTTTTAGGGTAATTAAACCACTTCCGGTTACTCCAGGAAGCTTAAACTCAACACAGGCAATCCTCACAGTCGCCTGATGGATTGTCATTGAAGACAGTTTGATATGGCAATCATAACCATGATATGGCAACACACTTAATTGAGGAGAATAATAACAATCCAACATAGCTTTGCGACAGTATCAAAAATCTAACTAAAAAGCAGCATTCCCCAAGAGAGGATGGCTTTCACTTCAGCAGTAATCAATTAATGAACTTCTTTGAGGAAAAGATCATGATCATTAGAAAGCAAATTACAGACTCCTCTTTAAATCTGCGTATTCCTCCAAAGCTCCGTTGTCCTGAGTCTGCACAACACTGCTAGGACCTAGGATCAAGGGAGACGCTCAAGTTTTTCAATACTATATCTCCTGACACTGATGAAAATAGTAATGGCCTCTAAAACTTCAAGCTGAAAACTGGACCCTATTCCAACTAAACTACTGAAAGAGCTGCTTCCTGTGCTCAGCCCTCCTATGTTGAACATAATAAACTTCTCCCTATCCACCGGACGTGTACCAAACTCACTAAAAGTGGCAGTAATAAAGCCTCTCTTGAAAAAGCCAAACCTTGTGGTGGTTAATTTCTTTACTATCAAATGAGGAGAGACAAACTTATCACAGAAGTCAGAGTTATACTTAAACTAAATCTTTATTCACTTATTAATAAGGGAGTAGGTCCGCTAACATCAAGGCGATGACCCGATCCTGTAGGTTCATGCTCTACAACATTCGCAGAGTACGACCCTGCCTCACACAGGAAGCGGCGCAGGTCCTAATCCAGGCTCTTGTCATCTCCCGTCTGGATTACTGCAACTCGCTGTTGACGGGGCTCCCTGCCTGTGCCATTAAACCCCTACAACTCATCCAGAACGTCGCAGCCCGTCTGGTGTTCAACCTTCCCAAGTTCTCTCACATCACCCCGCTCCTCCGCACACTCCACTGGCTTACAGTTGAAGCTCGCATCTGCTACAAGACCGTGGTGCTTGCCTACAGAGCTGTGAGGGGAACGGCACCTCCGTACCTTCAGGCTCTGATCCGTCCCTACACCCAAAGAAGGGCACTGCATTCATCCACCTCTGGCCTGCTCGCCTCCCTACCTCTGCGGAAGCACAGTTCCCGCTCAGCCCAGTCAAAACTGTTTGCTGCTCTGGCACCCCAATGATGGAACAAGCTCCCTCACGACGCCAGGACAGCAGAGTCAATCACCACCTTCCGGAGACACCTGAAACCCCACCTCTTTAACCTCTTACATCTAGATGTTCCGCTAGCGGAACACCTGCTCCAATATCCAATGATGGGCGTGGCGCGAAATACAAATTCCTCTAAAATCCGAAGACTTCCTTTTTTCAAACATATGACTATTTTACAGCATTTTAAAGACAAGACTCTCGTTAATCTAACCACACTGTCCGATTTCAAAAAGGCTTTACAGCGAAAGCAAAACATTACATTATGTCAGCAGAGTACCCTAACCCTAAGCCTAACCCTAACCCTATCCCTATCCCATAGCTTGAAAAATGGGTGTCTGATTATTTCTGGCTGGGTACTCTGCTGAATAACGCGCCACAGGATTCCACTGGCTGTTACGTAGGTGGGACGATTTCGTACCGCCGGCCCTAGAGAAGTTAAGGTTCTACTGTTAACCTACAAAGCATTACACGGGCTTGCTCCTACACATCTTTCCGTTTCGGTTCTGCTGTAAATACCTACAAGACGCAGGCCTCCTTATTGTCCCTAGAACTTCCAAGCAAACAACTGGAGGAAGGGCTTTCTCCAATAGAGCTCCATTTTTATGGAATGGTCTGCCTATCCATGTGAGAGACGCAGACTCGGTCTCGACCTTTAAGTCTTTATTGACGACTGATCTCTTCAGTAGGTCCTATGATTGATTGTAGTCTGGCCCAGGGATGTATGAAGGTGAACGGAAAGGCACTGGAGTGACAAACCGCCCTTGCTGTCTCTGCCTGGCCGGTTTTCCTCTCTCCACTGGGATTCTCTGCCTCTAACCCTATTACAGGGGCTGAGTCACTGCCTTACTGGTGCTCTCCCATGCCGTCCCTAGGAGGGGTGCGTCACTTGAGTGGGTTGAGTCACTGATGTGATATCTTCCTGTCCGGGTTGGCACCTCACCTCGGGTTTGTGCCGTGGGGGAGATCTTTGTGGGCTATACTCGGCCTTGTTTCAGGGTAGTAAGTTGGTGGTTTGAAGATCTCCCTCTAGTGGTGTGGGGGTTGTGCTTTGGCAAAGTGAGTGGGGTTATATCCTGCCTGATTGGCCCTGTCTGGGGGTATCGTCGGATGGGGCCACAGTGTCTCCCGACCCCTCCTGTCGGGGGGCTAGGGTTAGTCTATTATATCTGGAGTATTTATCCTGTCTTACCAGGTGTCCTGTGTGAATTTAAGTATGCTTCCTCTAATTCTCTCTCTCTTTCTTTCTTTCTTTCTTTCTTTCTTTCTTTCTTTCTTCTTTCTTTCTTTCTTTCTTTTTCTCTCTTCTCTAGGAGAACCTGAGCGCTGATGACTCCTTGCTGTCCCCAGTCCACCTGGTCGTGCTGCTGCTCCAGTTTCAACTGTTCTGTCTGCGGCTATGGAACCCTGACCTGATCACCCAACGTGCTACCTGTCCCAGACCTGCTGTTTTAGACTCTCTCTCTCTACCGCTCCTGCTGTCTCTAACTCTGAATAATTGGCTTTGAAAAGTCACTGAAAAAAGAGTTGCTGACCTCCTGCACCCTCTACAACCACTGTGATTATTATTATTATACAACCCTGCTGGTCATCTATGAACGTTTGAACATCTTGGCCATCTAGTTATAATCTCCACCACTCCATCCATCCTGGCACAAGCAGAAGAGGACTGGCCACCCCTCAGAGCCTGGTTCCTCTCTAGTTTTTCCTAGCCACCGTGCTTCTACATCTGCATTGCTTGCTGTTTGGGGTTTTAGGCTGGGTTTCTGTACAGCACTTTGAGATATCAGCTGATGTAAAAAGGGCTTTATAAATAAATACATTTGATTGATTGAAGCCTCCCAGCCTGTCACCATCCCAACCTTCCCATCCCTCCCAGCTTCCTAGCCTCCATCCCTCCCAGCATGCCAGCCTCTAAACCCTCCCAGCCTCTAAACCCTCCCAGCCTCCCATCCCTCCCAGCCTCCCATCCCTCCCAGCCTCCCATCCCTCCCATCCCTCCCAGTCTCTAAACCCTACCAGCCTCCCATCCCTCCCAGCCTCCCATCCCTCCCAGCCTCCCAACCCTCCCAGCCTCTAAACCCTCCCAGCCTCCCATCCCTCCCAGCCTCCCATCCCTCCCAGCCTCCCATCCCTCCCATCCCTCCCAGTCTCTAAACCCTACCAGCCTCCCATCCCTCCCAGCCTCCCATCCCTCCCAGCCTCCCAACCCTCCCAGCCTCTAAACCCTCCCAGCCTCCCATCCCTCCCAGCCTCCCATCCCTCCCAGCCTCCCATCCCTCCCTGCCTCTAAACCCTCCCAGCCTCTAAACCCTCCTAGTCTCCCAACCCTCCCATCCCTCCCATCCTCTAAACCCTCCCATCCCTCCCAGCCTCTAAACCCTCCCAGCCTCTAAACCCTCCCAGCCTCCCATCCCTCCCAACCTTCCTAGCCTCCCATCCCTCCCAGCCTCTAAACTCTCCCAGCCTCTAAACTCTCCCAGCCTCTAAACCCTCCCATCCCTCCCAGCCTCCCATCCCTCCCAGCCTCTAAACCCTCCCATCCCTCCCAGCCTCCCATCCCTCCCAGCCTCTAAACCCTCCCATCCCTCCCAGCCTCCAATCCCTCCCAGCCTCTAAACCCTCCCATCCCTCCCAGCCTCCCATCCCTCCCAGCCTCCCATCCCTCCCAGCCCTCCCAGCCTCCCATCCCTCCCAGCCTCTAAACCCTCCCAACCCTCCCAGCCTCTAAACTCTCCCAGCCTCTAAACTCTCCCAGCCTCTAAACCCTCCCATCCCTCCCAGCCTCCCATCCCTCCCAGCCTCCCATCCCTCCCATCCCTCCCAGCCTCCCATCCCTCCCAGCCTCCCATCCCTCCCAGCCTCCCATCCCTCCCAGCCTCCCATCCCTCCCAGCCTCCCATCCCTCCCATCCCTCCCAGCCTCCCATCCCTCCTAGCCTCCCATCCCTCCCAGCCTCCCATCCCTCCCAGCCTCTAAACCCTCCCATCCCTCCCAGCCTCCCATCCCTCCCAGCCTCCCATCCCTCCCAGCCTCCCATCCCTCCCAGCCTCCCAACCTGTCTTCATGTTTACCTCCAGGAGGATTACAACAACCAGTCTTTGATGTCAGATCCACACAGACAGACAGTAGGGAAAGAGCTAAATCTACTCTCTCACTCTCTCTCCTTCTCTACCTCTCTCTCTCTCTCTCCCTCTCTACCTCTCTACTCTCTCCCTCTCTCATTCCTCTCTCTATCTCCTCTCTCTACTCGCTCTCTACTCTCTCTGTCTCTCTGTCTCTCTCTACTCTATCTCTCTCTACTCTCTCTCTACCCGCTCTCTACTCTCTCTCGTTCTCTCTCTCGCTCGTTCTGTCTTTCTCTTTCTCAGAGGGATTATTATATCCAAGTCTCTTTTCTCACCACCGACCGGGTGTCAATTAAGGCGACAGAACTGAGGAGAAAATGTCAGAGAAAGAAGAGAAGGGAGGCAGGAAGAGATAGAGTGGTGGCGTGGTATGGGTGATTGAGGTTCATTTGCACATAGAAATATTCAGTAAGGATTTAGAGCCCCACTGAATTCATGAGAAGAAGAAGAATTAGCCAACGGAGTGATATTCTGTCTGGTGTCTGCATGTTTTAACTCATTCATTCAAAACTGAAACTAGAGACTAAACTAAAGTTAACTTACTCCTTGAGTAAAACATAAAGCACACTTATTCTATACTTTATTTACCAAACACCTAATTGCCTGAGTCCCAAATGACACCTTACCATTTATCGTGCACTATGGGCCGTGTCAGATGTAATGCACAATAAAGGGATGTGTACCACAATACCAGGACACAGACATGTTCTCTTAACCAGGAAACAGACATGTTCTTTTATCCAGGACGCAGACATGTTCTCTTAACCAGGACACAGACATGTTCTCCTAACCAGGACATGTTCTCTTAACCAGGACACGTTCTCTTAACCAGGACATGTTCTCTTATCCAGGACACAGACATGTTCTCTTATCCAGGACACAGACATATTCTCTTAACCAGGACACGTTCTCTTAACCAGGACATGTTCTCTTATCCAGGACACAGACATGTTCTCCTAACCAGGACACAGACATGTTCTCCTAACCAGGACATGTTCTCTTAACCAGGAAACAGACATGTTCTCTTATCCAGGACAAAGACATGTTCTCTTAACCAGGACACATTCTCTTAACCAGGACGCAGAGATGTTCTCTTAACCAGGACACAGAGATGTTCTCTTAACCAGGACATGTTCTCTTAACCAGGAAACAGACATGTTCTCCTAACCAGGACACAGACATGTTCTCCTAACCAGGACATGTTCTCTTAACCAGGAAACAGACATGTTCTCTTATCCAGGACAAAGACATGTTCTCTTAACCAGGACACATTCTCTTAACCAGGACGCAGAGATGTTCTCTTAACCAGGACACAGAGATGTTCTCTTAACCAGGACATGTTCTCTTAACCAGGAAACAGACATGTTCTCCTAACCAGGACACAGACATGTTCTCTTAACCAGGACATATTCTCTTAACCAGGACACAGACATGTTCTTTTAACCAGGACACAGACATGTTCTCTTATCCAGGACAAAGACATGTTCTCCTAACCAGGACACAGACATGTTCTCTTAACCAGGAAACAGAGATGATTATTGCAGCAATAGTAATATGTGCTATCACAGTGAATTAAAGCTGACACAGTTATTGTCTTCCTATGACAGTAAACAGGGATACGTCTCATCCAGTATGTGGATTGTAGTGCTAAACAGGTAATAGGGTGCGATTTGGGACACATCCTTAGTATCCATGAAAACAAACACGCTTTGGATGTATTTTCCTATTGACATAATAATGCTGAGTGGTTCTGAAGCCTGCTGATTCAGTGACTTTTGCTGTAATAGCAAACTGATAACCCCCACAGGGGAGCCCGTAGGTACAGCACCTAGTGCTGCTGTGGACATTCTGGTGCTTAGTGAGTTGACCGCTGAAGACAGGATGGTTTAACCCACCCACCGTCTTAGAACTGGACTGGTCCGGGACCATAGGACTGGTTCGGGACCATAGAACTGGACCGGTCCGGAACCATAGGACTGGACCGGTCCGGGACCATAGGACTGGACCGGTCAGGGAACATAGGACTGGACCGGTCCGGAACCATAGGACTGGACCGGTCCGGGACCATAGGACTGGACTGTTAAAGGGATCCTCATAGGACTGGACTGTTAAAGGGATCCTCATAGGACTGGACTGTTAAAGGGATCCTCATAGGACTGGACTGTTAAAGGGATCCTCATAGGACTGGACTGTTAAAGGGATCCTCATAGGACTGGACTGTTAAAGGGATCCTCATAGGACTGGACTGTTAAAGGGATCCTCATAGGACTGGACTGTTAAAGGGATCCTCATAGGACTGGACTGTTAAAGGGATCCTCATAGGACTGGACTGTTAAAGGGATCCTCATAGGACTGGACTGTTAAAGGGATCCTCATAGGACTGGACTGTTAAAGGGATCCTCATAGGACTGGACTGTTAAAGGGATCCTCATAGGACTGGACTGTTAAAGGGATCCTCAAAGTAACAACAGTCGACACAATTGTTAAAAAACTTTGAATAAACAATTCAAATAAAATAATTGTGACAGTGGGATAACGAATGAACATCCTCCAAACGTTTTGAATGTTTATAATCCATCAGATATTAGCTGAATTATAGCACATAAAACATTTGCTTCCACTTTATTCAGACAGAGAATTTACAGATGGACTACAGGCAATCATAAACATTTCACCTGATTATGTACTAAGCCTAACTCTTAATAATCACTATCCTAATCCTAAACTTAATCCTTACCCCTAACCCTTATTCTAAACCTAACCCTAACCGTAACATTAGCATGCAGTTGCTCATCAACAGATTGTCTACAGATGGTCGTACTATCTGGAAAATAAGGAATGAAGTTCAGGGATTTTGTTGGGAAATTCAGATATCACATTTATAGTCATATTTCACTTTTCTTTGAATGCACCCATATATCAACGTTTTGGTCCTGCTTTAAAGGACTTGCAAGTTATAAAGGCTTCATAACCACTACATGAATTTGTTACGAATCATCTAAAACTGTATGTCATGCTTTATAAAGGCTTCATAACCACTACATTAATTTGTTACGAATCATCTAAAACTGTATGTCATGCTTTATAAAGGCTTCATAAATGTGGCATAACTGTGTGATATAAACACCAATGTCAAATTTGACATAACCCTACTATGTCAAATGTGACATAAACCTGTGCTTTATAAAGTGTGGCATAAGCACCACTTAATAAAGGCCTTATAAATCATATTAAACTGATGCTTCACAAAGCATTTATAACCCTGTCATTTATAACCCTGTCATTTATATCCCTGTCATTTATAACCCTGTCATTTATAACCCTGTCATTTATATCCCTGTCATTTATAACCCTGTCATTTATAACCCTGTCATTTATAACCCTGTCATTTATATCCCTGTCATTTATATCCCTGTCATTTATAACCCTGTCATTTATAACCCTGTCATTTATATCCCTGTCATTTATAACCCTGTCATTTATATCCCTGTCATTTATAACCCTGTCATTTATAACCCTGTCATTTATAACCCTGTCATTTATAACCCTGTCATTTATAACCCTGTCATTTATATCCCTGTCATTTATATCCCTGTCATTTATATCCCTGTCATTTATAACCCTGTCATTTATATCCCTGTCATTTATATCCCTGTCATTTATAACCCTGTCATTTATATCCCTGTCATTTATATCCCTGTCATTTATAACCCTGTCATTTATAACCCTGTCATGCATCTTGTTAGAGTATTGCAACATTTGCTTCCCGGGAACATCCATACGTGAAAATGTATTCACGCATGACTTTAAGACAAATGGTATAAAAGTGTCTGCTAAATTGTATATATTATAATTCACTAAAACACAGTATGGCCCAACCTCTTTTCCTCTTGGATGCATAGTCAATATTGGACCTGACCTCAACTTCACCCAAAATGCTGTGCTGCAGGTTGACTCACACTTTAAATTGCTGTCATGCACAGTAAAATCCATTGGTAGGACCTTTAAAATGTTGGTAGGGGCTTTTTAAAACGTTGGTAGGGGCCTTTAAAACGTTGGTAGGGGCCTTTTAAAATGTTGGTAGGGGCCTTTTAAAACGTTGGTAGGGGCCTTTTAAAATGTTGGTAGGACCTTTAAAACGTTGTTAGGGGCCTTTTAAAACGTTGGTAGGGGCCTTTTAAAATGTTGGTAGGACCTTTAAAATGTTGGTAGGGGCCTTTTAAAATGTTGGTAGGACCTTTAAAACGTTGGTAGGGGCCTTTAAAACGTTGGTAGGGGCCTTTTAAAATGTTGGTAGGACCTTTAAAACGTTGGTAGGGGCCTTTAAAACGTTGGTAGGGGCCTTTTAAAACGTTGGTAGGTGCCTTTAAAACGTTGGTAGGGGCCTTTTAAAACGTTGGTAGGGGCCTTTTAAAATGTTGGTAGGGGCCTTTAAAACGTTGGTAGGACCTTTAAAATGTTGGTAGGGGCTTTTTAAAACGTTGGTAGGGGCCTTTAAAAACATTGGTAGGGGCTTTTTAAAACATTGGTAGGGGCCTTTAAAATGTTGGTAGGGGCCTTTAAAACGTTGGTAGGGGCTTTTTAAAACGTTGGTAGGGGCCTTTAAAACGTTGGTAGGGGCCTTTAAAACGTTGGTAGGACCTTTAAAATGTTGGTAGGGGCTTTTTAAAACATTGGTAGGGGCCTTTAAAATGTTGGTAGGGTCTTTTTAAAACGTTGGTAGGGGCCTTTTAAAACATTGGTAGGGGCCTTTAAAATGTTGGTAGGGTCTTTTTAAAACGTTGGTAGAAGCCTTTAAAATGTTGGTAGGGTCTTTTTAAAACGTTGGTAGGGGCCTTTAAAACATTGGTAGGGGCCTTTAAAATGTTGGTAGGGGCCTTTTAAATGTTGGTAGGGGCCTTTAAAATGTTGGTAGGGCCTTTAAAACGTTGGTAGGGGCCTTTTAAAACATTGGTAGGGGCCTTTTAAATGTTGGTAGGGGCCTTTAAAATGTTGGTAGGGCCTTTAAAACGTTGGTAGGGGCCTTTTAAAACGTTGGTAGGGGCCTTTAAAACGTTGATAGGGGCCTTTAAAACGTTGATAGGGGCCTTTAAAACGTTGGTAGGGGCTTTAATATGTTGGTAGGACCTTTAAAACACATTCTGTTTTTCCCCTAATTCCGTTTTCTTGGTTTTGTTTTTCCAGATTTCGGATTTTCCTCATTTGTTTTGGTTTACCCTAGTTTTGTCCCACTTTTTTAGTATAAAAACAACCAAATTCTGTGTTCACAACAATAAACCACATCAGGGTATGACTTTTGAAGTCTGTGAAAAATCTAAGAAACTTAGATGTATGAGTGTAGTTGCCCTTTAATTCAGTGAGCATGCTGTTGTTTGCTTAGTGTCTTTTCTGTAGTGCAGTAAGCCACATGTGATGTGATTCGCCCGCCAATGGAATGGGTGGAGTAAAAGGCAAGCAACACTCGCCTTTTACTTCAGAGCCCCAGGAAATGACATCATATATATATTCTACAGACCCTACTGAGTATTTCCAACAATACTTTTACTGTGGCATCCAGAATACTTTTTGCTCTATTAACCAATATGTAGTCCATATACAGTGAATCACATCGGGGATATTTATGTGACCTTGGAACATGTGTTTAAACCCAAATGTAATTCAAATGTCACAAATATGAATCATTGTTCATGCTTCAACAATTAGTTTCCATTTATCATGAATGGTGATTGACACTTTGCTATTATTTCCTAAACTCCGTGACCCGAAAGTAACTTTTTTAGTGTTGCAGACTTGACGCTGATCATGTTATGCATTCGCAAATCTGTACTGGACAGCAAAAAAAAAAACAAGTAAGTTTGCCTTTATTTATTGTAATTTAAATTAGTTTGTAGTATTTAGGTGTTGAGTTAGAATACATACTGTAGCTACCTCAAATGTTATTTCAAATAATTTCAGTGACTTCACAGCAATTGCTAGCTATCCGAAATGTAGCTAGCTAGCAGGCTCAGCTAAATACAAAGCCCCCTAGGAACAGCCACGTCTCACAGTCACGTCATGAGATTTGTAAATGATAAATGTAATAAAATGAATTGAATGGAGTTTTCCATCTTCCCATTCAGAGTTTCTGGCGCAGCACAGCCCTTATCCAGATGGTGTGACAAAGGCATTTCCTAACAGACCTACTAACTTTCTTTGTTGTTACTTTCAAGGTTGGAACCAACATGCAGTACCTCCAGCAGTAAGAGAGGTAAGAACCATTGGTCCACCAGCTCAGGGACCAGCTACACTATTCACAGCCCTGTGTAATGTTCAATGTAATTGCATTGCTGGACTTTATGGAACTTCATGTACTTGTATTGTTTCAAAATTATACAAATAAAAGGACATTTATGGTTTAAACATGTCTTTAACATTAATTTGTTCTGGCTGTTAGTGATAATACATGTGTGTTTACATCATTAAGCCTTTATGTATGTGATTTAAATGTATTTGTATATTACCTTTCGTTAACTAGGCAAGTCAGTTAAGAACAAATTCTTATTTTCAATGACGGCCTAGGAACAGTGGGTTAACTGCCTTGTTCAGGTGCAGAACGACAGATTTTTACATTGTCAGCTCGGGGATTCGATCTTGCAACTTTTCGGTTACAAGTCCAATGCTCTAACCACTAGGCTACCTGCTGTCAGACCGAAGGGGGCTGACTTTATTTTAAGTACAACGTCATACGATATAGAGTCTTTATGGACGTGCTATGGGGTCTCACTTCTAACTAGGTATTGCAGGACACTACATAAACTGTCAAGATTATTAACGTTCTGCTGATTTATGAAGGTTCTCTGACGATCCACAAGTTACTGTCGGGTGTGAGAGGTATTTAAGTGGGTTGATGGACCTGCAAAGCTTCTCTGTGTGTGTGTGTGTGTGTGTGTGTGTGTGTGTGTGTGTAGTAGTCCAACCTGAGACTACCGCTCCAGGTGTTCTTCTTCTGTTCCCATGGAGACCAGGGCTTGATTACAACCTGTTACAATGGTGCCAACATTTTGTGGATGAATTTTCAGCGGGGGAGTGGATGTGTCAAAGACCTGATGAGCCCAGCACCACACGGTATGGCTCGTTATATTGTTGAAGACATGATGGACCCATGGACCACACGGTATGGCTTGTTATATTGTTGAAGACAATCGGGTTCTCGGCCCCACCCCACCCACGCTGGACAATGCTCGACTACTGGACAAGGAGACACAGCCGCAGGGCGACGTGGTGCGGCATATGGCAGGGAGCGGCAGTCCCAAACAGGAGTCGCATCCCTCCGGAAATTGCCTACTCCACACCCCTTGCCGCCGCTGCACAGGAGGAACACCCCTTGTCGCGCCTAACCCTAACCCCAACCCAAACCCTTAACCCACCCCAACCCTAACCCCAATCCTAACCCACCCCCAACCATAACCCTAACCTCACCCCAACCCAAACTTTAACCCTAACCACTAAACCTAACCTAACCTTAACACCCCAAACCCTTAACCCTAACCCGAGTCGACAGGATAGGCTTATCTTGGATTTGTTGGAGTTGAGGCTCACTAGAAACGACTGAGCTCAATACTATACACAGTACAGCAATGGGAAAGAAATTCGCCCTAAGTTTTGCAAATTTGTACATGAGTTTTTTGGGAAGAAACTGATTTCCTTAAATGTCAGACCTTACTGCAGCTGTACCTTAGGTATTTGGATGATATTTTTGGACTGTGGGGAGGCTCCACCTCTGAATTCAGGGAATTCTTAAACATTTTGAATTCACATCAAGCATAGCATTCACCATTATACCACCCATGACAGACCCTCCACCTTCAAATTGATCCCGCTCCAGAGTACATTTTTACATTTTTAGTCATTTTAGCAGACGCTCTTATCCAGAGCGACTTACAGTAGTGAATACATTTCATTTTCTTTTTTTTTCTTCTTTTTTTTCCCATACTGGCCCCCTGTGGGAATCGAACCCACAACCCTGGCGTTGCAAACACCATGCGTTGCAAACACCATGCTCTACCAACTGAGCTACAGGGAAGGCCCTACACCGAGTACAGGCCTCGGTGTAACACTCATTACTTTGACGATAAAGGCGAATCCAACCATCACCCCTGGTGAGACAAAACCGCGACTCGTCAGTGAAGAGCACTTCATATCAGTCATGTCTGGTCCATCGGCGGTGGGTTTGTGCCCATAGGCGATGTTGTTGCCGGTGATGTCTGGTGAGGACCTGCCTTACAACAGGCCTACAAGCCCTCAGTCCAGCCTCTCTCAGCCTATTGTGGACAGTCTGAGCACTGATGGAGGGATTGTGCGTTCCTGGCGTAACTTGGGTAGTTGTTGTTGCCATCCTGTACCTGTCCTGCAGGTGTGATGTTCGGATGTACCGATCCTGTGCAAGTGTTGTTACACGTGGTCTGCCACTGCGAGGATGATCAGGTGTCCGTCCTGTCTCCCTGTAGACTCTGTCTTAGGCGTCTCACAGTACGGACATTGCAATTTATTGCCCTGGCCACATCTGCAGTCCTCATGCCTCCTTGCAGCATGCCTAAGGCACATTCATGCAGATGAGCAGGGACCCTGGCCATCTTTCTTTTGATGTTTTTCAGAGTCAGTAGAAAGGCCTCTTTACTGTCCTAAGTTTTCATATCTGTGACCTTAATTGCCTACCGTCTGTAAGCTGTTATTGTCTTAACGACCGTTCCACAGGTGCATGTTCATTCATTGTTTATGGTTCATTGATCAAGCATGGGAAACAGTGTTTAAACCCTTTACAATGAAGATCTGTGAAGTTATTTGCATTTTTACGAATTATCTTTGAAAGACAGGGTCCTGAAAAAAGGGACGTTTCTTTTTTTGCTGAGTTTATAAATAACTACACAATTGGTGACTTATTTTTAATATATGGTATTGTAGTCAGTTTTAATGAAGAAACTACCAATGATCCATATTTCAGATTAAAGAATGTACTACCAATTCTTATAAACAAGGCTAACCCTCTTCTGCCTTATGCATAATTCCTAAATATATGCCTAAAAAACATACCCAAAATAAAACATTTTCCTGAACTATGTGGACTACAGGCATAAATGTGGTACCTACAGAGAACAAGCATCTGTGAAACTGCAACTGTAGTGTCAATACATTATGTGGGCATTCCTGAGTAAGTTCAACAGGAGATAAACCATAGCAGAAAATACTCTGAAACAGTATTTTGCCAATCCCTGGGCAGGATTGGGTAGAATAGGTTAAGCTATTTGTCCTTGTGTTTGTTCCCTGTAAACAAAACTCAAAGGTTACACTTCACCAAGAGCCCAGCGTCGAGCCTTCTTGTAAGCAAACTCATTTATAATGTCTTTAAAGTGACATTTTCTCACTAACTGTTTTTCAATTGAAAGAATGGCAAGGCTGTTCAACCTCTCTTGGCACATTGTAGATCTTAGATAGTTCATTATAAGTTTCAGCTTACTGAAGGCACGTTCACCTCCAGAAACTGATACAGGCATTGTACAGAAGATTCCCAGTGCAATGCACACCTCTCCAAAAATGCTATTTAGCTGCGTCTTGTGGATGGGATTTAGGATGTCTACAGGAGAAAGACCACCTGAAAAAGTGGCACCATATATCATCTGTAGATGTTGCACTTCATTTTCAAATCTATCTGTGAGATCTTTGGAGTACTCGTTTATGTGTGCTTGAACTCACTTCACTTTCCCTGGCATATTTGCACCGTTATCATAGCCTTGACCTCGGCAATCTGCTATGTCAATACCACCCTTCCAATGCACTCAAAATCATTTCAGAAATTTCACTGCCTGTCTTTCTAGCAAAATCTCTAAATTCAAGAAAACATTCAATTATTTCCCATTCACCTGTTCCCTGAAATGTATCTAGGTAATGTCCATGATTCACATCATGAAGATTGAGGGATTTCCCCCAGAATGGCAGATTCCTAGATGCTAAGTATAGTGTCACATACAAAATCCTTTCTGGATTTGTGCTGTGTTTTGATACATTTCTGTCTGGATTTGTTTCTGCAGCTGACTGTCTATACCTGTAGCTGTTGTTACGGTGTGCTGCAGATTTTTCCACTTCCAGTAACAGTTCTTGTGAGACACACCATCCTCGTGCCTCTGGTAGTTTGTCATGATGCCATCTTATAGCCATCCTTACTAATCAGACAACTGTGTGATGGTTTACTTTACTCATGAGGAAATTAAAAACATGGGCAATGCCTTTACCCTCTTACTATAAATAAGCCAGTCTCTCTGCACCTTTTCTCTTCCGTTTGCTGACTTACTGTGCTGTAAATAGCAGTGATTCACCGATATGACATTTTTGGCCGATACCGATATCCGATATTTTCCTTGCCAAAAAAAAAAAAACGGTACCGATAACTGATATTTACATTTTTTTTGCGGCCTTTTAAACATTCTAGTACAGGTAAATAGCACACACATGGATGCACTGGTCTAAGGCACTACAGTCCCTGGTTCGAATCCAGGCTGTATCACATCCGGCCGTGATTGGGAGTCACATAGTGCAGCGCACAATTGCCCAGCGTCGTCCGGGCCGTCATTGTAAATAAGAAATTGTTCTTAACTGACTTGCCTAGTTATATAAAGGTTACACAAACACCACACTGACCAAAAAGTTATTTTGTTGGCATTTACATATGTCCCCATTACCAGTAGAACATAATCAAAACCTATTTTTTTTCACTTACTTGCTGTGCTGTTTCATTGTTCAGTCGATTCATTCTCAACCAGGATTTCTATGGAACGCCGTTTGGGTCATTGCGTGTCAAAAAAGATACACGTCAAATAACACAATCTTTCAGTAGCTATAGTTAGCTAGCCTCTTGGGGCTATGTGGGACGCTAGCGTGCCACCCGTGGTGCACCCTATCAACAGCAGGTGGCATTTCAAGAGCGGCAAATTTGAAACCAAATAAATGTCAAAATTCAAATTTTTCAAACATACACTCTTTGAAAGATAAACATCTCCTTAATCTAACCACGTTGTCCTATT
Source organism: Salmo salar (assembly GCF_965601325.2). Classification (NCBI taxonomy): domain Eukaryota; kingdom Metazoa; phylum Chordata; class Actinopteri; order Salmoniformes; family Salmonidae; genus Salmo; species Salmo salar. The sequence continues at coordinate 163,729,387 of NC_138299.1, forward strand.
TCAAAAAGGCTTTACAGCGAAAGCAAAACATTAGATAATGTCAGCAGAGTACCAAGCCAGAAATAATCAGACACCTATTTTTCAAGCTAGCATATAATGTCACATAAACCCAGAAGACAGCTAAATGCAGCACTAACCTTTTACAAACTTCATCAGATGACACACCTAGGACATCATGTTACACACAGCATGCATTCTTTTGTTCAATAAAGGTCATATTTATATATAAAAACAGCATTTTACATCGGCGTCTGACGTTGACTAACTATTTTCCCCTCAAATGCGTCCCGGGAAACAGTGCATAATTCCCTTTATTACTATTCGAAAACAATTTTTAAAATGTATATTGTCAATCTAACATTTATAGATGAATATCTCTTGAGAACACCTGTCATACCAGATTTTAAATTAACTTTACTGGGTAATCACACTTTGCGATAAAAGGAGATGCGATACTCAGAAAATGAGCCTGGAAAACTAGCGCCGCGCCATCTTGGAACAATCGCAAGTCACATCTGATCTTGTATAATATTGTCAATAATCGCCTACCTTTAGTTGTCTTCATCAGAAAGCACTTCCAGGAATCCCAGGTCCACAACAGATGTATTTTCGGTCGAAAAAGTCCATCATTCATGTTCCATTAGCCTGCTGTTGGTAGCGTGTCCTAGGGCTGTCTCCAAATGCTCCGACGTGCGCGGGACAGTAGTTTCGGAAAATGTACTTTTTCCCTCCTCTAGGTTCGTTCAAACATGTCAAACGTTGTAAAACATTAATCTTCAGGGCCTGTAACACCAAGAGAGCCAATAAGATTCGACGGGGACGATTTCAGAGTGTTTTAAAACGTTTCCAAAGGTGGGGGTAGACTGGGCCGCAGACGTCATAATGGTGATGGCCCATCCCCTGTGACCAATTTCCAATGCGTCTCATTCACTGAGTTTCGACTGTATAAGGCTCAAACCACTGTGAAAAGACTGGGGACATCTAGTGGAAGCAATAGGAAGTGCTCAGTGAACCATTGCTCACGGTGTGATTAATAGGCAAAGTGATGAAGTCGAGTCCACAATTCAGAATTCCACTTCCTGTTTCAATCGGTCTCGGGGTTTTGACTGCCATATGAGTTCTGTTATACTCACAGACACCATTCAAACAGTTTTAGAAACTTTAGGGTGTTTTCTATCCATATATAATAAGTATATGCATGTCCTAGCTTCTGAGTTTGATTAGTAGGCCGTTGAAAATGGGAACGAATTTTTTTCAAAATGCGCTGTGGCGCCCCCTATCCTAGGGTATCCTCTTAACTAACTATATAGCTAGGTGTCATCATCATCTAAAATAACCCTAATTTATAAGTTAGTTCTTACTTGATTAATGGTGGTGGGACCCATCTATGTGAAGCTAGCCACAATAAGGATTAGCCACAATAGTGGACTTTGCAGTTAGCCTTCAAAATAAAAGTATGGCATAATTCTACTATTTGTATTAATTTGCATTACTTTCATTGACATACTTTTATTTTGAAGGCAAACCGCAAATTCCACTATTGTGCCTAATCCTTATTGTGGCTAGCTTCACCACACATAAGCCGGTCAGGTCGAGCCTCACTAGCCAGATGAAGCTAGCTGGCTGACTATAACGTTAGCTTTGGGAAACAGGGTTAAGTTGCTGACTAGCTATTTATTTTCATGAACTGAAGTTCAATTTCAATAAGCAGCAACCTAGCTAATACTTACAAGGATTCCTAAATCATTGCTAAGAATAATGAAAATGACTGCATTTTCTACTGGTCATTGTTTTCAGGCTGGTTGTGTTGGTGCTAGCTAGGTACCAAGCTAAAGCTAGCTACCACAGAAGTTGCAGTCCAACAAACAATGCTTTATTAACGCGGTATTGTAAACACATCATTCGTGGCCGGTGTTTGCTTGTTTTCAGACTTTGTTGTACAGCTTTGACAGTGCTACTGTATATTTTGTCACACGCAAAGACCGAAACGGTACAGTGCCTTGCGAAAGTATAGTATATAGTATTGTAATGAAACAGCAAGGAGCAGGTTTCGAACCCTCGACCTTCAAGCCCGAAGTCCGGCGCGCTATCGACTGTGCCGCAAAAGCATGCTCAAGCGGCAGAGTCGATTTCCGCGCTTATAAACCCAGGGTCGTTACACTATGTATGTCGTGAAGCTAATAGCAGTGACGCTATTACTGTGTGACTCTGGTAGGGCAACAGCTGAAAAATAGCACAAAAACCCAACATCACCCACGACAGAGAACGGCTGATTGTGAATGGAAATTCATTCCAATATCTTGGCTTTAATGAATTTCGTCTTTGAGTCGTCTCACTGAAATGTTGTTAGTCTTTCAAATGACTGCTTATCCACACAGCAGACATTGTGGGCTAGGTTAGGAATGCTGTGTTGCACGTGTAGGGCAAAGTTTTACGTGGAGTCATTGCGTCACGTACTAACATTATATAGGTATGCTCGTCAGCTTTGACAGTGGTTTTGCACATTGGCGTTAACCTCTTGGGGCTAGGTGGGACGCTAGCGTGCCACCCGTGGTGCACTCCATCAACAGCAGGTGCATTTCAAGAGCGGCAAATTTGAATCCAAATAAATGTCAAAATTCAAATTTTTCAAAAATACAACTATGTTACACCATTTGAAAGATAAACATCTCCTTAATCTAACCACGTTTTACGATTTCAAAAAGGTTTTACGGCGAAAGCATAAATTTAGAGTATGTTAGGACAGTACATTTACAAGAGTTGTGTGTAATGTTTTGTCAAGTCAAAGACAGGGTCACCAAAACCATAAAACCAGCTAAAATGATGCACTAACCTTTTACAATCTCCATCAGATGACACTCCTAGGACATTATGTTAGACAATGCATGCATTTTTAGTTCTATCAAGTTCATATTTATATCGAAAAACAGCGTTTTACTATGGCATTGATGTTGAGGAAATCGTTTCCCTCCAATAACCGGCAGTCAAGTCAGCGTCAGAAATTAAATAATTAAAATTAGAAAACATTGGTAAAATATTATATTGTCATTTAAAGAATTATAGATTTACATCTCTTGAACGCAATCAACTTGCCAGATTTAAAAATAACCTTACTGGGAAATCACACTTTGCAATAATCTGAGCACTGCGCCCAGAAAAATACGCGTTGCGATACAGACTAGACGTCATGTTGGGGAGATCTAAAATCGAAAATACTATGTAAATAATCCATTACCTTTGATTCTCTTCATCAGATGTCACTTCCAGGTATCACAGGTCCATAACGAATGTAGTTTTGTTCAAAAAAGCTCATCATTTATGTCCAAAAATCTCCGTCTCGTTAGCACATGATGTAAGCCAGCCGGACTTCTCGTCATGAACGAGGGGAAAAAATATATTTCCGTTCGTTCAAACATGTCAAACGTTGTATAGCATAAATCATTAGGGCCTTTTTTAACCAGAACATGAATAATATTCAAGGTGGACGAATGCATACTCTTTTATAACGTATTGGAACGAGGGTACCCAACATGAACTAGCGCGCCAGGTGTCTAATGGGACATCACCGTTCCATGGCTCTTGTTCGGTCAGATCTCCCTCCAGAAGACTCAAAACACTTTGTAAAGGTTGGTGACATCTAGTGGAAGCAATAGGAAGTGCCAAAATATTCCTAAACCCCTGTGTTTTTCAATGGGATAGGTTTAAAGTCAATACAACACATCAGGTATCCACTTCCTGTCAGAAAATGTCTCAGGGTTTTGCCTGCCAAATGAGTTCTGTTATACTCACAGACACCATTCAAACAGTTTTGGAAACTTTAGAGTGTTTTCTATCCATATATAATAAGTATATGCATATTCTAGTTACTGGGTAGGATTAGTAACCAGATTAAATCGGGTACATTTTTTTTATCCAGACGTGCAAATGCTGCCCCCTAGACCCAACAGGTTAAACTAGACATCGAGCCGATACCGATTTTTGCAATTTTTAGCTAATATTGGATGATTCCGATATGTTCACCGACATATCGTGCATCCCTAATTCTTGTCTTCACAAAACCTCATCATCCCTCCGTAACTTCAAGCAAAGACTGGGGGTCTGCCTGATGAACCAAACTACCCACTAATCCCCGCCATGAAGACTGGGGGTCTGCCTGATGAACCAAACTACCCACTAATCCCCTCCATGAAGACTGGGGGTCAACCTGATGAACCAAACTACCCACTAATCTCCTCCATGAAGACTGGGGGTCTGCCTGATGAACCAAACTACTCAGTAATCTCCTCCATGAAGACTGGGGGTCAGCCTGATGAACCAAACTACCCACTAATCCCCTCCATGAAGACTGGGGGTCAACCTGATGAACCAAACTACCCACTAATCCCCTCCATGAAGACTGGGGTCAGTTTGATGAACCTTTGATGAAACACACACACATAATCAAATGTGTTTTTTCTTGTATGCTGAGTATATCATGTACAATTATAATTAATATGTTTTGTTTAAGTGATTGAAGAAACCTTTTTTTCTTCTTTTTTTAACATATATCAGTGGTGTGTTTTTCACATCAGCCATTTTGGTCTTCCACCCTCACCTGCACACCATGTTGGACTTCCACCCTCACCTGCACACCATGTTGGACTTCCACCCTCACCTGCACACCATGTTGGTCTTCCACCCTCACCTGCACACCATGTTGGACTTCCACCCTCACCTGCACACCATGTTGGTCTTCCACCCTCACCTGCACACCATGTTGGACTTCCACCCTCACCTGCACACCATGTTGGACTTCCACCCTCACCTGCACACCATGTTGGTCTTCCACCCTCACCTGCACACCATGTTGGTCTTCCACCCTCACCTGCACACCATGTTGGTCTTCCACCCTCACCTGCTACACACCATGTTGGTCTTCCTGCACACCATGTTGGTCTTCCACCCTCACCTGCACACCATGTTGGTCTTCCACCCTCACCTGCACACCATGTTGGTCTTCCACCCTCACCTGCACACCATGTTGGACTTCCACCCTCACCTGCACACCATTTGGTCTTCCACCCTCACCTGCACACCATGTTGGACTTCCACCCTCACCTGCACACCATGTTGGTCTTCCACCCTCACCTGCACACCATTTTGGTCTTCCACCCTCACCTGCACACCATGTTGGTCTTCCACCCTCACCTGCACACCATTTTGGTCTTCCACCCTCACCTGCACACCATGTTGGTCTTCCACCCTCACCTGCACACCATTTTGGTCTTCCACCCTCACCTGCACACCATGTTGGACTTCCACCCTCACCTGCACACCATTTTGGACTTCCACCCTCACCTGCACACCATGTTGGTCTTCCAACCTCACCTGCACACCATTTTGGTCTTCCACCCTCACCTGCACACCATTTTGGTCTTCCACCCTCACCTACACACCATGTTGGTCTTCCAACCTCACCTGCACACCATTTGGGTCTTCCACCCTCACCTGCACACCATTTTGGTCTTCCACCCTCACCTGCACACCATGTTGGTCTTCCAACCTCACCTGCACACCATTTGGGTCTTCCACCCTCACCTGCACACCATTTTGGTCTTCCACCCTCACCTGCACACCATGTTGGTCTTCCACCCTCACCTGCACACCATTTTGGTCTTCCACCCTCACCTGCACACCATGTTGGTCTTCCACCCTCACCTGCACACCATTTTGGTCTTCCACCCTCACCTGCACACCATTTTGGTCTTCCACCCTCACCTACACACCATGTTGGTCTTCTACCCTCACCTACACACCATTTTGGTCTTCCAACCTCACCTGCACACCATTTTGGTCTTCCACCCTCACCTGCACACCATGTTGGTCTTCCACCCTCACCTGCACACCATGTTGGTCTTCCACCCTCACCTGCACACCATGTTGGTCTTCCACCCTCACCTGCACACCATTTTGACCACTTTTTATCTCTACTGTTTTGTCTTTCACTTCTTTTCTTTGGTGCGAATAAATAAAACTTAAAAACATCCGACGCTGTCAAAACACCAACAATGAGGGAGTCGGTTATCGCCGGTTAACATCTGATCTGATTGGATCCCGGCCCTCGTCTCCTCCCCTTCATTTACACTTACAGTTTTTGTGTTTGTTCACGTTCAGCGTGACGCTGTTATCTGAGATCGGAGCGGGAGGAGGATGTCCTTTAGTAACCTGTGGAATGTTGTCACGACTTCTGCCGCAGTCGTTGCCCCTCCTTGCACGGGCGGGGCTCGGCGGTCGACGTCACCGGTCTTCTAGCCATCATTGATCAGTTTTTCATTATCCATTGGTTTTGTCTTGTCTTCTATCACACCTTTTTCCAATCCCATTAATTACTTGTGTATTTAACCCTCTGTTTCCCCTCATGTCCTTGTCGTTGATTGTTTGTTATGTTATGTACAGTGCCTTGCGAAAGTATTCGGCCCCTTGAACCTTTCGACTTTTTGCCACATTTCAGGCTTCAAACATAAAGATATATAACTAATTTTTTTGTGAAGAATCAACAACAAGTGGGACACAATCATGAAGTGGAACGAAATTTATTGGATATTTCAAACTTTTTTAACAAATAAAAAAACTGAAAAATTGGGCGTGCAAAATTATTCAGCCCCCTTAAGTTAATACTTTGTAGCGCCACCTTTTGCTGCGATTACAGCTGTAAGTCACTTGGGGTATGTCTATCAGTTTTGCACATCGAGAGACTGAAATTTTTGCCCATTCCTCCTTACAAAACAGCTCGAGCTCAGTGAGGTTGGATGGAGAGCGTTTGTGAACAGCAGTTTTCAGTTCTTTCCACAGATTCCCGATTGGATTCAGGTCTGGACTTTGACTTGGCCATTCTAACACCTGGATATGTTTATTTGTGAACCATTCCATTGTAGATTTTGCTTTATGATTTGGATCATTGTCTTGTTGGAAGACAAATCTCCGTCCCAGTCTCAGGTCTTTTGCAGACTCCATCAGGTTTTCTTCCAGAATGGTCCTGTATTTGGCTCCATCCATCTTCCCATCAATTTTAACCATCTTCCCTGCCCCTGCTGAAGAAAAGCAGGCCCAAACCATGATGCTGCCACCACCATGTTTGACAGTGGGGATGGTGTGTTCAGGGTGATGAGCTGTGTTGCTTTTACGCCAAACATAACGTTTTGCATTGTTGCCAAAAAGTTCGATTTTGGTTTCATCTGACCAGAGCACCTTCTTCCACATGTTTGGTGTGTCTCCCAGGTGGCTAGTGGCAAACTTTAAACAACACTTTTTATGGATATCTTTAAGAAATGGCTTTCTTCTTGCCACTCTTCCATAAAGGCCAGATTTATGCAGTATACGACTGATTGTTGTCCTATGGACAGAGTCTCCCACCTCAGCTGTAGATCTCTGCAGTTCATCCAGAGTGATCATGGGCCTCTTGGCTGCATCTCTGATCAGTCTTCTCCTTGTATGAGCTGAAAGTTTAGAGGGACGGCCGGGTCTTCGTAGATTTGCAGTGGTCTGATACTCCTTCCATTTCAATATTATCGCTTGCACAGTCCCCCTTTTGATGTTTAAAGCTTGGGAAATCGTTTTGTATCCAAATCCGGCTTTAAACTTCTCCACAACAGTATCTCGGACCTGCCTGGTGTGTTCCTTGTTCTTCATGATGCTCTCCGCGCTTTAAACGGACCTCTGAGACTATCACAGAGCAGGTGCATTTATACGGAGACTTGATTACACACAGGTGGATTCTATTTATCATCATTAGTCATTTAGGTCAACATTGGATCATTCAGAGATCCTCACTGAATTTCTGGAGAGAGTTTGCTGCACTGAAAGTAAAGGGGCTGAATAATTTTGCACGCCCAATTTTTCAGTTTTTTATTTGTTAAAGTTTGAAATATCCAATAAATTTCGTTCCACTTCATAATTGTGTCCCACTTGTTGTTGATTCTTCACAAAAAAATTACAGTTTTATATCTTTATGTTTGAAGCCTGAAATGTGGCAAAAGGTCGAAAAGTTCAAGGGGGCCGAATACTTTCGCAAGGCACTGTACGTGTAGATTATGTATCGGCGTGCGACGGGTTATTTTGTACGTTGGTTTTGGAGTTTGTTTTTGTAATAAATACTTGTATAACCACTTTGGTTTCTCCTGCGCCTGACTTCCCTGCCACCTACATACAAAGCTATGACAAATGTGGCCAGACAAATGATTTGTCAAGCAGACAAATCATTTTGTAACATTTCATTAATGATGAATGCCATTTTTCATGGCAAATGTGTTCCAACGGTTTCTGATGAAAGAAACTAGTGCTCTATTCAGTCTGTATGAGTGATAGAAATGTCAAGGTCCTTTCAGATTGAGCCGAAACATGAAGCGTTTACCGTTAATGCAGTCTCTGCTAAAGCGGGAACATTGCCTTTAAATTTCTATCACCCTGTAAAGCTTTACTTCTGTGATGCAGAAAAAAACACCTTTGCACAGCGGAAATAAAGTCTGTATGACAGGAGAAATAAAGTCTAAATGACAGGAGAAATAAAGTCTATATGACAGAAGAAATAAAGTCTATATGACAGAAGAAATAAAGTCTATATGACAGAAGAAATAAAGTCTATATGACAGAAGAAATAAAGTCTAAAGGACAGGAGAAATAAAGTCTAAATGACAGGAGAAATAAAGTCTACAGTATATTACAGGAGAAATAATTAGAAGAACTGAAACATATATTGACACGGTAGAGTAGGTAGTAGTCTATGGAGGGACAGTAGAGTAGGTAGTAGTCTATGGAGTGACAGTAGAGTAGGTAGTAGTCTATGGAGGGACAGTAGAGTAGGTAGTAGTCTATGGAGGGACAGTAGAGTAGGTAGTAGTCTATGGAGTGACAGTAGAGTAGGTAGTAGTCTATGGAGGGACAGTAGAGTAGGTAGTAGTCTATGGAGGGACAGTAGAGTAGGTAGTAGTCTATGGAGTGACAGTAGAGTAGGTAGTAGTCTATGGAGGGACAGTAAGAGTAGGTAGTAGTCTATGGAGGGACAGTAGAGTAGGTAGTAGTCTATGGAGGGACAGTAGAGTAGGTAGTAGTCTATGGAGGGACAGTAGAGTAGGTAGTAGTCTATGGAGGGACAGTAGAGTAGGTAGTAGTCTATGGAGGGACAGTAGAGTAGGAAGTAGTCTATGGAGGGACAGTAGAGTAGGTAGTAACCTATGGAGTGACAGTAGAGTAGGTAGTAGAGTAGGTAGTAGTCTATGGAGGGACAGTAGAGTAGGTAGTAGTCTATGGAGGGACAGTAGAGTAGGTGGTAGTCTATGCAGGGACAGTAGAGTAGGTAGTAGAGTAGGTAGTAGTCTATGGAGGGACAGTAGAGTAGGTAGTAGTCTATGGAGGGACAGTAGAGTAGGTAGTAGTCTATGGAGGGACAGTAGAGTAGGTAGTAGTCTATGGAGGGACAGTAGAGTAGGTAGTAACCTATGGAGGGACAGTAGAGTAGGTAGTAGAGTAGGTAGTAGTCTATGGAGGGACAGTAGAGTAGGTAGTAGTCTATAGAGGGACAGTAGAGTAGGTAGTAGTCTATGGAGGGACAGTAGAGTAGGTAGTAGTCTATGGAGGGACAGTAGAGTAGGTAGTAGTCTATGGAGGGACAGTAGAGAAGGTAGTAGTCTAAGGAGGGACAGTAGAATAGGTAGTAGTCTATGGAGGGACAGTAGAGTAGGTAGTAGTCTATGGAGGGACAGTAGAGTAGGTAGTAACCTATGGAGGGACAGTAGAGTAGGTAGTAGTCTATGGAGGGACAGTAGAGTAGGTAGTAGTCTATGGAGGGACAGTAGAGTAGGTAGTAGTCTATGGAGGGACAGTAGAGTAGGTAGTAGTCTATGGAGGGACAGTAGAGTAGGTAGTAGTCTATGGAGGGACAGTAGAGTAGGTAGTAGTCTATGGAGGGACAGTAGAGTAGGTAGTAGTCTATGGAGTGACAGTAGAGTAGGTAGTAGAGTAGGTAGTAGTCTATGGAGGGACAGTAGAGTAGGTAGTAGTCTATGGAGGGACAGTAGAGTAGGTAGTAGTCTATGGAGGGACAGTAGAGTAGGTAGTAGTCTATGGAGGGACAGTAGAGTAGGTAGTAGCCTATGGAGGGACAGTAGAGTAGGTAGTAGTCTATGGAGTGACAGTAGAGTAGGTAGTAGTCTATGGAGGGACAGTAGAGTAGGTAGTAGTCTATGGAGTGACAGTAGAGTAGGTAGTAGTCTATGGAGGGACAGTAGAGTAGGTAGTAGTCTATGGAGGGACAGTAGAGTAGGTAGTAGTCTATGGAGGGACAGTAGAGTAGGTAGTAGTCTATGGAGTGACAGTAGAGTAGGTAGTAGAGTAGGTAGTAGTCTATGGAGGGACAGTAGAGTAGGTAGTAGTCTATGGAGGGACAGTAGAGTAGGTAGTAGTCTATGGAGTGACAGTAGAGTAGGTAGTAGTCTATGGAGGGACAGTAGAGTAGGTAGTAGCCTATGGAGGGACAGTAGAGTAGGTAGTAGTCTATGGAGTGACAGTAGAGTAGGTAGTAGTCTATGGAGGGACAGTAGAGTAGGTAGTAGTCTATGGAGTGACAGTAGAGTAGGTAGTAGTCTATGGAGTGACAGTAGAGTAGGTAGTAGTCTATGGAGTGACAGTAGAGTAGGTAGTAGTCTATGGAGGGACAGTAGAGTAGGTAGTAGTCTATGGAGGGACAGTAGAGTAGGTAGTAGTCTATGGAGTGACAGTAGAGTAGGTAGTAGTCTATGGAGGGACAGAAGAGTAGGTAGTAGTCTATGGAGGGACAGTAGAGTAGGTAGTAGTCTATGGAGGGACAGTAGAGTAGGTAGTAGTCTATGGAGTGACAGTAGAGTAGGTAGTAGTCTATGGAGGGACAGTAGAGTAGGTAGTAGTCTATGGAGGGACAGTAGAGTAGGTAGTAGTCTATGGAGTGACAGTAGAGTAGGTAGTAGTCTATGGAGGGACAGTAGAGTAGGTAGTAGTCTATGGAGTGACAGTAGAGTAGGTAGGAGAGTAGGTAGTAGTCTATGGAGGGACAGTAGAGTAGGTAGTAGTCTATGGAGGGACAGTAGAGTAGGTAGTAGAGTAGGTAGTAGTCTATGGAGGGACAGTAGAGTAGGTAGTAGTCTATGGAGGGACAGTAGAGTAGGTAGTAGTCTATGGAGGGACAGTAGAGTAGGTAGTAGTCTATGGAGGGAGAGTAGAGTAGGAAGTAGTCTATGGAGGGACAGTAGAGTAGGTAGTAACCTATGGAGTGACAGTAGAGTAGGTAGTAGAGTAGGTAGTAGTCTATGGAGGGACAGTAGAGTAGGTAGTAGTCTATGGAGGGACAGTAGAGTAGGTGGTAGTCTATGCAGGGACAGTAGAGTAGGTAGTAGAGTAGGTAGTAGTCTATGGAGTGACAGTAGAGTAGGTAGTAGTCTATAGGAGGATGACAGTAGAGTAGTAGGTAGTAGTCTATGGAGGGACAGTAGAGTAGGTAGTAGTCTATGGAGGGACAGTAGAGTAGGTAGTAACCTATGGAGGGACAGTAGAGTAGGTAGTAGAGTAGGTAGTAGTCTATGGAGGGACAGTAGAGTAGGTAGTAGTCTATAGAGGGACAGTAGAGTAGGTAGTAGTCTATGGAGGGACAGTAGAGTAGGTAGTAGTCTATGGAGGGACAGTAGAGTAGGTTGTAGTCTATGGAGGGACAGTAGAGTAGGTGGTAGTCTATGGAGTGACCGTAGAGTAGGTAGTAGAGTAGGTAGTAGTCTATGGAGGGACAGTAGAGTAGGTAGTAGTCTTTGGAGGGACAGTAGAGTAGGTAGTAGTCTATGGAGGGACAGTAGAGTAGGTAGTAGAGTAGGTAGTAGTCTATGGAGGGACAGTAGAGTAGGTAGTAGTCTATGGAGGGACAGTAGAGTAGGTAGTAACCTATGTAGTGACAGTAGAGTAGGTAGTAGAGTAGGTAGTAGTCTATGGAGGGACAGTAGAGTAGGTAGTAGTCTATGGAGGGACAGTAGAGTAGGTAGTAGTCTATGGAGTGACAGTAGAGTAGGTAGTAGTCTATGGAGGGACAGTAGAGTAGGTAGTAGCCTATGGAGGGACAGTAGAGTAGGTAGTAGTCTATGGAGTGACAGTAGAGTAGGTAGTAGTCTATGGAGGGACAGTAGAGTAGGTAGTAGTCTATGGAGTGACAGTAGAGTAGGTAGTAGTCTATGGAGGGACAGTAGAGTAGGTAGTAGTCTATGGAGGGACAGTAGAGTAGGTAGTAGTCTATGGAGTGACAGTAGAGTAGGTAGTAGTCTATGGAGTGACAGTAGAGTAGGTAGTAGAGTAGGTAGTAGTCTATGGAGGGACAGTAGAGTAGGTAGTAGTCTATGGAGGGACAGTAGAGTAGGTAGTAGTCTATGGAGTGACAGTAGAGTAGGTAGTAGTCTATGGAGGGACAGTAGAGTAGGTAGTAGTCTACGGAGGGACAGTAGAGTAGGTAGTAGTCTATGGAGGGACAGTAGAGTAGGTAGTAGTCTACGGAGGGACAGTAGAGTAGGTAGTAGTCTACGGAGGGACAGTAGAGTAGGTAGTAGTCTATGGAGGGACAGTAGAGTAGGTAGTAGTCTATGGAGGGACAGTAGAGTAGGTAGTAGTCTATGGAGGGACAGTAGAGTAGGTAGTAGTCTATGGAGTGACAGTAGAGTAGGTAGTAGTCTATGGAGGGACAGTAGAGTAGGTAGTAGTCTATGGAGTGACAGTAGAGTAGGTAGGAGAGTAGGTAGTAGTCTATGGAGGGACAGTAGAGTAGGTAGTAGTCTATGGAGGGACAGTAGAGTAGGTAGTAGAGTAGGTAGTAGTCTATGGAGGGACAGTAGAGTAGGTAGTAGTCTATGGAGGGACAGTAGAGTAGGTAGTAGTCTATGGAGGGACAGTAGAGTAGGTAGTAGTCTATGGAGGGAGAGTAGAGTAGGAAGTAGTCTATGGAGGGACAGTAGAGTAGGTAGTAACCTATGGAGTGACAGTAGAGTAGGTAGTAGAGTAGGTAGTAGTCTATGGAGGGACAGTAGAGTAGGTAGTAGTCTATGGAGGGACAGTAGAGTAGGTGGTAGTCTATGCAGGGACAGTAGAGTAGGTAGTAGAGTAGGTAGTAGTCTATGGAGTGACAGTAGAGTAGGTAGTAGTCTATGGAGGGACAGTAGAGAAGGTAGTAGTCTAAGGAGGGACAGTAGAATAGGTAGTAGTCTATGGAGGGACAGTAGAGTAGGTAGTAGACTATGGAGGGACAGTAGAGTAGGTAGTAACCTATGGAGGGACAGTAGAGTAGGTAGTAGAGTAGGTAGTAGTCTATGGAGGGACAGTAGAGTAGGTAGTAGTCTATAGAGGGACAGTAGAGTAGGTAGTAGTCTATGGAGGGACAGTAGAGTAGGTAGTAGTCTATGGAGGGACAGTAGAGTAGGTTGTAGTCTATGGAGGGACAGTAGAGTAGGTGGTAGTCTATGGAGTGACAGTAGAGTAGGTAGTAGAGTAGGTAGTAGTCTATGGAGGGACAGTAGAGTAGGTAGTAGTCTTTGGAGGGACAGTAGAGTAGGTAGTAGTCTATGGAGGGACAGTAGAGTAGGTAGTAGTCTATGGAGGGACAGTAGAGTAGGTAGTAACCTATGTAGTGACAGTAGAGTAGGTAGTAGAGTAGGTAGTAGTCTATGGAGGGACAGTAGAGTAGGTAGTAGTCTATGGAGGGACAGTAGAGTAGGTAGTAGTCTATGGAGTGACAGTAGAGTAGGTAGTAGTCTATGGAGGGACAGTAGAGTAGGTAGTAGTCTATGGAGGGACAGTAGAGTAGGTAGTAGTCTATGGAGTGACAGTAGAGTAGGTAGTAGTCTATGGAGGGACAGTAGAGTAGGTAGTAGTCTATGGAGTGACAGTAGAGTAGGTAGTAGTCTATGGAGGGACAGTAGAGTAGGTAGTAGTCTATGGAGGGACAGTAGAGTAGGTAGTAGTCTATGGAGTGACAGTAGAGTAGGTAGTAGTCTATGGAGTGACAGTAGAGTAGGTTAGTAGTCTATGGAGGGACAGTAGAGTAGGAAGTAGCCTATGGAGGGACCGTAGAGTAGGTAATGACCTATGGAGTGACAGTAGAGTAGGAAGTAGCCAATGGAGGGACAGTAGAGTAGGTAATGACCTACTCTAGTGACAGTAGAGTAGGTAGTAGTCTATGGAGGGACAGTAGAGTAGGTAGTAGAGTAGGTAGTAGTCTATGGAGGGACAATAGAGTAGGTAGTAGTCTATGGAGGGACAGTAGAGTAGGTACTAGAGTAGGTAGTAGTCTATGGAGGGACAGTAGAGTAGGTAGTAGTCTATGGAGGGACAGTAGAGTAGGTAGTAGTCTACGGAGGGACAGTAGAGTAGGTAGTAGTCTACGGAGGGACAGAAGAGTAGGTAGTAGTCTATGGAGGGACAGTAGAGTAGGTACTAGAGTAGGTAGTAGTCTATGGAGGGACAGTAGAGTAGGTAGTAACCTATGGAGGGACAGAAGAGTAGTAGTCTATGGAGTGACAGTAGAGAAGGTAGTAGTCTATGGAGGGACAGTAGAGTAGGTAGTAGTCTATGGAGGGACAGTAGAGTAGGTAGTAGTCTATGGAGTGACAGTAGAGTAGGTAGTAGTCTATGGAGTGACAGTAGAGTAGGTAGTAGTCTATGGAGGGACAGTAGAGTAGGTAGTAGTCTATGGAGGGACAGTAGAGTAGGTAGTAGTCTATGGAGTGACAGTAGAGTAGGTAGTAGTCTATGGAGGGACAGTAGAGTAGGTAGTAGTCTATGGAGGGACAGTAGAGTAGGTAGTAGTCTATGGAGGGACAGTAGAGTAGGTAGTAGTCTATGGAGGGACAGTAGAGTAGGTAGTAGAGTAGATAGTAGTCTATGGAGTGACAGTAGATTAGGTAGTAGTCTATGGAGTGACAGTAGAGTAGGTAGTAGAGTAGGTAGTAGTCTATGGAGGGACAGTAGAGTAGGTAGTAGAGTAGGTAGTAGTCTATGGAGGGACAGTAGAATAGGTAGTAGAGTAGGTAGTAGTCTATGGAGGGACAGTAGAGTAGGTAGTAGTCTATGGAGTGACAGTAGAGTAGGTAGTAGTCTATGGAGGGACAGTAGAGTAGGTAGTAGTCTATGGAGGGACAGTAGAGTAGGTAGTAGAGTAGGTAGTAGTCTATGGAGTGACAGTAGAGTAGGTAGTAGTCTATGGAGGGACAGTAGAGTAGGTAGTAGAGTAGGTAGTAGAGTAGGTAGTAGTCTATGGAGGGACAGTAGAGTAGGTAGTAGTCTATGGAGTGACAGTAGAGTAGGTAGTAGTCTATGGAGGGACAGTAGAGTAGGTAGTAGTCTATGGAGGGACAGTAGAGTAGGTAGTAGTCTATGGAGGGACAGTAGAGTAGGTAGTAGTCTATGGAGGGACAGTAGAGTAGGTAGTAGTCTATGGAGGGACAGTAGAGTAGGTAGTAGTCTATGGAGGGACAGTAGAGTAGGTAGTAGTCTATGGAGGGACAGTAGAGTAGGTAGTAGTCTATGGAGGGACAGTAGAGTAGGTAGTAGTCTATGGAGGGACAGTAGAGTAGGTAGTAGAGTAGGTAGTAGTCTATGGAGGGACAGTAGAGTAGGTAGTAGCCTATGGAGGGACAGTAGAGTAGGTAGTAAGTCCTATGGAGGGACAGTAGAGTAGGTAGTAGTCTATGGAGGGACAGTAGAGTAGGTAGTAGTCTATGGAGGGACAGTAGAGTAGGTAGTAGCCTATGGAGGGACAGTAGAGTAGGTAGTAGTCCTATGGAGGGACAGTAGAGTAGGTAGTAGTCTATGGAGTGACAGTAGAGTAGGTAGTAGTCTATGGAGTGACAGTAGAGTAGGTAGTAGAGTAGGTAGTAGTCTATGGAGGGACAGTAGAATAGGTAGTAGAGTAGGTAGTAGTCTATGGAGGGACAGTAGAGTAGGTAGTAGTCTATGGAGTGACAGTAGAGTAGGTAGTAGTCTATGGAGGGACAGTAGAGTAGGTAGTAGTCTATGGAGGGACAGTAGAGTAGGTAGTAGAGTAGGTAGTAGTCTATGGAGTGACAGTAGAGTAGGTAGTAGTCTATGGAGGGACAGTAGAGTAGGTAGTAGAGTAGGTAGTAGTCTATGGAGGGACAGTAGAGTAGGTAGTAGTCTATGGAGTGACAGTAGAGTAGGTAGTAGTCTATGGAGGGACAGTAGAGTAGGTAGTAGTCTATGGAGGGACAGTAGAGTAGGTAGTAGTCTATGGAGGGACAGTAGAGTAGGTAGTAGTCTATGGAGGGACAGTAGAGTAGGTAGTAGTCTATGGAGGGACAGTAGAGTACGTAGTAGTCTATGGAGGGACAGTAGAGTAGGTTGTACTCTATGGAGGGACAGTAGAGTAGGTAGTAGTCTATGGAGGGACAGTAGAGTAGGTAGTAGTCTATGGAGGGACAGTAGAGTAGGTAGTAGAGTAGGTAGTAGTCTATGGAGGGACAGTAGAGTAGGTAGTAGCCTATGGAGGGACAGTAGAGTAGGTAGTAGAGTAGATAGTAACCTATGGAGGGACAGTAGAGTAGGAATTAGAGTAGGTAGTAGAGTAGGTAGTAGTCTATGGAGGGACAGTAGAGTAGGTAGTAGCCTATGGAGGGACAGTAGAGTAGGTAGTAGAGTAGATAGTAACCTATGGAGCGACAGTAGAGTAGGTAGTAGTCTATGGAGTGACAGTAGAGTAGGTAGTAGTCTATGGAGTGACAGTAGAGTAGGTAGTAGTCTATGGAGGGACAGTAGAGTAGGTAGTAGTCTACGGAGGGACAGTAGAGTAGGTAGTAGTCTATGGAGGGACAGTAGAGTAGGTAGTAACCTATGGAGGGACAGTAGAGTAGGTAGTAGTCTATGGAGTGACAGTAGAGTAGGTAGTAGTCTATGGAGGGACAGTAGAGTAGGTAGTAGATTAGGCAGTAGTCTATGGAGGGAAAGTAGAGTAGGTAGTCTATGGAGGGACAGTAGAGTAGGTAGTAGTCTATGGAGGGACAGTAGAGTAGGTAGTAGTCTATGGAGGGACAGTAGAGTAGGTAGTAGTCTATGGAGTGACAGTAGAGTAGGTAGTACTCTATGGAGTGACAGTAGAGTAGGTAGTAGTCTATGGAGTGACAGTAGAGTAGGTAGTAGTCTACGGAGGGACAGTAGAGTAGGTAGTAGTCTACGGAGGGACAGTAGAGTAGGTAATAGTCTACGGAGGGACAGTAGAGTAGGTAGTAGTCTATGGAGGGACAGTAGAGTAGGTAGTAACCTATGGAGGGACAGCAGAGTAGGTAGTAGTCTATGGAGTGACAGTAGAGTAGGTAGTCGTCTATGGAGTGACAGTAGAGTAGGTAGTAGTCTATGGAGGGACAGTAGAGTAGGTAGTAGTCTATGGAGGGACAGTAGAGTAGGTAGTAGAGTAGGTAGTAGTCTATGGAGGGACAGTAGAGTAGGTAGTAGTCTATGGAGGGACAGTAGAGTAGGTAGTAGTCTATGGAGGGACAGTAGAGTAGGTAGTAGTCTATGGAGGGACAGTAGAGTAGGTAGTAGTCTATGGAGGGACAGTAGAGTAGGTAGTAGAGTAGGTAGTAGTCTATGGAGGGACAGCAGAGTAGGTAGTAGAGTAGGTAGTAGTCTATGGAGGGACAGTAGAGTAGGTAGTAGAGTAGGTAGTAGTCTATGGAGGGACAGTAGAGTAGGTAGTAGCCTATGGAGGGACAGTAGAGTAGGTAGTAGTCTATGGAGGGACAGTAGAGTAGGTAGTAGTCTATGGAGGGACAGCAGAGTAGGTAGTAGTCTATGGAGTGACAGTAGAGTAGGTAGTAGTCTATGGAGGGACAGTAGAGTAGGTAGTAGTCTATGGAGGGACAGTAGAGTAGGTAGTAGTCTATGGAGGGACAGTAGAGTAGGTAGTAGTCTATGGAGTGACAGTAGAGTAGGTAGTAGTCTATGGAGGGACAGTAGAGTAGGTAGTAGTCTATGGAGGGACAGTAGAGTAGGTAGTAGAGTAGGTAGTAGTCTATGGAGGGACAGTAGAGTAGGTAGTAGTCTATGGAGGGACAGTAGAGTAGGTAGTAGTCTATGGAGGGACAGTAGAGTAGGTAGTAGTCTATGGAGGGACAGTAGAGTAGGTAGTAGTCTATGGAGGGACAGTAGAGTAGGTAGTAGTCTATGGAGGGACAGTAGAGTAGGTAGTAGTCTATGGAGGGACAGTAGAGTAGGTAGTAGTCTATGGAGGGACAGTAGAGTAGGTAGTAGTCTATGGAGGGACAGTAGAGTAGGTAAGTAGTCTATGGAGGGACAGTAGAGTAGGTAGTAGTCTATGGAGTGACAGTAGAGTAGGTAGTAGAGTAGTAGTACATGGAGGGACAGTAGAGTAGAGTAGAGTAGGTAGTAGTCTATGGAGGGACAGTAGAGTAGGTAGTAGTCTATGGAGGGACAGTAGAGTAGGTAGTAGTCTATGGAGGGACAGTAGAGTAGGTAGTAGTCTATGGAGGGACAGTAGAGTAGGTAGTAGTCTATGGAGGGACAGTAGAGTAGGTAGTAGTCTATGGAGGGACAGTAGAGTAGGTAGTAGTCTATGGAGGGACAGTAGAGTAGGTAGTAACCTATGGAGGGACAGTAGAGTAGGTAGTAGTCTATGGAGTGACAGTAGAGTAGGTAGTAGTCTATGGAGGGACGTAGGTAGTAGTCTATGGAGGGACAGTAGAGTAGGTAGTAGTCTATGGAGGGACAGTAGAGTAGGTAGTAGTCTATGGAGGGACAGTAGAGTAGGTAGTAGTCTATGGAGTGACAGTAGAGTAGGTAGTAGTCTATGGAGTGACAGTAGAGTAGGTAGTAGTCTATGGAGTGACAGTAGAGTAGGTAGTAGTCTATGGAGGGACAGTAGAGTAGGTAGTAGTCTATGGAGGGACAGTAGAGTAGGTAGTAGTCTATGGAGGGACAGTAGAGTAGGTAGTAGTCTATGGAGGGACAGTAGAGTAGGTAGTAACCTATGGAGGGACAGTAGAGTAGGTAGTAGTCTATGGAGTGACAGTAGAGTAGGTAGTAGTCTATGGAGTGACAGTAGAGTAGGTAGTAGTCTATGGAGGGACAGTAGAGTAGGTAGTAGTCTATGGAGGGACAGTAGAGTAGGTAGTAGTCTATGGAGGGACAGTAGAGTAGGTAGTAGTCTATGGAGGGACAGTAGAGTAGGTAGTAGTCTATGGAGGGACAGTAGAGTAGGTAGTAGTCTATGGAGGGACAGTAGAGTAGGTAGTAGAGTAGGTAGTAGTCTATGGAGGGACAGAGAGTAGGTAGTAGAGTAGGTAGTAGCTATGGAGGGACAGGAGTGGAGTAGAGTAGGTAGTAGTCTATGGAGGGACAGTAGAGTAGGTAGTAGTCTATGGAGGGACAGTAGAGTAGGTAGTAGTCTATGGAGGGACAGTAGAGTAGGTAGTAGTCTATGGAGGGACAGTAGAGTAGGTAGTAGTCTATGGAGTGACAGTAGAGTAGGTAGTAGTCTATGGAGGGACAGTAGAGTAGGTAGTAGTCTATGGAGGGACAGTAGAGTAGGTAGTAGTCTATGGAGGGACAGTAGAGTAGGT
This sequence comes from Salmo salar, assembly GCF_965601325.2. Classification (NCBI taxonomy): domain Eukaryota; kingdom Metazoa; phylum Chordata; class Actinopteri; order Salmoniformes; family Salmonidae; genus Salmo; species Salmo salar. The sequence goes on from NC_138299.1 coordinate 163,749,009, forward strand.
AGTAGTCTATGGAGTGACAGTAGAGTAGGTAGTAGTCTATGGAGGGACAGTAGAGTAGGTAGTAGTCTATGGAGGGACAGTAGAGTAGGTAGTAGAGTAGGTAGTAGTCTATGGAGGGACAGTAGAGTAGGTAGTAGTCTATGGAGGGACAGTAGAGTAGGTAGTAGTCTATGGAGGGACAGTAGAGTAGGTAGTAGTCTATGGAGGGACAGTAGAGTAGGTAGTAGTCTATGGAGGGACAGTAGAGTAGGTAGTAGTCTATGGAGTGACAGTAGAGTAGGTAGTAGTCTATGGAGGGACAGTAGAGTAGGTAGTAGTCTATGGAGGGACAGTAGAGTAGGTAGTAGTCTATGGAGTGACAGTAGAGTAGGTAGTAGTCTATGGAGGGACAGTAGAGTAGGTAGTAGTCTATGGAGTGACAGTAGAGTAGGTAGTAGTCTATGGAGGGACAGTAGAGTAGGTAGTAGTCTATGGAGGGACAGTAGAGTAGGTAGTAGTCTATGGAGGGACAGTAGAGTAGGTAGTAGAGTAGGTAGTAGTCTATGGAGGGACAGTAGAGTAGGTAGTAGTCTATGGAGGGACAGTAGAGTAGGTAGTAGTCTATGGAGGGACAGTAGAGTAGGTAGTAGTCTATGGAGGGACAGTAGAGTAGGTAGTAGTCTATGGAGGGACAGTAGAGTAGGTAGTAGTCTATGGAGGGACAGTAGAGTAGGTAGTAGTCTATGGAGGGACAGTAGAGTAGGTAGTAGTCTATGGAGGGACAGTAGAGTAGGTAGTAGTCTATGGAGGGACAGTAGAGTAGGTAGTAGTCTATGGAGGGACAGTAGAGTAGGTAGTAGTCTATGGAGGGACAGTAGAGTAGGTAGTAGTCTATGGAGGGACAGTAGAGTAGGTAGTAGAGTAGGTAGTAGTCTATGGAGGGACAGTAGAGTAGGTAGTAGTCTATGGAGGGACAGTAGAGTAGGTAGTAGTCTATGGAGGGACAGTAGAGTAGGTAGTAGTCTATGGAGGGACAGTAGAGTAGGTAGTAGTCTATGGAGGGACAGTAGAGTAGGTAGTAGTCTATGGAGGGACAGTAGAGTAGGTAGTAGTCTATGGAGTGACAGTAGAGTAGGTAGTAGTCTATGGAGGGACAGTAGAGTAGGTAGTAGTCTATGGAGGGACAGTAGAGTAGGTAGTAGTCTATGGAGGGACAGTAGAGTAGGTAGTAGTCTATGGAGGGACAGTAGAGTAGGTAGTAGAGTAGGTAGTAGTCTATGGAGGGACAGTAGAGTAGGTAGTAGTCTATGGAGTGACAGTAGAGTAGGTAGTAGTCTATGGAGGGACAGTAGAGTAGGTAGTAGTCTATGGAGGGACAGTAGAGTAGGTAGTAGTCTATGGAGGGACAGTAGAGTAGGTAGTAGCCTATGGAGGGACAGTAGAGTAGGTAGTAGAGTAGGTAGTAGTCTATGGAGGGACAGTAGAGTAGGTAGTAGTCTATGGAGGGACAGTAGAGTAGGTAGTAGTCTATGGAGGGACAGTAGAGTAGGTAGTAGTCTATGGAGGGACAGTAGAGTAGGTGTAGTCTATGGAGGGACAGTAGAGTAGGTAGTAGTCTATGGAGTGACAGTAGAGTAGGTAGTAGAGTAGGTAGTAGTCTATGGAGGGACAGTAGAGTAGGTAGTAGTCTATGGAGTGACAGTAGAGTAGGTAGTAGTCTATGGAGGGACAGTAGAGTAGGTAGTAGTCTATGGAGGGACAGTAGAGTAGGTAGTAGAGTAGGTAGTAGTCTATGGAGGGACAGTAGAGTAGGTAGTAGTCTATGGAGGGACAGTAGAGTAGGTAGTAGTCTATGGAGGGACAGTAGAGTAGGTAGTAGTCTATGGAGGGACAGTAGAGTAGGTAGTAGTCTATGGAGGGAGAGTAGAGTAGGAAGTAGTCTATGGAGGGACAGTAGAGTAGGTAGTAACCTATGGAGTGACAGTAGAGTAGGTAGTAGAGTAGGTAGTAGTCTATGGAGGGACAGTAGAGTAGGTAGTAGTCTATGGAGGGACAGTAGAGTAGGTGGTAGTCTATGCAGGGACAGTAGAGTAGGTAGTAGAGTAGGTAGTAGTCTATGGAGGGACAGTAGAGTAGGTAGTAGTCTATGGAGGGACAGTAGAGTAGGTAGTAGTCTATGGAGGGACAGTAGAGTAGGTAGTAGTCTATGGAGGGACAGTAGAGTAGGTAGTAGACTATGGAGGGACAGTAGAGTAGGTAGTAACCTATGGAGGGACAGTAGAGTAGGTAGTAGAGTAGGTAGTAGTCTATGGAGGGACAGTAGAGTAGGTAGTAGTCTATAGAGGGACAGTAGAGTAGGTAGTAGTCTATGGAGGGACAGTAGAGTAGGTAGTAGTCTATGGAGGGACAGTAGAGTAGGTTGTAGTCTATGGAGGGACAGTAGAGTAGGTGGTAGTCTATGGAGTGACAGTAGAGTAGGTAGTAGAGTAGGTAGTAGTCTATGGAGGGACAGTAGAGTAGGTAGTAGTCTATGGAGGGACAATAGAGTAGGTAGTAGTCTATGGAGGGACAGTAGAGTAGGTACTAGAGTAGGTAGTAGTCTATGGAGGGACAGTAGAGTAGGTAGTAGTCTATGGAGGGACAGTAGAATAGGTAGTAGTCTACGGAGGGACAGTAGAGTAGGTAGTAGTCTACGGAGGGACAGAAGAGTAGGTAGTAGTCTATGGAGGGACAGTAGAGTAGGTACTAGAGTAGGTAGTAGTCTATGGAGGGACAGTAGAGTAGGTAGTAACCTATGGAGGGACAGAAGAGTAGTAGTCTATGGAGTGACAGTAGAGAAGGTAGTAGTCTATGGAGGGACAGTAGAGTAGGTAGTAGTCTATGGAGGGACAGTAGAGTAGGTAGTAGTCTATGGAGTGACAGTAGAGTAGGTAGTAGTCTATGGAGTGACAGTAGAGAAGGTAGTAGCCCATGGAGGGACAGTAGAGTAGGTAGTAGTCTATGGAGTGACAGTAGAGTAGGTAGTAGTCTATGGAGTGACAGTAGAGTAGGTTAGTAGTCTATGGAGTGACAGTAGAGTAGGTAGTAGTCTATGGAGGGACAGTAGAGTAGGTAGTAGTCTATGGAGGGACAGTAGAGTATGTAGTAGTCTATGGAGGGACAGTAGAGTAGGTAGTAGAGTAGGTAGTAGAGTAGGTAGTAGTCTATGGAGGGACAGTAGAGTAGGTAGTAGAGTAGGTAGTAGTCTATGGAGGGACAGTAGAGTAGGTAGTAGTCTATGGAGGGACAGTAGAGTACGTAGTAGTCTATGGAGGGACAGTAGAGTAGGTAGTAGTCTATGGAGGGACAGTAGAGTAGGTAGTAGAGTAGATAGTAGTCTATGGAGTGACAGTAGATTAGGTAGTAGTCTATGGAGTGACAGTAGAGTAGGTAGTAGAGTAGGTAGTAGTCTATGGAGGGACAGTAGAGTAGGTAGTAGAGTAGGTAGTAGTCTATGGAGGGACAGTAGAATAGGTAGTAGAGTAGGTAGTAGTCTATGGAGGGACAGTAGAGTAGGTAGTAGTCTATGGAGTGACAGTAGAGTAGGTAGTAGTCTATGGAGGGACAGTAGAGTAGGTAGTAGTCTATGGAGGGACAGTAGAGTAGGTAGTAGAGTAGGTAGTAGTCTATGGAGTGACAGTAGAGTAGGTAGTAGTCTATGGAGGGACAGTAGAGTAGGTAGTAGAGTAGGTAGTAGAGTAGGTAGTAGTCTATGGAGGGACAGTAGAGTAGGTAGTAGTCTATGGAGTGACAGTAGAGTAGGTAGTAGTCTATGGAGGGACAGTAGAGTAGGTAGTAGTCTATGGAGGGACAGTAGAGTACGTAGTAGTCTATGGAGGGACAGTAGAGTAGGTAGTAGTCTATGGAGGGACAGTAGAGTAGGTAGTAGTCTATGGAGGGACAGTAGAGTACGTAGTAGTCTATGGAGGGACAGTAGAGTAGGTTGTACTCTATGGAGGGACAGTAGAGTAGGTAGTAGTCTATGGAGGGACAGTAGAGTAGGTAGTAGTCTATGGAGGGACAGTAGAGTAGGTAGTAGAGTAGGTAGTAGTCTATGGAGGGACAGTAGAGTAGGTAGTAGCCTATGGAGGGACAGTAGAGTAGGTAGTAGAGTAGATAGTAACCTATGGAGGGACAGTAGAGTAGGAATTAGAGTAGGTAGTAGAGTAGGTAGTAGTCTATGGAGGGACAGTAGAGTAGGTAGTAGCCTATGGAGGGACAGTAGAGTAGGTAGTAGAGTAGATAGTAACCTATGGAGCGACAGTAGAGTAGGTAGTAGTCTATGGAGTGACAGTAGAGTAGGTAGTAGTCTATGGAGTGACAGTAGAGTAGGTAGTAGTCTGTGGAGGGACAGTAGAGTAGGTAGTAGTCTACGGAGGGACAGTAGAGTAGGTAGTAGTCTATGGAGTGACAGTAGAGTAGGTAGGAGAGTAGGTAGTAGTCTATGGAGGGACAGTAGAGTAGGTAGTAGTCTATGGAGGGACAGTAGAGTAGGTAGTAGAGTAGGTAGTAGTCTATGGAGGGACAGTAGAGTAGGTAGTAGTCTATGGAGGGACAGTAGAGTAGGTAGTAGTCTATGGAGGGACAGTAGAGTAGGTAGTAGTCTATGGAGGGAGAGTAGAGTAGGAAGTAGTCTATGGAGGGACAGTAGAGTAGGTAGTAACCTATGGAGTGACAGTAGAGTAGGTAGTAGAGTAGGTAGTAGTCTATGGAGGGACAGTAGAGTAGGTAGTAGTCTATGGAGGGACAGTAGAGTAGGTGGTAGTCTATGCAGGGACAGTAGAGTAGGTAGTAGAGTAGGTAGTAGTCTATGGAGTGACAGTAGAGTAGGTAGTAGTCTATGGAGGGACAGTAGAGAAGGTAGTAGTCTATGGAGGGACAGTAGAGTAGGTAGTAGACTATGGAGGGACAGTAGAGTAGGTAGTAACCTATGGAGGGACAGTAGAGTAGGTAGTAGAGTAGGTAGTAGTCTATGGAGGGACAGTAGAGTAGGTACTAGAGTAGGTAGTAGTCTATGGAGGGACAGTAGAGTAGGTAGTAACCTATGGAGGGACAGAAGAGTAGTAGTCTATGGAGTGACAGTAGAGAAGGTAGTAGTCTATGGAGGGACAGTAGAGTAGGTAGTAGTCTATGGAGGGACAGTAGAGTAGGTAGTAGTCTATGGAGTGACAGTAGAGTAGGTAGTAGTCTATGGAGTGACAGTAGAGAAGGTAGTAGCCCATGGAGGGACAGTAGAGTAGGTAGTAGTCTATGGAGTGACAGTAGAGTAGGTAGTAGTCTATGGAGTGACAGTAGAGTAGGTTAGTAGTCTATGGAGTGACAGTAGAGTAGGTAGTAGTCTATGGAGGGACAGTAGAGTAGGTAGTAGTCTATGGAGGGACAGTAGAGTATGTAGTAGTCTATGGAGGGACAGTAGAGTAGGTAGTAGAGTAGGTAGTAGAGTAGGTAGTAGTCTATGGAGGGACAGTAGAGTAGGTAGTAGAGTAGGTAGTAGTCTATGGAGGGACAGTAGAGTAGGTAGTAGTCTATGGAGGGACAGTAGAGTACGTAGTAGTCTATGGAGGGACAGTAGAGTAGGTAGTAGTCTATGGAGGGACAGTAGAGTAGGTAGTAGAGTAGATAGTAGTCTATGGAGTGACAGTAGATTAGGTAGTAGTCTATGGAGTGACAGTAGAGTAGGTAGTAGAGTAGGTAGTAGTCTATGGAGGGACAGTAGAGTAGGTAGTAGAGTAGGTAGTAGTCTATGGAGGGACAGTAGAATAGGTAGTAGAGTAGGTAGTAGTCTATGGAGGGACAGTAGAGTAGGTAGTAGTCTATGGAGTGACAGTAGAGTAGGTAGTAGTCTATGGAGGGACAGTAGAGTAGGTAGTAGTCTATGGAGGGACAGTAGAGTAGGTAGTAGAGTAGGTAGTAGTCTATGGAGTGACAGTAGAGTAGGTAGTAGTCTATGGAGGGACAGTAGAGTAGGTAGTAGAGTAGGTAGTAGAGTAGGTAGTAGTCTATGGAGGGACAGTAGAGTAGGTAGTAGTCTATGGAGTGACAGTAGAGTAGGTAGTAGTCTATGGAGGGACAGTAGAGTAGGTAGTAGTCTATGGAGGGACAGTAGAGTACGTAGTAGTCTATGGAGGGACAGTAGAGTAGGTAGTAGTCTATGGAGGGACAGTAGAGTAGGTAGTAGTCTATGGAGGGACAGTAGAGTACGTAGTAGTCTATGGAGGGACAGTAGAGTAGGTTGTACTCTATGGAGGGACAGTAGAGTAGGTAGTAGTCTATGGAGGGACAGTAGAGTAGGTAGTAGTCTATGGAGGGACAGTAGAGTAGGTAGTAGAGTAGGTAGTAGTCTATGGAGGGACAGTAGAGTAGGTAGTAGCCTATGGAGGGACAGTAGAGTAGGTAGTAGAGTAGATAGTAACCTATGGAGCGACAGTAGAGTAGGTAGTAGTCTATGGAGTGACAGTAGAGTAGGTAGTAGTCTATGGAGTGACAGTAGAGTAGGTAGTAGTCTGTGGAGGGACAGTAGAGTAGGTAGTAGTCTACGGAGGGACAGTAGAGTAGGTAGTAGTCTATGGAGTGACAGTAGAGTAGGTAGGAGAGTAGGTAGTAGTCTATGGAGGGACAGTAGAGTAGGTAGTAGTCTATGGAGGGACAGTAGAGTAGGTAGTAGAGTAGGTAGTAGTCTATGGAGGGACAGTAGAGTAGGTAGTAGTCTATGGAGGGACAGTAGAGTAGGTAGTAGTCTATGGAGGGACAGTAGAGTAGGTAGTAGTCTATGGAGGGAGAGTAGAGTAGGAAGTAGTCTATGGAGGGACAGTAGAGTAGGTAGTAACCTATGGAGTGACAGTAGAGTAGGTAGTAGAGTAGGTAGTAGTCTATGGAGGGACAGTAGAGTAGGTAGTAGTCTATGGAGGGACAGTAGAGTAGGTGGTAGTCTATGCAGGGACAGTAGAGTAGGTAGTAGAGTAGGTAGTAGTCTATGGAGTGACAGTAGAGTAGGTAGTAGTCTATGGAGGGACAGTAGAGAAGGTAGTAGTCTATGGAGGGACAGTAGAGTAGGTAGTAGACTATGGAGGGACAGTAGAGTAGGTAGTAACCTATGGAGGGACAGTAGAGTAGGTAGTAGAGTAGGTAGTAGTCTATGGAGGGACAGTAGAGTAGGTAGTAGTCTATAGAGGGACAGTAGAGTAGGTAGTAGTCTATGGAGGGACAGTAGAGTAGGTAGTAGTCTATGGAGGGACAGTAGAGTAGGTTGTAGTCTATGGAGGGACAGTAGAGTAGGTGGTAGTCTATGGAGTGACAGTAGAGTAGGTAGTAGAGTAGGTAGTAGTCTATGGAGGGACAGTAGAGTAGGTAGTAGTCTTTGGAGGGACAGTAGAGTAGGTAGTAGTCTATGGAGGGACAGTAGAGTAGGTAGTAGAGTAGGTAGTAGTCTATGGAGGGACAGTAGAGTAGGTAGTAGTCTATGGAGGGACAGTAGAGTAGGTAGTAACCTATGTAGTGACAGTAGAGTAGGTAGTAGAGTAGGAAGTAGTCTATGGAGGGACAGTAGAGTAGGTAGTAGTCTATGGAGGGACAGTAGAGTAGGTAGTAGTCTATGGAGTGACAGTAGAGTAGGTAGTAGTCTATGGAGGGACAGTAGAGTAGGTAGTAGCCTATGGAGGGACAGTAGAGTAGGTAGTAGTCTATGGAGTGACAGTAGAGTAGGTAGTAGTCTATGGAGGGACAGTAGAGTAGGTAGTAGTCTATGGAGTGACAGTAGAGTAGGTAGTAGTCTATGGAGGGACAGTAGAGTAGGTAGTAGTCTATGGAGGGACAGTAGAGTAGGTAGTAGTCTATGGAGTGACAGTAGAGTAGGTAGTAGTCTATGGAGTGACAGTAGAGTAGGTAGCAGAGTAGGTAGTAGTCTATGGAGGGACAGTAGAGTAGGTAGTAGTCTATGGAGGGACAGTAGAGTAGGTAGTAGTCTATGGAGTGACAGTAGAGTAGGTAGTAGTCTATGGAGGGACAGTAGAGTAGGTAATGACCTACTCGAGTGACAGTAGAGTAGGTAGTAGTCTATGGAGGGACAGTGAGTAGTCTATGGAGTGACAGTAGAGTAGGTAGTAGTCTATGGAGGGACAGTAGAGTAGGTAGTAGTCTATGGAGGGACAGTAGAGTAGGTACTAGAGTAGGTAGTAGTCTATGGAGGGACAGTAGAGTAGGTAGTAGTCTATGGAGGGACAGTAGAGTAGGTAGTAGTCTACGGAGGGACAGTAGAGTAGGTAGTAGTCTACGGAGGGACAGTAGAGTAGGTAGTAGTCTATGGAGGGACGTGAGTAGGTCGAGTAGGTAGTAGTCTATGGAGGGACAGTAGAGTAGGTAGTAGCCTATGGAGGGACAGTAGAGTAGGTAGTAGTCTGTGGAGGGACAGTAGAGTAGGTAGTAGTCTACGGAGGGACAGTAGAGTAGGTAGTAGTCTATGGAGTGACAGTAGAGTAGGTAGGAGAGTAGGTAGTAGTCTATGGAGGGACAGTAGAGTAGGTAGTAGTCTATGGAGGGACAGTAGAGTAGGTAGTAGAGTAGGTAGTAGTCTATGGAGGGACAGTAGAGTAGGTAGTAGTCTATGGAGGGACAGTAGAGTAGGTAGTAGTCTATGGAGGGACAGTAGAGTAGGTAGTAGTCTATGGAGGGAGAGTAGAGTAGGAAGTAGTCTATGGAGGGACAGTAGAGTAGGTAGTAACCTATGGAGTGACAGTAGAGTAGGTAGTAGAGTAGGTAGTAGTCTATGGAGGGACAGTAGAGTAGGTAGTAGTCTATGGAGGGACAGTAGAGTAGGTGGTAGTCTATGCAGGGACAGTAGAGTAGGTAGTAGAGTAGGTAGTAGTCTATGGAGGGACAGTAGAGAAGGTAGTAGTCTAAGGAGGGACAGTAGAATAGGTAGTAGTCTATGGAGGGACAGTAGAGTAGGTAGTAGACTATGGAGGGACAGTAGAGTAGGTAGTAACCTATGGAGGGACAGTAGAGTAGGTAGTAGAGTAGGTAGTAGTCTATGGAGGGACAGTAGAGTAGGTAGTAGTCTATAGAGGGACAGTAGAGTAGGTAGTAGTCTATGGAGGGACAGTAGAGTAGGTAGTAGTCTATGGAGGGACAGTAGAGTAGGTTGTAGTCTATGGAGGGACAGTAGAGTAGGTGGTAGTCTATGGAGTGACAGTAGAGTAGGTAGTAGAGTAGGTAGTAGTCTATGGAGGGACAGTAGAGTAGGTAGTAGTCTTTGGAGGGACAGTAGAGTAGGTAGTAGTCTATGGAGGGACAGTAGAGTAGGTAGTAGTCTATGGAGGGACAGTAGAGTAGGTAGTAGCCTATGGAGGGACAGTAGAGTAGGTAGTAGTCTATGGAGGGACAGTAGAGTAGGTAGTAGTCTATGGAGGGACAGTAGAGTAGGTAGTAGTCTATGGAGTGACAGTAGAGTAGGTAGTAGTCTATGGAGGGACAGTAGAGTAGGTAGTAGTCTATGGAGGGACAGTAGAGTAGGTAGTAGCCTATGGAGGGACAGTAGAGTAGGTAGTAGTCTATGGAGTGACAGTAGAGTAGGTAGTAGTCTATGGAGGGACAGTAGAGTAGGTAGTAGTCTATGGAGTGACAGTAGAGTAGGTAGTAGTCTATGGAGGGACAGTAGAGTAGGTAGTAGTCTATGGAGGGACAGTAGAGTAGGTAGTAGTCTATGGAGTGACAGTAGAGTAGGTAGTAGTCTATGGAGGGACAGTAGAGTAGGTAGTAGTCTATGGAGGGACAGTAGAGTAGGTAGTAGTCTATGGAGTGACAGTAGAGTAGTTAGTAGTCTATGGAGGGACAGTAGAGTAGGAAGTAGCCTATGGAGGGACCGTAGAGTAGGTAATGACCTATGGAGTGACAGTAGAGTAGGAAGTAGCCAATGGAGGGACAGTAGAGTAGGTAATGACCTACTCTAGTGACAGTAGAGTAGGTAGTAGTCTATGGAGGGACAGTAGAGTAGGTAGTAGAGTAGGTAGTAGTCTATGGAGGGACAATAGAGTAGGTAGTAGTCTATGGAGGGACAGTAGAGTAGGTACTAGAGTAGGTAGTAGTCTATGGAGGGACAGTAGAGTAGGTAGTAGTCTATGGAGGGACAGTAGAGTAGGTAGTAGTCTACGGAGGGACAGTAGAGTAGGTAGTAGTCTACGGAGGGACAGAAGAGTAGGTAGTAGTCTATGGAGGGACAGTAGAGTAGGTACTAGAGTAGGTAGTAGTCTATGGAGGGACAGTAGAGTAGGTAGTAACCTATGGAGGGACAGAAGAGTAGTAGTCTATGGAGTGACAGTAGAGAAGGTAGTAGTCTATGGAGGGACAGTAGAGTAGGTAGTAGTCTATGGAGGGACAGTAGAGTAGGTAGTAGTCTATGGAGTGACAGTAGAGTAGGTTAGTAGTCTATGGAGTGACAGTAGAGTAGGTAGTAGTCTATGGAGGGACAGTAGAGTAGGTAGTAGTCTATGGAGGGACAGTAGAGTATGTAGTAGTCTATGGAGGGACAGTAGAGTAGGTAGTAGAGTAGGTAGTAGAGTAGGTAGTAGTCTATGGAGGGACAGTAGAGTAGGTAGTAGAGTAGGTAGTAGTCTATGGAGGGACAGTAGAGTAGGTAGTAGTCTATGGAGGGACAGTAGAGTACGTAGTAGTCTATGGAGGGACAGTAGAGTAGGTAGTAGTCTATGGAGGGACAGTAGAGTAGGTAGTAGAGTAGATAGTAGTCTATGGAGTGACAGTAGATTAGGTAGTAGTCTATGGAGTGACAGTAGAGTAGGTAGTAGAGTAGGTAGTAGTCTATGGAGGGACAGTAGAGTAGGTAGTAGAGTAGGTAGTAGTCTATGGAGGGACAGTAGAATAGGTAGTAGAGTAGGTAGTAGTCTATGGAGGGACAGTAGAGTAGGTAGTAGTCTATGGAGTGACAGTAGAGTAGGTAGTAGTCTATGGAGGGACAGTAGAGTAGGTAGTAGTCTATGGAGGGACAGTAGAGTAGGTAGTAGAGTAGGTAGTAGTCTATGGAGTGACAGTAGAGTAGGTAGTAGTCTATGGAGGGACAGTAGAGTAGGTAGTAGAGTAGGTAGTAGAGTAGGTAGTAGTCTATGGAGGGACAGTAGAGTAGGTAGTAGTCTATGGAGTGACAGTAGAGTAGGTAGTAGTCTATGGAGGGACAGTAGAGTAGGTAGTAGTCTATGGAGGGACAGTAGAGTACGTGGTAGAGTAGGTAGTAGTCTATGGAGGGACAGTAGAGTAGGTAGTAGAGTAGGTAGTAGTCTATGGAGGGACAGTAGAATAGGTAGTAGAGTAGGTAGTAGTCTATGGAGGGACAGTAGAGTAGGTAGTAGTCTATGGAGTGACAGTAGAGTAGGTAGTAGTCTATGGAGGGACGAGTAGAGTAGGTAGTAGTCTATGGAGGGACAGTAGAGTAGGGTCAGTAGAGTAGGTAGTAGTCTATGGAGTGACAGTAGAGTAGGTAGTAGTCTATGGAGGGACAGTAGAGTAGGTAGTAGAGTAGGTAGTAGAGTAGGTAGTAGTCTATGGAGGGACAGTAGAGTAGGTAGTAGTCTATGGAGTGACAGTAGAGTAGGTAGTAGTCTATGGAGGGACAGTAGAGTAGGTAGTAGTCTATGGTAGGTACAGTAGTCTATGGAGGGACAGTAGAGTAGGTAGTAGTCTATGGAGGGACAGTAGAGTAGGTAGTAGTCTATGGAGGGACAGTAGAGTACGTAGTAGTCTATGGAGGGACAGTAGAGTAGGTTGTACTCTATGGAGGGACAGTAGAGTAGGTAGTAGTCTATGGAGGGACAGTAGAGTAGGTAGTAGTCTATGGAGGGACAGTAGAGTAGGTAGTAGAGTAGGTAGTAGTCTATGGAGGGACAGTAGAGTAGGTAGTAGTCTATGGAGGGACAGTAGAGTAGGTACTAGAGTAGGTAGTAGTCTATGGAGGGACAGTAGAGTAGGTAGTAGTCTATGGAGGGACAGTAGAATAGGTAGTAGTCTACGGAGGGACAGTAGAGTAGGTAGTAGTCTACGGAGGGACAGAAGAGTAGGTAGTAGTCTATGGAGGGACAGTAGAGTAGGTACTAGAGTAGGTAGTAGTCTATGGAGGGACAGTAGAGTAGGTAGTAACCTATGGAGGGACAGAAGAGTAGTAGTCTATGGAGTGACAGTAGAGAAGGTAGTAGTCTATGGAGGGACAGTAGAGTAGGTAGTAGTCTATGGAGGGACAGTAGAGTAGGTAGTAGTCTATGGAGTGACAGTAGAGTAGGTAGTAGTCTATGGAGTGACAGTAGAGAAGGTAGTAGCCCATGGAGGGACAGTAGAGTAGGTAGTAGTCTATGGAGTGACAGTAGAGTAGGTAGTAGTCTATGGAGTGACAGTAGAGTAGGTTAGTAGTCTATGGAGTGACAGTAGAGTAGGTAGTAGTCTATGGAGGGACAGTAGAGTAGGTAGTAGTCTATGGAGGGACAGTAGAGTATGTAGTAGTCTATGGAGGGACAGTAGAGTAGGTAGTAGAGTAGGTAGTAGAGTAGGTAGTAGTCTATGGAGGGACAGTAGAGTAGGTAGTAGAGTAGGTAGTAGTCTATGGAGGGACAGTAGAGTAGGTAGTAGTCTATGGAGGGACAGTAGAGTACGTAGTAGTCTATGGAGGGACAGTAGAGTAGGTAGTAGTCTATGGAGGGACAGTAGAGTAGGTAGTAGAGTAGATAGTAGTCTATGGAGTGACAGTAGATTAGGTAGTAGTCTATGGAGTGACAGTAGAGTAGGTAGTAGAGTAGGTAGTAGTCTATGGAGGGACAGTAGAGTAGGTAGTAGAGTAGGTAGTAGTCTATGGAGGGACAGTAGAATAGGTAGTAGAGTAGGTAGTAGTCTATGGAGGGACAGTAGAGTAGGTAGTAGTCTATGGAGTGACAGTAGAGTAGGTAGTAGTCTATGGAGGGACAGTAGAGTAGGTAGTAGTCTATGGAGGGACAGTAGAGTAGGTAGTAGAGTAGGTAGTAGTCTATGGAGTGACAGTAGAGTAGGTAGTAGTCTATGGAGGGACAGTAGAGTAGGTAGTAGAGTAGGTAGTAGAGTAGGTAGTAGTCTATGGAGGGACAGTAGAGTAGGTAGTAGTCTATGGAGTGACAGTAGAGTAGGTAGTAGTCTATGGAGGGACAGTAGAGTAGGTAGTAGTCTATGGAGGGACAGTAGAGTACGTAGTAGTCTATGGAGGGACAGTAGAGTAGGTAGTAGTCTATGGAGGGACAGTAGAGTAGGTAGTAGTCTATGGAGGGACAGTAGAGTACGTAGTAGTCTATGGAGGGACAGTAGAGTAGGTTGTACTCTATGGAGGGACAGTAGAGTAGGTAGTAGTCTATGGAGGGACAGTAGAGTAGGTAGTAGTCTATGGAGGGACAGTAGAGTAGGTAGTAGAGTAGGTAGTAGTCTATGGAGGGACAGTAGAGTAGGTAGTAGCCTATGGAGGGACAGTAGAGTAGGTAGTAGAGTAGATAGTAACCTATGGAGGGACAGTAGAGTAGGAATTAGAGTAGGTAGTAGAGTAGGTAGTAGTCTATGGAGGGACAGTAGAGTAGGTAGTAGCCTATGGAGGGACAGTAGAGTAGGTAGTAGAGTAGATAGTAACCTATGGAGCGACAGTAGAGTAGGTAGTAGTCTATGGAGTGACAGTAGAGTAGGTAGTAGTCTATGGAGTGACAGTAGAGTAGGTAGTAGTCTATGGAGGGACAGTAGAGTAGGTAGTAGTCTACGGAGGGACAGTAGAGTAGGTAGTAGTCTATGGAGGGACAGTAGAGTAGGTAGTAACCTATGGAGGGACAGTAGAGTAGGTAGTAGTCTATGGAGTGACAGTAGAGTAGGTAGTAGTCTATGGAGGGACAGTAGAGTAGGTAGTAGATTAGGCAGTAGTCTATGGAGGGAAAGTAGAGTAGGTAGTAGTCTATGGAGGGACAGTAGAGTAGGTAGTAGTCTATGGAGGGACAGTAGAGTAGGTAGTAGTCTATGGAGTGACAGTAGAGTAGGTAGTAGTCTATGGAGTGACAGTAGAGTAGGTAGTAGTCTATGGAGTGACAGTAGAGTAGGTAGTAGTCTACGGAGGGACAGTAGAGTAGGTAGTAGTCTACGGAGGGACAGTAGAGTAGGTAATAGTCTACGGAGGGACAGTAGAGTAGGTAGTAGTCTATGGAGGGACAGTAGAGTAGGTAGTAACCTATGGAGGGACAGCAGAGTAGGTAGTAGTCTATGGAGGGACAGTAGAGTAGGTAGTCGTCTATGGAGTGACAGTAGAGTAGGTAGTAGTCTATGGAGGGACAGTAGAGTAGGTAGTAGTCTATGGAGGGACAGTAGAGTAGGTAGTAGAGTAGGCAGTAGTCTATGGAGGGACAGTAGAGTAGGTAGTCTATGGAGGGACAGTAGAGTAGGTAGTAGTCTATGGAGGGACAGTAGAGTAGGTAGTAGTCTATGGAGGGACAGTAGAGTAGGTAGTAGTCTATGGAGGGACAGTAGAGTAGGTAGTAGAGTAGGTAGTAGTCTATGGAGGGACAGCAGAGTAGGTAGTAGAGTAGGTAGTAGTCTATGGAGGGACAGTAGAGTAGGTAGTAGAGTAGGTAGTAGTCTATGGAGGGACAGTAGAGTAGGTAGTAGTCTATGGAGGGACAGTAGAGTAGGTAGTAGTCTATGGAGGGACAGTAGAGTAGGTAGTAGTCTATGGAGGGACAGTAGAGTAGGTACTAGAGTAGGTAGTAGTCTATGGAGGGACAGTAGAGTAGGTAGTAACCTATGGAGGGACAGTAGAGTAGGTAGTAGTCTATGGAGTGACAGTAGAGAAGGTAGTAGTCTATGGAGGGACAGTAGAGTAGGTAGTAGTCTATGGAGGGACAGTAGAGTAGGTAGTAGTCTATGGAGTGACAGTAGAGTAGGTAGTAGTCTATGGAGTGACAGTAGAGTAGGTAGTAGTCTATGGAGGGACAGTAGAGTAGGTAGTAGTCTATGGAGTGACAGTAGAGTAGGTAGTAGTCTATGGAGGGACAGTAGAGTAGGTAGTAGTCTATGGAGTGACAGTAGAGTAGGTAGTAGTCTATGGAGGGACAGTAGAGTAGGTAGTAGTCTATGGAGGGACAGTAGAGTACGTAGTAGTCTATGGAGGGACAGTAGAGTAGGTAGTAGTCTATGGAGGGACAGTAGAGTAGGTAGTAGAGTAGATAGTAGTCTATGGAGTGACAGTAGATTAGGTAGTAGTCTATGGAGTGACAGTAGAGTAGGTAGTAGAGTAGGTAGTAGTCTATGGAGGGACAGTAGAGTAGGTAGTAGAGTAGGTAGTAGTCTATGGAGGGACAGTAGAATAGGTAGTAGAGTAGGTAGTAGTCTATGGAGGGACAGTAGAGTAGGTAGTAGTCTATGGAGTGACAGTAGAGTAGGTAGTAGTCTATGGAGGGACAGTAGAGTAGGTAGTAGTCTATGGAGGGACAGTAGAGTAGGTAGTAGAGTAGGTAGTAGTCTATGGAGTGACAGTAGAGTAGGTAGTAGTCTATGGAGGGACAGTAGAGTAGGT
Organism: Salmo salar; assembly: GCF_965601325.2. Taxonomy (NCBI): domain Eukaryota; kingdom Metazoa; phylum Chordata; class Actinopteri; order Salmoniformes; family Salmonidae; genus Salmo; species Salmo salar. The sequence goes on from NC_138299.1 coordinate 163,764,586, forward strand.
AGTAGAGTAGGTAGTAGAGTAGGTAGTAGTCTATGGAGGGACAGTAGAGTAGGTAGTAGTCTATGGAGTGACAGTAGAGTAGGTAGTAGTCTATGGAGGGACAGTAGAGTAGGTAGTAGTCTATGGAGGGACAGTAGAGTAGGTAGTAGTCTATGGAGGGACAGTAGAGTAGGTAGTAGTCTATGGAGGGACAGTAGAGTAGGTAGTAGTCTATGGAGGGACAGTAGAGTACGTAGTAGTCTATGGAGGGACAGTAGAGTAGGTAGTAGTCTATGGAGGGACAGTAGAGTAGGTAGTAGTCTATGGAGGGACAGTAGAGTAGGTAGTAGTCTATGGAGGGACAGTAGAGTAGGTAGTAGTCTATGGAGGGACAGTAGAGTAGGTAGTAGAGTAGGTAGTAGTCTATGGAGGGACAGTAGAGTAGGTAGTAGCCTATGGAGGGACAGTAGAGTAGGTAGTAGAGTAGATAGTAACCTATGGAGGGACAGTAGAGTAGGAATTAGAGTAGGTAGTAGAGTAGGTAGTAGTCTATGGAGGGACAGTAGAGTAGGTAGTAGCCTATGGAGGGACAGTAGAGTAGGTAGTAGAGTAGATAGTAACCTATGGAGCGACAGTAGAGTAGGTAGTAGTCTATGGAGTGACAGTAGAGTAGGTAGTAGTCTATGGAGTGACAGTAGAGTAGGTAGTAGTCTATGGAGGGACAGTAGAGTAGGTAGTAGTCTACGGAGGGACAGTAGAGTAGGTAGTAGTCTATGGAGGGACAGTAGAGTAGGTAGTAACCTATGGAGGGACAGTAGAGTAGGTAGTAGTCTATGGAGTGACAGTAGAGTAGGTAGTAGTCTATGGAGGGACAGTAGAGTAGGTAGCTAGATGTAGGTAGTAGTCTATGGAGGGACAGTAGAGTAGGTAGTAGTCTATGGAGGGACAGTAGAGTAGGTAGTAGTCTATGGAGGGACAGTAGAGTAGGTAGTAGTCTATGGAGTGACAGTAGAGTAGGTAGTACTCTATGGAGTGACAGTAGAGTAGGTAGTAGTCTATGGAGTGACAGTAGAGTAGGTAGTAGTCTACGGAGGGACAGTAGAGTAGGTAGTAGTCTACGGAGGGACAGTAGAGTAGGTAATAGTCTACGGAGGGACAGTAGAGTAGGTAGTAGTCTATGGAGGGACAGTAGAGTAGGTAGTAACCTATGGAGGGACAGCAGAGTAGGTAGTAGTCTATGGAGTGACAGTAGAGTAGGTAGTCGTCTATGGAGTGACAGTAGAGTAGGTAGTAGTCTATGGAGGGACAGTAGAGTAGGTAGTAGTCTATGGAGGGACAGTAGAGTAGGTAGTAGAGTAGGCAGTAGTCTATGGAGGGACAGTAGAGTAGGTAGTCTATGGAGGGACAGTAGAGTAGGTAGTAGTCTATGGAGGGACAGTAGAGTAGGTAGTAGTCTATGGAGGGACAGTAGAGTAGGTAGTAGTCTATGGAGGGACAGTAGAGTAGGTAGTAGAGTAGGTAGTAGTCTATGGAGGGACAGCAGAGTAGGTAGTAGAGTAGGTAGTAGTCTATGGAGGGACAGTAGAGTAGGTAGTAGAGTAGGTAGTAGTCTATGGAGGGACAGTAGAGTAGGTAGTAGTCTATGGAGGGACAGTAGAGTAGGTAGTAGTCTATGGAGGGACAGTAGAGTAGGTAGTAGTCTATGGAGGGACAGCAGAGTAGGTAGTAGTCTATGGAGTGACAGTAGAGTAGGTAGTAGTCTATGGAGGGACAGTAGAGTAGGTAGTAGTCTATGGAGGGACAGTAGAGTAGGTAGTAGTCTATGGAGGGACAGTAGAGTAGGTAGTAGTCTATGGAGTGACAGTAGAGTAGGTAGTAGTCTATGGAGGGACAGTAGAGTAGGTAGTAGTCTATGGAGGGACAGTAGAGTAGGTAGTAGAGTAGGTAGTAGTCTATGGAGGGACAGTAGAGTAGGTAGTAGTCTATGGAGGGACAGTAGAGTAGGTAGTAACCTATGGAGGGACAGTAGAGTAGGTAGTAGTCTATGGAGGGACAGTAGAGTAGGTAGTAGAGTAGGTAGTAGTCTATGGAGTGACAGTAGAGTAGGTAGTAGTCTATGGAGGGACAGTAGAGTAGGTAGTAGTCTATGGAGGGACAGTAGAGTAGGTAGTAGCCTATGGAGGGACAGTAGAGTAGGTAGTAGTCTATGGAGTGACAGTAGAGTAGGTAGTAGTCTATGGAGTGACAGTAGAGTAGGTAGTAGAGTAGGTAGTAGTCTATGGGGGGACAGTAGAGTAGGTAGTAGAGTAGGTAGTAGTCTATGGAGGGACAGTAGAGTAGGTAGTAGAGTAGGTAGTAGTCTATGGAGGGACAGTAGAGTAGGTAGTAGTCTATGGAGTGACAGTAGAGTAGGTAGTAGTCTATGGAGGGACAGTAGAGTAGGTAGTAGTCTATGGAGGGACAGTAGAGTAGGTAGTAGAGTAGGTAGTAGTCTATGTGAGTCCTACCATTTCGCTACACTTCGATACAATAAATCATAATAATATTAGAGTAGGTAGTAGAGTAGGTAGTAGTCTATGGAGGGACAGTAGAGTAGGTAGTAGTCTATGGAGGGACAGTAGAGTAGGTAGTAGTCTATGGAGGGACAGTAGAGTAGGTAGTAGTCTATGGAGGGACAGTAGAGTAGGTAGTAGAGTAGGTAGTAGTCTATGGAGGGACAGTAGAGTAGGTAGTAGTCTATGGAGGGACAGTAGAGTAGGTAGTAACCTATGGAGGGACAGTAGAGTAGGTAGTAGTCTATGGAGGGACAGTAGAGTAGGTAGTAGAGTAGATAGTAACCTATGGAGGGACAGTAGAGTAGGAATTAGAGTAGGTAGTAGAGTAGGTAGTAGTCTATGGAGGGACAGTAGAGTAGGTAGTAGCCTATGGAGGGACAGTAGAGTAGGTAGTAGAGTAGGTAGTAGCCTATGGAGGGACAGTAGAGTAGGTAGTAGTCTATGGAGGGACAGTAGAGTAGGTAGTAGTCTATGGAGTGACAGTAGAGTAGGTAGTAGTCTATGGAGGGACAGTAGAGTAGGTAGTAGTCTACGGAGGGACAGTAGAGTAGGTAGTAGTCTATGGAGGGACAGTAGAGTAGGTAGTAACCTATGGAGGGACAGTAGAGTAGGTAGTAGTCTATGGAGTGACAGTAGAGTAGGTAGTAGTCTATGGAGGGACAGTAGAGTAGGTAGTAGATTAGGCAGTAGTCTATGGAGGGACAGTAGAGTAGGTAGTAGTCTATGGAGGGACAGTAGAGTAGGTAGTAGTCTATGGAGGGACAGTAGAGTAGGTAGTAGTCTATGGAGTGACAGTAGAGTAGGTAGTACTCTATGGAGTGACAGTAGAGTAGGTAGTAGTCTATGGAGTGACAGTAGAGTAGGTAGTAGTCTACGGAGGGACAGTTGAGTAGGTAGTAGTCTACGGAGGGACAGTAGAGTAGGTAATAGTCTACGGAGGGACAGTAGAGTAAGTAGTAGTCTATGGAGGGACAGTAGAGTAGGTAGTAACCTATGGAGGGACAGCAGAGTAGGTAGTAGTCTATGGAGAGACAGTAGAGTAGGTAGTCGTCTATGGAGTGACAGTAGAGTAGGTAGTAGTCTATGGAGGGACAGTAGAGTAGGTAGTAGTCTATGGAGGGACAGTAGAGTAGGTAGTAGAGTAGGCAGTAGTCTATGGAGGGACAGTAGAGTAGGTAGTCTATGGAGGGACAGTAGAGTAGGTAGTAGTCTATGGAGGGACAGTAGAGTAGGTAGTAGTCTATGGAGGGACAGTAGAGTAGGTAGTAGTCTATGGAGGGACAGTAGAGTAGGTAGTAGAGTAGGTAGTAGTCTATGGAGGGACAGCAGAGTAGGTAGTAGAGTAGGTAGTAGTCTATGGAGGGACAGTAGAGTAGGTAGTAGAGTAGGTAGTAGTCTATGGAGGGACAGTAGAGTAGGTAGTAGTCTATGGAGGGACAGTAGAGTAGGTAGTAGTCTATGGAGGGACAGTAGAGTAGGTAGTAGTCTATGGAGGGACAGCAGAGTAGGTAGTAGTCTATGGAGTGACAGTAGAGTAGGTAGTAGTCTATGGAGGGACAGTAGAGTAGGTAGTAGTCTATGGAGGGACAGTAGAGTAGGTAGTAGTCTATGGAGGGACAGTAGAGTAGGTAGTAGTCTATGGAGTGACAGTAGAGTAGGTAGTAGTCTATGGAGGGACAGTAGAGTAGGTAGTAGTCTATGGAGGGACAGTAGAGTAGGTAGTAGAGTAGGTAGTAGTCTATGGAGGGACAGTAGAGTAGGTAGTAGTCTATGGAGGGACAGTAGAGTAGGTAGTAACCTATGGAGGGACAGTAGAGTAGGTAGTAGTCTATGGAGGGACAGTAGAGTAGGTAGTAGAGTAGGTAGTAGTCTATGGAGTGACAGTAGAGTAGGTAGTAGTCTATGGAGGGACAGTAGAGTAGGTAGTAGTTTATGGAGGGACAGTAGAGTAGGTAGTAGCCTATGGAGGGACAGTAGAGTAGGTAGTAGTCTATGGAGTGACAGTAGAGTAGGTAGTAGTCTATGGAGTGACAGTAGAGTAGGTAGTAGAGTAGGTAGTAGTCTATGGGGGGACAGTAGAGTAGGTAGTAGAGTAGGTAGTAGTCTATGGAGGGACAGTAGAGTAGGTAGTAGAGTAGGTAGTAGTCTATGGAGGGACAGTAGAGTAGGTAGTAGTCTATGGAGTGACAGTAGAGTAGGTAGTAGTCTATGGAGGGACAGTAGAGTAGGTAGTAGTCTATGGAGGGACAGTAGAGTAGGTAGTAGAGTAGGTAGTAGTCTATGTGAGTCCTACCATTTCGCTACACTTCGATACAATAAATCATAATAATATTAGAGTAGGTAGTAGAGTAGGTAGTAGTCTATGGAGTGACAGTAGAGTAGGTAGTAGTCTATGGAGGGACAGTAGAGTAGGTTGTAGTCTATGGAGGGACAGTAGAGTAGGTAGTAGTCTATGGAGGGACAGTAGAGTAGGTAGTAGAGTAGGTAGTAGTCTATGGAGGGACAGTAGAGTAGGTAGTAGTCTATGGAGGGACAGTAGAGTAGGTAGTAACCTATGGAGGGACAGTAGAGTAGGTAGTAGTCTATGGAGGGACAGTAGAGTAGGTAGTAGAGTAGGTAGTAGTCTATGGAGTGACAGTAGAGTAGGTAGTAGTCTATGGAGGGACAGTAGAGTAGGTAGTAGTCTATGGAGGGGCAGTAGAGTAGGTAGTAGCCTATGGAGGGACAGTAGAGTAGGTAGTAGACTATGGAGTGACAGTAGAGTAGGTAGTAGTCTATGGAGTGACAGTAGAGTAGGTAGTAGAGTAGGTAGTAGTCTATGGAGGGACAGTAGAGTAGGTAGTAGAGTAGGTAGTAGTCTATGGAGGGACAGTAGAGTAGGTAGTAGAGTAGGTAGTAGTCTATGGAGGGACAGTAGAGTAGGTAGTAGTCTATGGAGTGACAGTAGAGTAGGTAGTAGTCTATGGAGGGACAGTAGAGTAGGTAGTAGAGTAGGTAGTAGTCTATGGAGGGACAGTAGAGTAGGTAGTAGAGTAGGTAGTAGTCTATGGAGGGACAGTAGAGTAGGTAGTAGTCTATGGAGGGACAGTAGAGTAGGTAGTAACCTATGGAGGGACAGTAGAGTAGGTAGTAGTCTATGGAGGGACAGTAGAGTAGGTAGTAGAGTAGGTAGTAGTCTATTGAGTGACAGTAGAGTAGGTAGTAGTCTATGGAGGGACAGTAGAGTAGGTAGTAGTCTATGGAGGAACAGTAGAGTAGGTAGTAGCCTATGGAGGGACAGTAGAGTAGGTAGTAGTCTATGGAGTGACAGTAGAGTAGGTAGTAGTCTATGGAGTGACAGTAGAGTAGGTAGTAGAGTAGGTAGTAGTCTATGGAGGGACAGTAGAGTAGGTAGTAGAGTAGGTAGTAGTCTATGGAGGGACAGTAGAGTAGGTAGTAGTCTATGGAGTGACAGTAGAGTAGGTAGTAGTCTATGGAGGGACAGTAGAGTAGGTAGTAGTCTATGGAGGGACAGTAGAGTAGGTAGTAGAGTAGGTAGTAGTCTATGGAGTGACAGTAGAGTAGGTAGTAGTCTATGGAGGGACAGTAGAGTAGGTAGTAGAGTAGGTAGTAGTCTATGGAGGGACAGTAGAGTAGGTAGTAGAGTAGGTAGTAGTCTATGGAGGGACAGTAGAGTAGGTAGTAGTCTATGGAGGGACAGTAGAGTAGGTAGTAACCTATGGAGGGACAGTAGAGTAGGTAGTAGTCTATGGAGGGACAGTAGAGTAGGTAGTAGAGTAGGTAGTAGTCTATGGAGTGACAGTAGAGTAGGTAGTAGTCTATGGAGGGACAGTAGAGTAGGTAGTAGTCTATGGAGGGGCAGTAGAGTAGGTAGTAGCCTATGGAGGGACAGTAGAGTAGGTAGTAGACTATGGAGTGACAGTAGAGTAGGTAGTAGTCTATGGAGTGACAGTAGAGTAGGTAGTAGAGTAGGTAGTAGTCTATGGAGGGACAGTAGAGTAGGTAGTAGAGTAGGTAGTAGTCTATTGAGGGACAGTAGAGTAGGTAGTAGAGTAGGTAGTAGTCTATGGAGGGACAGTAGAGTAGGTAGTAGTCTATGGAGTGACAGTAGAGTAGGTAGTAGTCTATGGAGGGACAGTAGAGTAGGTAGTAGTCTATGGAGGGACAGTAGAGTAGGTAGTAGTCTATGGAGTGACAGTAGAGTAGGTAGTAGTCTATGGAGGGACAGTAGAGTAGGTAGTAGAGTAGGTAGTAGTCTATGGAGGGACAGTAGAGTAGGTAGTAGTCTATGGAGTGACAGTAGAGTAGGTAGTAGTCTATGGAGGGACAGTAGAGTAGGTAGTAGAGTAGGTAGTAGTCTATGTGAGTCCTACCATTTCGCTACACTTCGATACAATAAATCATAATAATATTATTTTAATAATTATAACAATATGACAATAATAATAATGAATGATCGGATTTATATTGGGCTTTTCCACCTAAGTGTTTAAAGCGTTTTACATAATAATGTAACGTCTGCTTCCAAATCACATTCCCCTGAACGCAGCTCACTCTCCAGATCCCAATCACCTGAACTCTGATCACCTGTTCATACACCTGTATGTCATTATCACAATATTTAGATCAGTTCTTTGCACCCCATCATTGTGAGGTATTGTTTGTTTTGATACACATTCTATTCAGGGCTCTGGGTTTCGCAGAATTAGTCCTCCTGTGTATCACAGTTTTTGGCCATCCTCACTAACGATGCCTTTTTGCCTATTCCCTGCCTGTACTTTAGCCTATCAGATTTCCTGTTATCAACCTATTGCCTTTTCCCTGCCTTTACTGTTGCCTTTTGGACCCCCTGTGTATGACATTCTGCCTGCCCCTGTACCCAGCTACCTGCCTCCTCCTGTGTATGACCTTCTGCCTGCCCCTGGACCCAGCTACCTGCCTCCTCCTGTGTATGACCTTCTGCCTGCCCCTGGACCCAGCTACCTGCCTCCTATGTATGACCTTCTCAATGCCCCTGGACCCAGCTACCTGTCTCCTCCTGTGTATGACCTTCTGCCTGCCCCTGGACCCAGCTACCTGCCTCCTATGTATGACCTTCTGCCTGTCCCTGGACCCAGCTACCTGAATCCTCCTGTGTATGACCTTCTGCATGCCCCTGGACCCAGCTACCTGCCTCCTGTGTATGACCTTCTGCCTGCCCCTGGACCCAGCTACCTGCCTCCTCCTGTGTATGACCTTCTGCCTGCCCCTGGACCCAGCTACCTGTCTCCTCCTGTGTATGACCTTCTGCCTGCCCCTGGACCCAGCTACCTGCCTCCTGTGTATGACCTTCTGCCTGCCCCTGGACCCAGCTACCTGCCTCCTGTGTATGACCTTCTGCCTGCCCCTGGACCCATCTACCTGCCTCCTCCTGTGTATGACCTTCTGCCTGCCCCTGGACCCAGCTACCTGCCTCCTCCTGTGTATGACCTTCTGCCTGCCCCTGGACCCAGCTACCTGCCTCCTCCTGTGTATGACCTTCTGCCTGCCCCTGGACCCAGCTACCTGCCTCCTCCTGTGTATGACCCGCCTCTCCTGGCCCGCCCTGCTCCCCGTGGACCGCCCCGGCCCAGCTACCTGCCTCCTCCTGTGTATGACCTTCTGCCTCTCACTGGACCCGCACGCCCCCGGTGACCGCCCCTGGCCCGCCCTGCCCCTCCTGTGGTCCTTTACTAATAAACACCTGCTGAGCCCTGCGCTTGAAACCAGCTCTCCGTCTCCCATCATACTCATTACAAATAAGGGAGGAACTTGCCACTAATACCACAGATAAACTACAAAGATGTAGCTATTGTCTAGTTGAAGTAGTACCTCATTAAACGACTAAGATGTTAAAAGGGACAATTGTCTATTTGAAGTACCTCATTAAAAACAGGCTGGAAGGTTTTACTACAAGTGCAGTTAACACAATAATACTGGTAAAGGAGATGTATCATACTGGTAAAATATATGTATCATACTGGTAAAATAGATGTAAAATTGAGGTATCATACTGGTAAAATAGATGTATCATACTGGTAAAGGAGATGTATTATACTGGTAAAAGAGAAGATGTATGTTTGGGTTTGCTTATGTTATTATCATCACCTGTTAGTAGAAAATATAATTTTGCCATTAGAAATTACCACCAGCCTTTTTGTACGAACCACACAAGTGATATCTCTCCTACAGAATAGATTACAGTTATGAGTCTGTGTGCAGAACCTCCAGAAATCAACTCCAGACATTAATACCAGAACGCATATACTTTATTCCAATTCAAAGTATTATAGAAGGAGATAAAAGATAATACATGCAAATAATATCTATAACATGATCAGTTACTGAATATAGTTTCATTTTTGTTGTGTGCATTTAGATAAATGTCTAAACACCAATCCTTTAACCATGAGGGGTTTAGTCCTACGCTCCAAAGACAGTCAACAGTAGTCACCTCAATCAGCCCGACTAACCGGTGTCTGTATGTAGCCTCGCTACTTTTATAGCCTCGCTACTGTATATAGCCTGTCTTTTTACTGTTGTTTTATTTCTTTACCTACCTATTGTTCACCTAATACCTTTTTTGCACTATTGGTTAGAGCCTGTAAGTAAGCATTTCACTGTGAGGTCTACTACACCTGTTGTATTCAGCATTTCACTGTGAGGTCTACTACACCTGTTGTATTCAGCATTTCACTGTGAGGTCTACTACACCTGTTGTATTCAGCATTTCACTGTGAGGTCTACTACACCTGTTGTATTCAGCATTTCACTGTGAGGTCTACACCTGTTGTATTCGGCGCACGTGACAAATAAACTTTAATATGATTTAGTCTGACAATTACACAAACTAGCTATGGCCAAAGTCACACTTCTGTGACAAATTAATCATTTCTGCCAACATTCTGTATATGTGCAATACAAGCACGGTAGAGTAGCAGACCACCAACTATTACAAGAAAAATCACTTTAGTTGCATTGTTCTGTCTCTCTCACTGTTTAACCCATCCATCCAACAGCCACCATCAGTGCTATTCATGATCAGCCAGGTAATCAAATCAACTGAATGGAAATGACTTAAAACATAATCCACACTCAAAATGTACATGGTAACAATGTAAAACATTTGTTCTGTAAAAAGTTAAATACTGCCAATTTAGCATCTTGGCTTTGTAGTGTAGCTAGCAATATATCATCAGTCGTCCAGAAGAAACTGAACGACGTTATGAGTGAATACTGTGTTAGGGCTCTATTCAGTCTGGATAATGTGTTAGGGCTCTGTTCAGTCTGGATAATGTATTAGAGCTCTATTCAGTCTGGATAATGTAATAAGGCTCTACTCAGTCTGGATAATGTAATAAGGCTCTACTCAGTCTGGATAATGTAATAAGGCTCTATTCAGTCTGGATAATGTGTTAGGGCTCTGTTCAGTCTGGATAATGTGTTAGGGCTCTATTCAGTCAGGATAATGTATTAGAGCTCTATTCAGTCAGGATAATGTGATAGGGCTCTATTCAGTCTGGATTGCTGAAGTGTTATAGATAGCACACTAGAAATGTAAAGGTAATTTCCTATTGAGCCGACATTTGCAGCTTTTACCGTCAATGCAGTCTCTGCTAATGCGAAGGCATTGCCTTCAAATTTCAATCAATTACCGCGATACGGATTGAATAGAGCCCTAAGTGTTATCAACATTTAAATAATCTGAGAACGTACCGATTCTGATCATAGAGGAAGAAATATAGCAATAACATAATGTTGCTGTAGTGTTCTCTTGTTCTGGAAGAATGGAAACAAACTCATAACATTTTTATATAAAAATAAGAAAACAAAAATCACATACTTGTTTGTTCTATTCTAGAACTCTTAGAATCCTCACAGGGTTAGTCAATCAAAATGGCCACCATGTCTAGAGACGGCATTTTGCCTCTATGACTACTCAGAACTCTGTTACGTCAAACCCTAAGTCATGCTCTCATTCGCTTATACATATGTAGTTAAATAGATAGCGGTTGATAATAACAAATCATTTTCATAATTTTTGTCACCCGTGAAGGCAGATTCAGTATTATTTGAAAGAAGAATTATTAGGAAATGTAAAAAAAAAAGAAAATAACTCATCACAACAATTCCTGACTTTAGTAAAATCATAGCGGATTGATTTTTGTTTTTGTTTTTTTCCCCATGAGGAGAAATTATAACTGTACATCAACTCGAGTCACCAAGCTGTAACTCACATTTACCATTGATCAAATCAAGCCCCGGCAGTAACCTCATAAAAATGCTTTTCAAACCAGCTAAAACATGTCCTAACCACCACCTGCTTCAGCACAGCACAAAACAGCAGGTCTACACGAGGGCAGTAAGTCCATAGACTGCCTTTCAGACATGGACATCCTAAATTACACCCTATTCCCTCAAAAGGTGCACTACTTTTGACATGTATTGAGTGGTGAACCATGTAGGGAATAGGGTGCCATTTGGGACACTGCATCAAACCAGTTGTTATTGATCCAAAGTGCCTTTTGTTTTCTTGTTTTCTTCAAACTGTTCATTTTTTTTGTGGGGGGGGGGTTATTGATTAAGAATATCCTCAGGTAATAGGGAAAGAATGAAAGCTGAGTGTGATTGATAAGGCTACAATAACCCTGATAAAATCATAACGAATCTGCCAACCAGAAATCATGACCTGTTGAAAGAGGCAACTTGTAACTGATTCTGGTTTTGGTTCTGAAGAGCCCAAAGTCAGTTGGATCTGTTGCAGTGATGTGCTGAAAGGTGAACCGGTTAAAATGTATCAATCTATCTATAAAACATCAAGATAAACTAAAAACTAAAAAGCAGTTTGATCTATAATAAATCATGAAATAAAAACCTAATAAACTTAGAAGATTATTAAAAGATAAAACAGAAATAAGACAGAAATATAAAGAAGCTAGGGTTAATTAAAAATTAGAAATCCCGGTAACACTTTACTTAAAACACCAAGCATCATAACAACATGTCATATCAACTGACATAACCTGTCATAATATGGTCATAACAGTCATGAAACATATATTTACACCTGTTGTGACATTGTGCTATTTTAGGGCTGGTTATGACACATATATAACAATATAAAATCTCACAAAACCTAGCACACAAGGCAAAACATTCCATTACACCACTTGTCAACAGTATGTTTATGTAATATAAAATATTCTGAAATGGACCATATTAAATTATCATTGTAATTGTGCACAGATTGATGTCAGACATGCACCTACCCCCCCCCCCCCCCCAGTGCTCTTTTCCTGATGACTGGGACGAATGCAGGAGCAGGACAAGACACCCTCTTTTTGACTAATGACTGAAATAAGTCGATGTACGTGAAAAGCCTATCTGATTATGATGGTCATAATGCTTCTTAACAGTGTTATAAAGTGTATTTAGTGCAAGTAAAGTGACAGGGTGGTCATAACGCTTCTTAACAGTGTAATAAAGTGTATTTTCTACAAGTTATTTAAAGTATGACTGTTAAGAATTCATTGCAACAAAAACAACAATGGACTTAACAAACTTACAGTATATAGGTGTCATAACCAGCCATAAAATAAAACAATATGTCACAACAGGTGTAAATATATGGGTCATGATAGTGTTATGACAGGTTATGTCAGCTGTTATGATCATGTCATAACGTGTTCTAAATGCTGGGTGTCAAGTAAAGTGTTACTGAAGTCCCATAATAATAACACATTTTTATAAAAACAGAAATATACTGTTGATTATTGGACATTAACGTAAGTAGACGAGAGTGTTTTTGATGTTTGTTCGGCAATAATACAACTTCTTAGAGACTGCATTATTTAGTATTATTACTTGGCGTAGATTTCTTTGCTCTTCTCTCAAAATACAACTGAAGGCACTTGATTTGACAAAGAAAGGTTGAACTTATAAACATGCTGGCACAGCCAAGCAGCAGCAGTATGTATAGTATAGTATAGTATAGTATAATATAGTATCGTATTGTATAGTATAGTCAGTGGTGTAAAGTACTTAAGTACTACTTAAGTCGTTTTTGGGGTATCTGTACTTTATTACTTACATTTTTGACATCTTTTACTTCACTACATTCCTAAATAAAATAATGTAAGTTTTACTCCATACATTTTCCCCGACACCCAAAAGCACTCCTTACATTTTGAATTCTTAGCAGGACAGGAAAATAGTCTAATTCACAAACTTATCAAGAGAACATCCCTGGTCATTCCTACTGCCTCTGATCTGGCAGACTCAGTAAACAGAGAACATCCCTGGTCATTCCTACTGCCTCTGATCTGGCAGACTCAGTAAACAGAGAACATCCCTGGTCATCACTACTGCCTCTGATCTGGCAGACTCAGTAAACAGAGAACATCCCTGGTCATTCCTACTGCCTCTGATCTGGCAGACTCAGTAAACAGAGAACATCCCTGGTCATTCCTACTGCCTCTGATCTGGCAGACTCAGTAAACAGAGAACATCCCTGGTCATCCCTACTGCCTCTGATCTGGCAGACTCAGTAAACAGAGAACATCCCTGGTCATTCCTACTGCCTCTGATCTGGCAGACTCAGTAAACACGCATGCCTCTTTTGTAAATTATGTTGGCGTGTACCCCTGGCTATCTGTACATTAAAAAACAAGAAAATGGTGAGGTCTAGTTTGTTTAATGTAAGGAATTTTAAGTGATTTATACTTTTAAAGTATATTTAAAACCAAATACTTTTAGACTTTTACTCAAGTTGTATTTTACTGGGTGACTTTCCCTTTTACTTGAGACATTTTCAATTAAGGTATCTTTACTTTTTACTCAAGTATAACAATTGGGTACTTTTTCCACCACTGAGTATAGTATAGTATACGGGGTCCCCGGCCCAGGCTGCAGGCAACAGCCCATCCCCCATCACCACCACACAGAGCTAACATGTCCTAACTGGGACTCCATCTTGTGTAACCTAGGCTATGTCCCAAATAGCACCCTATACCCTATCTGGTGCACTTCTACCAGGGGCCATAGTAGTGTACTATGTCAGGAATATGTGCAATTTGGGGTGAAGCATAACGTACCTAAACTAACCTTCCAAATCAATACAGTTCTTTACACAACTTCAGATATATCATTTGGGGTTTTCTCAGGCTCATCATTAAAAACAAAAACTATTTAAAACAACAATGTAAAATACATGAATTGAAAGAAAAAAGGCAGGAAAATACAATGCTTGAATGCTATTGTCAGGAAGCCTGGGGCCGAGGTGAGAGGAGTACAGGCAGGCAGCCACCCAGATCAGATGTGGGGGTTGGGGGAGAAGGAGGGAGGGTTGGGGGAGAAGGAGGGAGGGTTGGGGGAGAAGGAGAGCAGCAAGCCCCTTGCCTTGCCGGCCGGCCAGCAGGTAAGACACCCTAGATGTAAAGGTGGGGTAGAGAAACAAACAAGCAGCTGCCCTGCACCAGGTAAAGATGATGGACAGATTGAGAATGATAGCCGTGAGAAAAGAGTCGGGGACCTTTGAATAAATTGTGTGTTCACAGGCCAGCCTTGAAGACACACACAACAAAAAGATATAGAAACAACAGAAAAGCAGTGCCTCAGTCGGCCATGTTATCATGTACACTGCCCGATGACAAATATCATCATCCATATCTAGGAATGAGGAAAAGATTGTTATTTTAATCAAGGCAAATACACATCGTTCACTGGTCTGAGAGTTTGACTAGGCAGCAGGTGAACGTGTAGACTATAGGAGTGAAGAGCAGGGTACAAAGCTCTGTCTCTCCTATAGAGCCCATAGGAGCTCATCCCAGGCTCCTCTCCTCTCTCCTATATACCTGCAGGTCAGAGCATGTTGTTCCACTGCTCAAATCGTGTGGTGGGTCATGACTAAACACCCACCTCAATTGGTGGGTCAAGAAGCAAAAAAAAAAAAAGTTTGTAAACCGATGTTGTATACTATAGCTTATCAGTGAGAAGGACCAGGTCCAGCTTGGTCTATAACCATGTGAGGAAGCTCTCCTTGTCCATCTTGGTGGCCGCCAGAACTGACTCCATGTCGTTTAGGATGTCGGAGCTCAAGGCTTCCTGGAGACTAGGCATTAGCTCTTCCCCCTCCACGGCCATGCTCTTATTCTCCAGCGTGCCCAGGTCTACATCTGTCCCCGGGATGGTGTCCAGGTAGTCAGGGAAACGACTGGGCTGTGTTCCCATGGAGACCGGCAGGGAGTCCCCTGATTATGACAAAACAACCACATGGATGTGTTATGATGTTGTTCTAATGCACTATGTTATAATGCATTATGATGTTGTTCTAATGCACTATGTTATAATGCATTATGATGTTGTTCTAATGCACTATGTTATAATGCATTATGATGTTGTTCTAATGCACTATGTTATAATGCATTATGATGTTGTTCTAATGTACTATGATGTTGTTCTAATGCATTATGATGTTGTTCTAATGTACTATGTTATAATGTATTATGATGTTGTTCTAATGCACTATGTTATAATGTATTATGATGTTGTTCTAATGCACTATGTTATAATGTATTATGATGTTGTTCTAATGCACTATGTTATAATGCATTATGATGTTGTTCTAATGCACTATGTTATAATGCATTATGATGTTGTTCTAATGCACTATGTTATAATGCATTATGATGTTGTTCTAATGCACTATGTTATAATGCATTATGATGTTGTTCTAATGCACTATGTTATAATGCATTATGATGTTGTTCTAATGCACTATGTTATAATGTATTAGTGCATGCTTGTTATAATGTATTATGATGTTGTTCTAATGTACTATGTTATAATGTATTATGATGTTGTTCTAATGCACTATGATGTTGTTATAATGTACTATGTTATAATGCATTATGATGTTGTTCTAATGCACTATGTTATAATGCATTATGATGTTGTTCTAATGCACTATGTTATAATGCATTATGATGTTGTTCTAATGCACTATGTTATAATGCATTATGATGTTGTTCTAATGCACTATGTTATAATGCATTATGATGTTGTTCTAATGCACTATGTTATAATGTATTATGATGTTGTTCTAATGCACTATGTTATAATGTATTATGTTGTTCTAATGCACTATGTTATAATGTATTATGATGTTGTTCTAATGCACTATGTTATAATGCATTATGATGTTGTTCTAATGCACTATGTTATAATGCATTATGATGTTGTTCTAATGCACTATGTTATAATGCATTATGATGTTGTTCTAATGTACTGTTATAATGTATTATGATGTTGTTCTAATGCACTATGTTATAATGCATTATGATGTTGTTCTAATGCACTATGTTATAATGTATTATGATGTTGTTCTAATGCACTATGTTATAATGTATTATGATGTTGTTCTAATGCACTATGTTATAATGCATTATGATGTTGTTCTAATGCACTATGTTATAATGCATTATGATGTTGTTCTAATGCACTATGTTATAATGTATTATGATGTTATAATGTACTGTTATAATGTATTATGATGTTATAATGTACTATGATGTTCTAATGCACTATGTTATAATGTATTATGATGTTGTTCTAATGCACTATGTTATAATGTATTATGATGTTGTTATAATGTATTATGATGTTGTTATAATGTATTATGATGTTGTTCTAATGCACTATGTTATAATGTATTATGATGTTGTTCTAATGCACTATGTTATAATGCATTATGATGTTGTTCTAATGCACTATGTTCTAATGCACTATGATGTTGTTCTAATGCACTATGTTCTAATGCACTATGATGTTGTTCTAATGCACTATGTTCTAATGCACTATGATGTTGTTCTAATGCATTATGATGTTGTTCTAATGCACTATGATGTTGTTCTAATGCATTATGATGTTGTTCTAATGCACTATGTTATAATGCATTATGATGTTGTTCTAATGCACTATGTTATAATGCATTATGATGTTGTTCTAATGCACTATGTTATAATGCATTATGATGTTGTTCTAATGCACTATGTTATAATGCATTATGATGTTGTTCTAATGCACTATGTTATAATGCATTATGATGTTGTTCTAATGCACTATGTTATAATGCATTATGATGTTGTTCTAATGCACTATGTTATAATGCATTATGATGTTGTTCTAATGCACTATGTTATAATGCATTATGATGTTGTTCTAATGCACTATGTTATAATGCATTATGATGTTGTTCTAATGCACTATGTTATAATGTATTATGATGTTGTTATAATGTATTATGATGTTGTTCTAATGTACTATGTTATAATGTATTATGATGTTGTTCTAATGTACTATGTTATAATGTATTATGATGTTGTTCTAATGCACTATGATGTTGTTATAATGTACTATGTTATAATGCATTATGATGTTGTTCTAATGCACTATGTTATAATGCATTATGATGTTGTTCTAATGCACTATGTTATAATGCATTATGATGTTGTTCTAATGCACTATGTTATAATGCATTATGATGTTGTTCTAATGCACTATGTTATAATGCATTATGATGTTGTTCTAATGCACTATGTTATAATGTATTATGATGTTGTTCTAATGCACTATGTTATAATGTATTATGATGTTGTTCTAATGCACTGTTATAATGTATTATGATGTCTATAATGTACTATGATGTTCTAATGCACTATGTTATAATGCTATTATGATGTTGTTCTAATGCACTATGTTATAATGTATTATGATGTTGTTATAATGTATTATGATGTTGTTCTAATGCACTATGTTATAATGTATTATGATGTTGTTCTAATGCACTATGTTATAATGCATTATGATGTTGTTCTAATGCACTATGTTATAATGCATTATGATGTTGTTCTAATGCACTATGTTATAATGCACTATGATGTTGTTCTAATGCACTATGTTATAATGCACTATGATGTTGTTCTAATGCACTATGTTATAATGCACTATGATGTTGTTCTAATGCACTATGTTCTAATGTATTATGATGTTGTTCTAATGCATTATGATGTTGTTCTAATGCACTATGTTATAATGCATTATGATGTTGTTCTAATGCACTATGTTATAATGCATTATGATGTTGTTCTAATGCACTATGTTATAATGCATTATGATGTTGTTCTAATGCACTATGTTATAATGCATTATGATGTTGTTCTAATGCACTATGTTATAATGCATTATGATGTTGTTCTAATGCACTATGTTATAATGCATTATGATGTTGTTCTAATGCACTATGTTATAATGCATTATGATGTTGTTCTAATGCACTATGTTATAATGCATTATGATGTTGTTCTAATGCACTATGTTATAATGCATTATGATGTTGTTCTAATGCACTATGTTATAATGTATTATGATGTTGTTCTAATGCACTATGTTATAATGCATTATGATGTTGTTCTAATGCACTATGTTATAATGTATTATGATGTTGTTCTAATGCACTATGTTATAATGTATTATGATGTTGTTCTAATGCTACTTATGATGTTGTTCTAATGCACTATGTTATAATGTATTATGATGTTGTTATAATGCATTATGATGTTGTTCTAATGCACTATGTTATAATGCATTATGATGTTGTTCTAATGCACTATGTTATAATGTATTATGATGTTGTTATAATGTATTATGATGTTGTTCTAATGCACTATGTTATAATGCATTATGATGTTGTTCTAATGTATTATGATGTTGTTCTAATGCACTATGATGTAATGCACTATGTTGTAATGCACTATGTATGCCTATGTTGTAATGCACTATGATGTTGTTGTAATGCACTATGATGTTGTTGTAATGCACTATGATGTTGTTGTAATGCACTATGATGTTGTTGTAATGCACTATGATGTTGTTGTAATGCACTATGATGTTGTTGTAATGCACTATGATGTTGTTGTAATGCACTATGATGTTGTTGTAATGCACTATGATGTTGTTGTAATGCACTATGATGTTGTTGTAATGCATTATGATGTTGTTCTAATGCACTATGTTGTAATGCATTATGATGTTGTTCTAATGCACTATGTTGTAATGCATTATGATGTTGTTCTAATGCACTATGTTGTAATGCATTATGATGTTGTTCTAATGCACTATGTTGTAATGCATTATGATGTTGTTCTAATGCACTATGTTGTAATGCATTATGATGTTGTTCTAATGCACTATGTTGTAATGCATTATGATGTTGTTCTAATGCACTATGTTGTAATGCATTATGATGTTGTTCTAATGCACTATGTTGTAATGCACTATGATGTTGTTCTAATGCACTATGTTATAATGCACTATGATGTTGTTCTAATGCACTATGTTCTAATGCACTATGATGTTGTTCTAATGCACTATGTTCTAATGCACTATGATGTTGTTCTAATGCACTATGTTCTAATGCACTATGATGTTGTTCTAATGCACTATGTTATAATGCACTATGATGTTGTTCTAATGCACTATGTTATAATGCACTATGATGTTGTTCTAATGCACTATGTTATAATGCACTATGATGTTGTTCTAATGCACTATGTTATAATGCACTATGATGTTGTTCTAATGCACTATGTTATAATGCATTATGATGTTGTTCTAATGCACTATGTTATAATGCATTATGATGTTGTTCTAATGCACTATGTTATAATGCATTATGATGTTGTTCTAATGCACTGTTATAATGCACTATGATGTTGTTCTAATGCACTATGTTATAATGCACTATGATGTTGTTCTAATGCACTATGTTATAATGCATTATGATGTTGTTCTAATGCACTATGATGTTGTTCTAATGCACTATGTTATAATGCACTATGATGTTGTTATAATGCATTATGATGTTGTTCTAATGCACTATGATGTTGTTCTAATGCACTATGTTATAATGCACTATGATGTTGTTCTAATGCACTATGTTATAATGCACTATGATGTTGTTCTAATGCACTATGTTATAATGCATTATGATGTTGTTCTAATGCACTATGATGTTGTTCTAATGCACTATGATGTTGTTCTAATGCACTATGTTATAATGCACTATGATGTTGTTCTAATGCATTATGATGTTGTTCTAATGCATTATGATGTTGTTCTAATGCATTATGATGTTGTTCTAATGCACTATGATGTTGTTCTAATGCACTATGTTCTAATGCACTATGATGTTGTTCTAATGCACTGTTCTAATGCACTATGATGTTGTTCTAATGCACTATGTTATAATGCACTATGATGTTGTTCTAATGCACTATGTTATAATGCATTATGATGTTGTTCTAATGCACTATGTTATAATGCATTATGATGTTGTTCTAATGCACTATGTTATAATGCATTATGATGTTGTTCTAATGCACTATGTTATAATGCATTATGATGTTGTTCTAATGCACTATGTTATAATGCATTATGATGTTGTTCTAATGCACTATGTTATAATGCATTATGATGTTGTTCTAATGCACTATGTTCTAATGCATTATGATGTTGTTCTAATGCACTATGTTCTAATGCACTATGATGTTGTTCTAATGCACTATGTTATAATGCATTATGATGTTGTTCTAATGCATTATGATGTTGTTCTAATGCATTATGATGTTGTTCTAATGCACTATGATGTTGTTCTAATGCACTATGATGTTGTTCTAATGCATTATGATGTTGTTCTAATGCACTATGATGTTGTTCTAATGCACTATGTTCTAATGCACTATGATGTTGTTCTAATGCACTGTTCTAATGCACTATGATGTTGTTCTAATGCACTATGTTATAATGCACTATGATGTTGTTCTAATGCACTATGTTATAATGCATTATGATGTTGTTCTAATGCACTATGTTATAATGCATTATGATGTTGTTCTAATGCACTATGTTATAATGCATTATGATGTTGTTCTAATGCACTATGTTATAATGCATTATGATGTTGTTCTAATGCACTATGTTATAATGCATTATGATGTTGTTCTAATGCACTATGTTATAATGCATTATGATGTTGTTCTAATGCACTATGTTATAATGCACTATGATGTTGTTCTAATGCACTATGTTATAATGCATTATGATGTTGTTCTAATGCACTATGTTATAATGCACTATGATGTTGTTCTAATGCACTATGTTATAATGCACTATGATGTTGTTCTAATGCACTATGTTATAATGCATTATGATGTTGTTCTAATGCACTATGTTATAATGCACTATGATGTTGTTCTAATGCACTATGTTATAATGCACTATGATGTTGTTCTAATGCACTATGTTATAATGCATTATGATGTTGTTCTAATGCACTATGTTATAATGCACTATGATGTTGTTCTAATGCACTATGTTATAATGCACTATGATGTTGTTCTAATGCACTATGTTATAATGCACTATGATGTTGTTCTAATGCACTATGTTATAATGCATTATGATGTTGTTCTAATGCACTATGTTATAATGCACTATGATGTTGTTCTAATGCACTATGTTATAATGCACTATGATGTTGTTCTAATGCACTATGTTATAATGCACTATGATGTTGTTCTAATGCACTATGTTATAATGCACTATGATGTTGTTCTAATGCACTATGTTATAATGCACTATGATGTTGTTCTAATGCACTATGTTATAATGCACTATGATGTTGTTCTAATGCACTATGTTATAATGCACTATGATGTTGTTCTAATGCACTATGTTATAATGCACTATGATGTTGTTCTAATGCACTATGTTATAATGCACTATGATGTTGTTCTAATGCACTATGTTATAATGCACTATGATGTTGTTCTAATGCACTATGTTATAATGCACTATGATGTTGTTCTAATGCACTATGTTATAATGCACTATGATGTTGTTCTAATGCACTATGTTATAATGCACTATGATGTTGTTCTAATGCACTATGTTATAATGCACTATGATGTTGTTCTAATGCACTATGTTATAATGCACTATGATGTTGTTCTAATGCACTATGTTATAATGCACTATGATGTTGTTCTAATGCACTATGTTATAATGCACTATGATGTTGTTCTAATGCACTATGTTATAATGCACTATGATGTTGTTCTAATGCACTATGTTATAATGCACTATGATGTTGTTCTAATGCACTATGTTATAATGCACTATGATGTTGTTCTAATGCACTATGTTATAATGCACTATGATGTTGTTCTAATGCACTATGTTATAATGCACTATGATGTTGTTCTAATGCACTATGTTATAATGCACTATGATGTTGTTCTAATGCACTATGTTATAATGCACTATGATGTTGTTCTAATGCACTATGTTATAATGCACTATGATGTTGTTCTAATGCACTATGTTATAATGCACTATGATGTTGTTCTAATGCACTATGTTATAATGCACTATGATGTTGTTCTAATGCACTATGTTATAATGCACTATGATGTTGTTCTAATGCACTATGTTATAATGCACTATGATGTTGTTCTAATGCACTATGTTATAATGCACTATGATGTTGTTCTAATGCACTATGTTATAATGCACTATGATGTTGTTCTAATGCACTATGTTATAATGCACTATGATGTTGTTCTAATGCACTATGTTATAATGCACTATGATGTTGTTCTAATGCACTATGTTATAATGCACTATGATGTTGTTCTAATGCACTATGTTATAATGCACTATGATGTTGTTCTAATGCACTATGTTATAATGCACTATGATGTTGTTCTAATGCACTATGTTATAATGCACTATGATGTTGTTCTAATGCACTATGTTATAATGCACTATGATGTTGTTCTAATGCACTATGTTATAATGCACTATGATGTTGTTCTAATGCACTATGTTATAATGCACTATGATGTTGTTCTAATGCACTATGTTATAATGCACTATGATGTTGTTCTAATGCACTATGTTATAATGCACTATGATGTTGTTCTAATGCACTATGTTATAATGCACTATGATGTTGTTCTAATGCACTATGTTATAATGCACTATGATGTTGTTCTAATGCACTATGTTATAATGCACTATGATGTTGTTCTAATGCACTATGTTATAATGCACTATGATGTTGTTCTAATGCACTATGTTATAATGCACTATGATGTTGTTCTAATGCACTATGTTATAATGCACTATGATGTTGTTCTAATGCACTATGTTATAATGCACTATGATGTTGTTCTAATGCACTATGTTATAATGCACTATGATGTTGTTCTAATGCACTATGTTATAATGCACTATGATGTTGTTCTAATGCACTATGTTATAATGCACTATGATGTTGTTCTAATGCACTATGTTATAATGCACTATGATGTTGTTCTAATGCACTATGTTATAATGCACTATGATGTTGTTCTAATGCACTATGTTATAATGCACTATGATGTTGTTCTAATGCACTATGTTATAATGCACTATGATGTTGTTCTAATGCACTATGTTATAATGCACTATGATGTTGTTCTAATGCACTATGTTATAATGCACTATGATGTTGTTCTAATGCACTATGTTATAATGCACTATGATGTTGTTCTAATGCACTATGTTATAATGCACTATGATGTTGTTCTAATGCACTATGTTATAATGCACTATGATGTTGTTCTAATGCACTATGTTATAATGCACTATGATGTTGTTCTAATGCACTATGTTATAATGCACTATGATGTTGTTCTAATGCACTATGTTATAATGCACTATGATGTTGTTCTAATGCACTATGTTATAATGCACTATGATGTTGTTCTAATGCACTATGTTATAATGCACTATGATGTTGTTCTAATGCACTATGTTATAATGCACTATGATGTTGTTCTAATGCACTATGTTATAATGCACTATGATGTTGTTCTAATGCACTATGTTATAATGCACTATGATGTTGTTCTAATGCACTATGTTATAATGCACTATGATGTTGTTCTAATGCACTATGTTATAATGCACTATGATGTTGTTCTAATGCACTATGTTATAATGCACTATGATGTTGTTCTAATGCACTATGTTATAATGCACTATGATGTTGTTCTAATGCACTATGTTATAATGCACTATGATGTTGTTCTAATGCACTATGTTATAATGCACTATGATGTTGTTCTAATGCACTATGTTATAATGCACTATGATGTTGTTCTAATGCACTATGTTATAATGCACTATGATGTTGTTCTAATGCACTATGTTATAATGCACTATGATGTTGTTCTAATGCACTATGTTATAATGCACTATGATGTTGTTCTAATGCACTATGTTATAATGCACTATGATGTTGTTCTAATGCACTATGTTATAATGCATTATGATGTTGTTCTAATGCACTATGTTATAATGCATTATGATGTTGTTCTAATGCACTATGTTATAATGCATTATGATGTTGTTCTAATGCACTATGTTATAATGCATTATGATGTTGTTCTAATGCACTATGTTATAATGCACTATGATGTTGTTCTAATGCACTATGTTATAATGCACTATGATGTTGTTCTAATGCACTATGTTATAATGCACTATGATGTTGTTCTAATGCACTATGTTATAATGCACTATGATGTTGTTCTAATGCACTATGTTATAATGCACTATGATGTTGTTCTAATGCACTATGTTATAATGCACTATGATGTTGTTCTAATGCACTATGTTATAATGCACTATGATGTTGTTCTAATGCACTATGTTATAATGCACTATGATGTTGTTCTAATGCACTATGTTATAATGCACTATGATGTTGTTCTAATGCACTATGTTATAATGCACTATGATGTTGTTCTAATGCACTATGTTATAATGCACTATGATGTTGTTCTAATGCACTATGTTATAATGCACTATGATGTTGTTCTAATGCACTATGTTATAATGCATTATGATGTTGTTCTAATGCACTATGTTATAATGCATTATGATGTTGTTCTAATGCACTATGTTATAATGCATTATGATGTTGTTCTAATGCACTATGTTATAATGCATTATGATGTTGTTCTAATGCACTATGTTATAATGCATTATGATGTTGTTCTAATGCACTATGTTATAATGCATTATGATGTTGTTCTAATGCACTATGTTATAATGCATTATGATGTTGTTCTAATGCACTATGTTATAATGCATTATGATGTTGTTCTAATGCACTATGTTATAATGCATTATGATGTTGTTCTAATGCACTATGTTATAATGCATTATGATGTTGTTCTAATGCACTATGTTATAATGCATTATGATGTTGTTCTAATGCACTATGTTATAATGCATTATGATGTTGTTCTAATGCACTATGTTATAATGCATTATGATGTTGTTCTAATGCACTATGTTATAATGCATTATGATGTTGTTCTAATGCACTATGTTATAATGCATTATGATGTTGTTCTAATGCACTATGTTATAATGCATTATGATGTTGTTCTAATGCACTATGTTATAATGCATTATGATGTTGTTCTAATGCACTATGTTATAATGCATTATGATGTTGTTCTAATGCACTATGTTATAATGCATTATGATGTTGTTCTAATGCACTATGTTATAATGCATTATGATGTTGTTCTAATGCACTATGTTATAATGCATTATGATGTTGTTCTAATGCACTATGTTATAATGCATTATGATGTTGTTCTAATGCACTATGTTATAATGCATTATGATGTTGTTCTAATGCACTATGTTATAATGCATTATGATGTTGTTCTAATGCACTATGTTATAATGCATTATGATGTTGTTCTAATGCACTATGTTATAATGCATTATGATGTTGTTCTAATGCACTATGTTATAATGCATTATGATGTTGTTCTAATGCACTATGTTATAATGCATTATGATGTTGTTATAATGTATTATGATGTTGTTCTAATATATTATGATTTCGTTATAATGTATTATGATGTTGTTCTAATGTATTATGATTTCGTTATAATGTATTATGATGTTGTTCTAATGTATTATGATTTCGTTATTATGTACTATGTTGTTATAATGCATTATGTTCTAATGCACTGTTGTTCTAATGCACTATAATGTTGTTCTAATGCACTATAATGTTGTTCTAATGCACTATAATGTTGTTCTAATGCACTATAATGTTGTTCTAATGCACTATAATGTTGTTCTAATGCACTGTTATAATGTATGATGTTCTTCTAATGTACTATGATGTAGTTCTAATGTACTATGATGTAGTTCTAATGTACTATGATGTAGTTCTAATGTACTATGATGTAGTTCTAATGTACTATGATGTAATGTCCTAATATAATCCCATAATGATCCTGACTAAATAACAGCCCAGTCCATTGAATAACTTATTGACAAACCACTGATACTGGAAGTGTATTGAAAACACAGAGTTAATCACATCAGAGATACTGACTGACACCAGACCATCTCAACATCAGGTCCATGCTGTTAACTGGAATATAATAGATACTAACCATACTACTGTAGTGACTGATACCAGACCATCTCAACATCAGGTCCATGCTGCTACCTGGAATATAATAGATACTAACCATACTACTGTAGTGACTGATACCAGACCATCTCAACATCAGGTCCATGCTGCTACCTGGAATATAATAGATACTAACCATACTACTGTAGTGACTGATACCAGACCATCTCAACATCAGGTCCATGCTGCTACCTGGAATATAATAGATACTAACCATACTACTGTAGTGACTGATACCAGACCATCTCAACATCAGGTCCATGCTGTTAACTGGAGCTAGTATGTCTCACCAGTGTCCATCTCGTCCACACTGTTGAGGAAGTCGTCGGGCGTACGGGGGACACTGTCCACACTGTTGAGGAAGTCATCGGGCGTACGGGGTACACTGTAGCTGCTCATACTCAGACCGCTGTCTGTGCTCTCATCCCTGGAGTGGTAGGTCCCACTGTGGACACAAGAGACAGGACACATCAAATGTTATTATTTTATAATGTAATTACTGTTAAACCTTATAGTAATTTTCTATAATGAAATCTGCTGAGAGAGAGAAAGAGAGAGAGGACTGATGAGGGGAGAGGAGAGCAGGGAAGGGAGGAGAGAGGCATTGAGCCAGGGAAGGGGAGGGACACCAGACGGGCCTGTCTACTGACCCAAATCACATGTTCATACGGGCTGTTTGGTATTGGTTGGCTGTCTAGTCAGCCTGACTCTCATTGGCTGGCTGCCTATTTCACGTAGCTCTCATTGGCTGGCTGTGTATTCAGCCGTGCCCTCAATCACTAGCTGTAAGGAACAGCCTATTCTTTAAGTAGAGGATCCAGAGCCCAGAGTTGTTCCTGCTCCTCTGTATATAGAGGCTCTAGAGCCCAGAGTTATTCCTGCTCTTTAGTAGAGGCTCCAGAGCCCAGAGTTGTTCCTGCTCTTTAGTAGAGGCTCTAGAGCCCAGAGTTGTTCCTGCTCCTTTAGTAGAGGCTCCAGAGCCCAGAGTTGTTCCTGCTCTTTAGTAGAGGCTCCAGAGCCCAGAGTTGTTCCTGTCCTTTAGTAGAGGCTCCAGAGCCCAGAGTTTTTCCTGCTCCTTTAGTAGAGGCTCCAGAGCCCAGAGTTGTTCCTGCTCCTTAAGTAGAGGCTCCAGAGCCCAGAGTTGTTCCTGCTCCTTAAGTAGAGGCTCCAGAGCCCAGAGTTGTTCCTGCTCCTTTAGTAGAGGATCCAGAGCCCAGAGTTGTTCCTGCTCCTCTGTATGTAGAGGCTCCAGAGCCCAGAGTTGTTCCTGCTCTTTAGTAGAGGCTCCAGAGCCCAGAGTTGTTCCTGCTCCTTAAGTAGAGGCTCCAGAGCCCAGAGTTGTTCCTGCTCCTTAAGTAGAGGCTCCAGAGCCCAGAGTTGTTCCTGCTCCTTTAGTAGAGGATCCAGAGCCCAGAGTTGTTCCTGCTCCTCTGTATGTAGAGGCTCCAGAGCCCAGAGTTGTTCCTGCTCTTTAGTAGAGGCTCCAGAGCCCAGAGTTGTTCCTGCTCTTTAGTAGAGGCTCCAGAGCCCAGAGTTGTTCCTGCTCCTTAAGTAGAGGATCCAGAGCCCAGAGTTGTTCCTGCTCCTTTAGTAGAGGCTCCAGAGCCCAGAGTTGTTCCTGCTCCTTTAGTAGAGGCTCCAGAGCCCAGAGTTGTTCCTGCTCCTCTGTATGTAGAGGCTCCAGAGCCCAGAGTTGTTCCTGCTCTTTAGTAGAGGCTCCAGAGCCCAGAGTTGTTCCTGCTCTTTAGTAGAGGCTCCAGAGCCCAGAGTTGTTCCTGCTCTTTAGTAGAGGCTCCAGAGCCCAGAGTTGTTCCTGCTCTTTAGTAGAGGCTCCAGAGCCCAGAGTTGTTCCTGCTCCTTAAGTAGAGGCTCCAGAGCCCAGAGTTGTTCCTGCTCCTTTAGTAGAGGCTCCAGAGCCCAGAGTTGTTCCTGCTCTTTAGTAGAGGATCCAGAGCCCAGAGTTGTTCCTGCTCCTTAAGTAGAGGCTCCAGAGCCCAGAGTTGTTCCTGCTCCTTTAGTAGAGGATCCAGAGCCCAGAGTTGTTCCTGCTCCTCTGTATGTAGAGGCTCCAGAGACTAGTCACATTAGGTTATGTTAAACCTGCTTTAAACTGCACATTGTGCTGCCAGGATAAAGAAATACACTATACCATTCAAGATAGTGAATGTTGTATAATAATTAGTAATCAACTTTATATTCAAAGTATTTATAAATAGATAAAAGACAGCATTAGAAGAAAGGATAATTATTGAAATAATACCTCTTCAAATATAAGGAACTGAAACACAAAAGTAGTTAAAAGCCTGAAATGAGGTAGGTATGAACATGGTAGGGATAAAAACACAGCAAACAGAGGACATAGAAGGCGCAGTATGTGGGTGGGTGTATTGTAATGGAAGGTGAAGGGTGTATTGTGATGGAAGGTGGGGCGTGGGTTGTAATGGAAGGTGGTGGGCGTGTGTTGTGATGGAAGGTGGTGGGCGTGTATTGTGATGGAAGGTGGTGGGCGTGTATTGTGATGGAAGGTGGTGGGCGTGTTGTGATGGAAGGTGGTGGGTGTATTGTAATGGAAGGTGGTGGGTGTATTGTGATGGAAGGTGGTGGGTGTATTGTAATGGAAGGTGGTGGGTGTATTGTAATGGAAGGTGGTGGGTGTATTGTAATGGAAGGTGGTGGGTGTATTGTGATGGAAGGTGGGGTGTGTATTGTGATGGAAGGTGGGGTGTGTGTTGTGATGGAAGGTGGGGTGTGTGTTGTGATGGAAGGTGGGGTGTGTGTTGTGATGGAAGGTGGGGTGTGTGTTGTGATGGAAGGTGGGGTGTGTGTTGTGATGGAAGGTGGGGTGTGTGTTGTGATGGAAGGTGGGGTGTGTATTGTAATGGAAGGTGGGGTGTGTATTGTGATGGAAGGTGGTGGGTGTATTGTAATGGAAGGTGGTGGGTGTATTGTAATGGAAGGTGGTGGGTGTATTGTAATGGAAGGTGGGGTGTGTGTTGTGATGGAAGGTGGGGTGTGTGTTGTGATGGAAGGTGGGGTGTGTGTTGTGATGGAAGGTGGTGGGTGTATTGTAATGGAAGGTGGTGGGTGTATTGTAATGGAAGGTGGTGGGTGTATTGTAATGGAAGGTGGGGTGTGTATTGTAGATGGAAGGTGGTGGGTGTATTGTGATGGAAGGTGGTGGGTGTATTGTGATGGAAGGTGGTGGGTGTATTGTAATGGAAGGTGGTGGGTGTATTGTAATGGAAGGTGGTGGGTGTATTGTAATGGAAGGTGGTGGGTGTATTGTAATGGAAGGTGGTGGGTGTATTGTAATGGAAGGTGGGGTGTGTATTGTAATGGAAGGTGAAGGGTGTGTATTGTAATGGAAGGTGAAGGGTGTGTATTGTAATGGAAGGTGAAGGGTGTGTATTGTGATGGAAGGTGAAGGGTGTGTATTGTGATGGAAGGTGAAGGGTGGGTATTGTAATGGAAGGTGGGGTGTGTATTGTAATGGAAGGTGAAGGGTGTGTATTGTGATGGAAGGTGAAGGGTGTGTATTGTGATGGAAGGTGAAGGGTGTGTATTGTGATGGAAGGTGAAGGGTGTATTGTGATGGAAGGTGGGGCGTGTGTTGTAATGGAAGGTGGTGGCGTGTGTTGTAATGGAAGGTGGTGGGTGTGTTGTGATGGAAGGTGGTGGGTGTATTGTAATGGAAGGTGGTGGGGTGTATTGTAATGGAAGGTGGTGGGTGTGTATTGTGATGGAAGGTGGTGGGTGTGTATTGTGATGGAAGGTAAAGGGTGTGTATTGTGATGGAAGGTGAAGGGTGTGTTGTGATGGAAGGTGGTGGGTGTGTTGTGATGGAAGGTGGTGGGTGTATTGTAATGGAAGGTGGTGGGTGTATTGTAATGGAAGGTGAAGGGTGTGTATTGTGATGGAAGGTGAAGGGTGTATTGTAATGGAAGGTGGGGTGTGTATTGTAATGGAAGGTGAAGGGTGTGTATTGTGATGGAAGGTGAAGGGTGTGTATTGTGATGGAAGGTGAAGGGTGTATTGTGATGGAAGGTGGGGCGTGTGTTGTAATGGAAGGTGGGGCGTGTGTTGTAATGGAAGGTGGGGCGTGTGTTGTGATGGAAGGTGGTGGGTGTGTTGTGATGGAAGGTGGTGGGTGTATTGTAATGGAAGGTGGTGGGTGTATTGTAATGGAAGGTGGTGGGTGTGTATTGTGATGGAAGGTGGTGGGTGTGTATTGTGATGGAAGGTGGGGTGTGTATTGTGATGGAAGGTAAAGGGTGTGTATTGTGATGGAAGGTGAAGGGTGTATTGTGATGGAAGGTGGGGTGTGGGTTGTAATGGAAGGTGGGGCGTGTGTTGTGATGGAAGGTAGGGCGTGTGTTGTGATGGAAGGTGGTGGGTGTGTATTGTGATGGAAGGTGGGGTGTGTGTTGTGATGGAAGGTGGGGTGTGTGTTGTGATGGAAGGTGGTGGGTGTGTGTTGTGATGGAAGGTGGTGGGTGTATTGTAATGGAAGGTGGTGGGTGTATTGTAATGGAAGGTGGTGGGTGTATTGTAATGGAAGGTGGGGTGTGTGTTGTGATGGAAGGTGGTGGGTGTATCGTAATGGAAGGTGGTGGGTGTATCGTAATGGAAGGTGGTGGGTGTATTGTAATGGAAGGTGGTGGGTGTATTGTGATGGAAGGTGGGGTGTGTATTGTAATGGAAAGTGGTGGGTGTATTGTAATGGAAGGTGGTGGGTGTATTGTAATGGAAGGTGGTGGGTGTATTGTAATGGAAGGTGGTGGGTGTATTGTAATGGAAGGTGGTGGGTGTATTGTAATGGAAGGTGGTGGGTGTATTGTAATGGAAGGTGGTGGGTGTATTGTAATGGAAGGTGGGGTGTGTGTTGTAATGGAAGGTGGGGTGTGTGTTGTGATGGAAGGTGGGGTGTGTATTGTAATGGAAGGTGGGGTGTGTATTGTGATGGAAGGTGGTGGGTGTGTTGTGATGGAAGGTGGGGTGTGTATTGTAATGGAAGGTGGGGTGTGTGTTTTTGTGTTTGGAAAAGTCTGGAGTTGTTAGGAGAGGTGAATGGAGGTGAATGGAGGCGAATGGAGTATAATAACAGGTGTACTCTAATACCGGTCATAATATTACAGCACAAAACAAATAAACAAGTGCCAAAACACGGTAAAAAAACAGAAAGTGCAACGCCTGGAAAAATACCCGTAAGAAATACCACCTCAACAATAAACACAAAGACATGGAGGGGAACAGAGGACTAAATACATGCAGTGTGATTAGGGAATGAAAACCAGGTGTGTATGAAACTAGACAAAACAAATGGACATATGAGAAATGGAGCGGCGATGGCTAGAAGGCCGGTGACGTCGACCGCCGAACGAACCAGGAGAGGAGACGACTTCGGCGGAAGTCGTGACAGGAGTTAAGTGAACAAAAAAAGAAAATGGTTGCACATCCCAGAGCCCATGTGTGTCTGTGAGCAGGAGTTGTGAAAGAGAGAGCTTTCAATTTTGTGCAGATATGGGATATACATTTTAAAATAGATTATAAATATAGTTTATTTATTTATTGTCCTATCATGATGGAGCGGTCTCCAACACTATACCCTAGACACCCACCTGAACGACCCACACACACTAAGGAGAAGTTTATATCTGTTTTATAGACCTACTGTAAGTAGCCAATAGGCAGGCAGTGGTTCTGAGCCTGTCTGACAGGGTTGGTCCTGCAGTGGTTCTGAGCCTGCCTGGCAGGGTTGGTCCTGCAGTGGTTCTGAGCCTGCCTGGCAGGGTTGGTCCTACAGTGGTTCTGAGCCTGCCTGGCAGGGTTGGTCCTACAGTGGTTCTGAGCCTGCCTGGCAGGATTGGTCCTACAGTGGTTCTGAGCCTGCCCGGCAGGATTGGTCCTACAGTGGTTCTGAGCCTGCCCGGCAGGATTGGTCCTACAGTGGTTCTGAGCCTGTCTGGTCAGGATTGGTCCTACAGTGGTTCTGAGCCTGTCTGGTCAGGATTGGTCCTACAGTGGTTCTGAGCCTGTCTGGTCAGGATTGGTCCTACAGTGGTTCTGAGCCTGTCTGGTCAGGATTGGTCCTACAGTGGTTCTGAGCCTGCCCGGCAGGATTGGTCCTACAGTGGTTCTGAGCCTGCCCGGCAGGATTGGTCCTACAGTGGTTCTGAGCCTGCCTGGCAGGATTGGTCCTACAGTGGTTCTGAGCCTGTCTGGTCAGGATTGGTCCTACAGTGGTTCTGAGCCTGTCTGGTCAGGATTGGTCCTACAGTGGTTCTGAGCCTGCCCGGCAGGATTGGTCCTACAGTGGTTCTGAGCCTGCCCGGCAGGATTGGTCCTACAGTGGTTCTGAGCCTGCCTGGCAGGATTGGTCCTGTAAAGCCAGAGCCCCCTGATGGGAGAGCATAATATACAAGGAATTCTCAAAGCCGCTAATGAGAACCTTGACGACCTTGTACCTAGCCGGTGGGGATTCCAGGGGGGGTGCCCCCCCACCCAGGCAGTGGCAGCGCTGGCATCACTAGCTGCAGTAACCCATGGGGAGGGGGTCACACTCAGACAATCAGAGAGGGGGTATATTATTGTGGTCCTGGTTGCACAAAATCATGAAAAGGTCTGACTGCAGAGATGCTTGGGGGAACGGTCACAGCGGGGGACCAGTGTGTGTTTCAGGGGAAAGGGGTCTATCTGTGCTCCGTTCAGCTAGGACTCGATATTAATCACATCTCCACATTCTTGCTCAATTTTGCATGACTTCTCAAACAACTTATCTCTTGAGACTTGGGGATGGAACATCTGTTGAACATCTGAGCTTGTGGTTGTTTCTGGGGAAATTGTGTGTGTGTGTGTGTGTGTGTGTGTGTGTGTGTGTGTGTGTGTGTGTGTGTGTGTGTGTGTGTGTGTGTGTGTGTGTGTGTGTGTGTGTGTGTTTCCCACATCTGTTGCTATGAGGTAATGATGTTAGGGATAAATATAGGATGAATCACAATAATTGTGAATACTTGCTAAAAGTGTAAATGTTGTAATACCAATTCCGGTTATAGGTAACAATCCTTCGTATGAACTGCCAAAATGATTGGGCATATTATTCACTAATTGTGGAAATAAAATAAGATATATAAGATGTTTTAATATATACTTTTAAATAACTATATACAATACAATGGAGGTGAGCGTTTTGGCTGTTAATCTGCTTCTGTTATGTGGGTGGCACTGGGCGCTCTTTATAAAGGATGGGTCCCCATCTCTCAAAGGCCCTAGGATCCAGCTGGACAGGGGTGGTCTGCCAGTCACTGGGACGACCTGGGATCCAGGTGGACAGGGGTGGTCTGCCAGTCACTGGGACGACCTGGGATCCAGGTGGACAGGGGTGGTCTGCCAGTCACTGGGACGACCTGGGATACAGGTGGACAGGGGTGGTGGTCTGCCAGTCACTGGGACGACCTGGGATCCAGGTGGACAGGGGTGGTCTGCCAGTCACTGGGACGACCTGGGATCCAGGTGGACAGGGGTGGTCTGCCAGTCACTGGGACGACCTGGGATCCAGGTGGACAGGGGTGGTGGTCTGCCAGTCACTGGGACGACCTGGGATCCAGGTGGACAGGGGTGGTGGTCTGCCAGTCACTGGGACGACCTGGGATACAGGTGGACAGGGGTGGTCTGCCAGTCACTGGGACGACCTGGGATCCAGGTGGACAGGGGTGGTGGTCTGCCAGTCACTGGGACGACCTGGGATCCAGGTGGACAGGGGTGGTGGTCTGCCAGTCACTGGGACGACCTGGGATCCAGGTGGACAGGGGTGGTGGTCTGCCAGTCACTGGGACGACCTGGGATACAGGTGGACAGGGGTGGTCTGCCAGTCACTGGGACGACCTGGGATCCAGGTGGACAGGGGTGGTGGTCTGCCAGTCACTGGGACGACCTGGGATCCAGGTGGACAGGGGTGGTGGTCTGCCAGTCACTGGGACGACCTGGGATCCAGGTGGACAGGGGCGGTCTGCCAGTCACTGGGACGACCTGGGATCCAGGTGGACAGGGGCGGTCTGCCAGTCACTGGGACGACCTGGGATCCAGGTGGACAGGGGTGGTCTGCCAGTCACTGGGACGACCTGGGATCCAGGTGGACAGGGGCGGTCTGCCACCTGCACCTCATCATTTCCCTGATTACTCCCCCTATATCTATAGCACTGGGTTGTCATTTCCCGTTAGGCGTTAGTGTCTCTGCTTATGTTCTCGTGTCCAGATGCTTCTCTTGGTTTTGTATCATTACAGGTTCATTTACAGTAAATTCTCCAAATGCACCTGCTTCCTAACACCCTGCGTCTCCACATGACTTTGCTACCATGTAAAGGAAAATACCTGTCTATTTGTGGAAAACTCACCCTGATTAACTCTTTAGTCATGTCCCAGTTGACCCTGATTAACTCTTTAGTCATGTCCCAGTTGACCCTGATAAACTGGGAAATGACTAAAGAGTTAATCTATTTGCTTATGGCCTTGCCTACACCTAGCGACCTGCTTTTTAAATTATATGAGAAAAAAAGATTCCATTTTGTTTGGAATGGCATTTCATTCATTTATATAATGAAAATGAATTCGGAGGGCAGAAATTATTAAATAATAAAGCATTTGACCTCTCACTAAAGGCTTCAGTCATACAGAAGTTATACTTAAATCTGAACTGGTTCTCTACCAGATTAGTAAAAATGTCTCACCCCATGTTCAAAAATAGCCTTTTTCCCTTTATTCACATTACAACCTCTTGGTTTTAGCTCTGACATGCACTGTCAATTGTGGGACCTTATATAGACAGGTGTGTGTCTTTCCAAATCAAGTCCAATCATTTGAATTTACCACAGATGGACTCCAATCAAGTTGCAGAAACATCTGAATGATGATCAATAGAAACAGGATGCGCCTGAGTTCAATTTCAAGTCTCATAGCAACGGGTCTGACTACTTATGTAAATAAGGTATTTATGTTTGTTTTTTTATACATTCGCAAACATTTGTGTGTAGACTGCTGAGGAGTTTTATTTATTTAATCCATTTTAGAATAAGGCTGTAATGTAACAAAATGTTGAAAAAGTTAAGGGGTTTGAATACTTTTCGAATGCAAGTGAAAAGATGGAAGCCTGTACAGAATATAAATATTCCAAAACATGCATCTGTTTGCGACAAGGCACTAAAGTAATACTGGCAAAGCAATTTACTTTTTGTCCTTAATACAAAGTGTTATGTTTGGGTCAAATCCAACACAACACATTACTGAGTACCACTCTGCATTCTTTCAAGCATAGTTGTGGCTGCATCATGTTATGGGTATCCTTGTAATCATTAAGGACTGGGGAATTTTTCAGGGTAAAACCAAAACAGACAGTTGGGAGATTAATTCACCTTTCAGCAATAACCTAAAACACAAAGATAAATCTACACTGGAGTTGCTTACCAAGAAGACAGTGAATGTTCTTGAGTGGCCAAGTAACAGTTTTGACTTAAATCTACTTGAAAATCTATGGTAAGACCTGAAAATGGTTGTCTAGTAATGATCAACAACCAATTTGACAGAGCTAGAAAAGAATTTTAAAAAGAATAATGTCCAAATGTGTGGAAACCTCTTCGAGTCTTACAGAGAAAGTCTGTAATCGCTGCCAAAGTGTTGACAAAGGGGTGTGAATACCTACGTAAATTACATATTTCTGTATTTAATTTTGATTTTTTTTCCCCCCGAACATTCCTAAAAACATGTTGTCATTATTGTCACTGTGTGTAAAGATATGTAATCCATGTTGAACTGGGAATAAGTCAAGGGGTTTGAATACTTCCTGAAGTAACTAATACTTTAAACACTATTTCACAAATCATGAGTCGTGTACTTTTCCCATCTGTGTATTGGGGCGGCAGGGTAGCCTACTGGTTAGAGCGTTGGGCCAGTAACCGAAAGGTTGCTGCATCGAATCCCTGAGCTGACAAGGTAAAAATCTGTCGTTCTGCCCCTGAACAAGGCAGTTAACCCAGGTAAAATAAATGTACAAAAATATCGGTAAAGTCTAGCCGATCTAGAACACTCAGAGCTTGTTTCCTGGACACAGATTTAACTAAACTAAGGCCAGGATTCAATTCGATTGCGTATTTGGACAATGTGCCATTTAAAGGTGAAATCCGATTGACACAGTGTTTACAGTGAATGTGCTTTCCGTGAAGGCGGGAACATTGCCTTTAAAAGGTCCATTGCAGACAAAGCAGGATCAGAATTCCGGCCTAAGACAAATAAGTTCCAGACAAAGAGGTAGGCGTACCTGTCATTGTAATGGCTTATGGTAGACCTAGTCCATTATAACACTTTCTCTAAGCTCATAAGGCGTACCTGTCATTGTAATGGCTTATGGTAGTTCTAGTCCATTATAACACTTTCTCTAAGCTCATAAGGCGTACCTGTCATTGTAATGGCTTATGGTAGTTCTAGTCCATTATAACACTTTCTCTAAGCTCATAAGGCGTACCTGTCATTGTAATGGCTTATGGTAGTTCTAGTCCATTATAACACTTTCTCTAAGCTCATAAGGCGTACCTGTCATTGTAATGGCTTATGGTAGTTCTAGTCCATTATAACACTTTCTCTAAGCTCATAAGGCGTACATGTCATTGTAATGGCTTATGGTAGACCTAGTCCATTATAACACTTTCTCTAAGCTCATAAGGCGTACCTGTTGAGGAATGGGTCATTGCTGTTGGTGGTCATGATTCTGGCGTCCTGGCCCAGCCCAGGGGATGAGACGGGGTTAGGGGTTCCCCCATCCAGCTCCATACTGGTGGGCAGTTGGTTTCTCAGAGCAAGCTCCTTCAACACACAACATACACATTCCACGTCTTAGTGGAGCACATACACATGACTTGCCAATTAGCAAACCCTTTTATCCAAAAGCACACATTTTTGTACGGGTGGCCCCAGGAATCGAACCCACAAACATGACTTGCAACCGCCATGTTCTACCAACTGAACCACACAGGACCATAGTAAGCTGTAATTCTATGTTTTTGACTGATATTCTGATTACCTGTTTGTTTAATTTCTACTAAGTAAACGTGTCAGTGGCTCTATAACGCTACTACATTATCTCAGAACACTCCTCAGCCCAGATCATAACTGATCACACCACTCAGGAAATATGTGTTAAGACTGAAAGAACTAAGTCTGTCTGTCTGTCACAGAGTTCATTTGCGTTCTATCCACTGTACACTGTATATGAAGTTAAATCTAGGATTAAACAGATAGACATCATCACACAGTTAAGTGATCCTTCCACTTGTGTGGTGAGACTGGGATACTGTGTGGTGAGACTGGGATACTGTGTGGTGAGACTGGGATACTGTGTGGTGAGACTGGGATACTGTGTGGTGAGACTGGGATACTGTGTGGTGAGACTGGGATACTGTGTGGTGAGACTGGGATACTGTGTGGTGAGACTGGGATACTGTGTGGTGAGACTGGGATACTGTGTGGTGAGACTGGGATACTGTGTGGTGAGACTGGGATACTGTGGTGAGACTGGGATACTGTGTACATATAAACATAGACATGGATCTGAGTTGGGATTCAGGTCAGGTTATATAGACATGGATCTGAGTTGGGATTCAGGTCAGGTTATATAGAGATGGATCTGAGTTGGGATTCAGGTCAGGTTATATAGACATGGATCTGAGTTGGGATTCAGGTCAGGTTATATAGACATGGATCTGAGTTGGGATTCAGGTCAGGTTATATAGAGATGGATCTGAGTTGTGATTCAGGTCAGGTTATATAGACATGGATCTGAGTTGTGATTCAGGTCAGGTTATATAGACATGGATCTGAGTTGGGATTCAGGTCAGGTTATATAGACATGGATCTGAGTTGGGATTCAGGTCAGGTTATATAGACATGGATCTGAGTTGGGATTCAGGTCAGGTTATATAGAGATGGATCTGAGTTGTGATTCAGGTCAGGTTATATAGACATGGATCTGAGTTGTGATTCAGGTCAGGTTATATAGACATGGATCTGAGTTGGGATTCAGGTCAGGTTATATGGATTTCTGCTGACCTGTGGTCTGGTGCGGAGCAGCTCCTGGTGTTTCAGTCTCAACCTCTCCTTCTCCATCTGCAGCTGCTGGAGCCTCATCTGGTTGCTGCCCACCATGACTCCTTCACTCTGGGGTCTGGAGGGCAGCTGGCCCCCCTGCTTACCTGGAGCACTCTGGGTGATACGCTGCTGGTTCAGGCCTACAGGGGGGGGGGGGGGGGGGGGGGATATTTATCAGATTTTACAACACACAAATCATCCAGCATTGTTGGTGTACTGTTCATTTGCTGTACTGTGAATTGGGTGTACTGTTCGCTTAAGCAATCTCACTAGAATAAAGACCTCCATTCCTGCCATTATTGAAAGAGATTGTGATACCTCACATCTCGAAATTGGGCTACTTAATGTTAGATCGCTCACTTCCAAGGCAGTTATAGTCAATGAACTAATTACTGATCATAATCTTGATGTGATTGGCCTGACTGAAACATGGCTTAAACCTGATGAATTTACTGTGTTAAATGAGGCCTCTCCTCCTGGTTACACTAGTGACCATATCCCCCGCGCATCCCACAAAGGCGGAGGTGTTGCTAACATTTACAATAGCAAATTTCAATTTACAAAAACCCCCAGATGTTGTCGTCTTTTGAGCTTCTAGTCATGAAATCTATGCAGCCTACTCAATCACTTTTTATAGCTACTGTTTACAGGCCTCCTGGGCCATATGCAGCGTTCCTCACTGAGTTCCCTGAATTCCTATCGGACATTGTAGTCATCGCAGATAATATTCACATTTTTGGTGACTTTAATATTCACATGGAAAAGTCCACAGACCCACTCCAAAAAGAAATTTTGGAGCCGTCATCGACTCAGTGGGTTTTGTCCAACATGTCTCCGGACCAACTCACTTCCACAGTCATACTCTGGACCTAGTTTTGTCCCATGGAATAAATGTTGTGGATCTTAATGTTTTTCACCATAATCCTGGACTATCGGACCACCATTTTATTACGTTTGCAATCGCAACAAATAATCTGCTCAGACCCCAACCAAGGAGCATCAAAAGTCGTGCTATAAATTCTCAGACAACCCAGAGATTCCTTGATGCCCTTCCAGACTCCCTCTGCCTACCCAAGGACGTCAGAGGACAAAAATCAGTTAACCACCTAACCGAGGAACTAAATTTAACCTTGCGCAATACCCTAGATGCAGTTGCACCCCTAAAAACATTTGTCATAAGAAACTAGCTCCCTGGTATACAGAAAATACCCGAGCTCTGAAATAAGCTTCAAGAAAATTGGAATGGAAATGGCACCACACCAAACTGGAAGTCTTCCGACTAGCTTGGAAAGACAGTACCGTGCAGTATCGAAGAGCCCTCACTGCTGCGCGATCATCCTATTTTTCCAACTTAATTGAGGAAAATAAGAACAATCCGAAATGTCTTATTGATACTGTCGCAAAGCTAACTAAAAAGCAGCATTCCCCAAGAGAGGATGGCTTTCACTTCAGCAATAAATTTATGAACGTCTTTGAGGAAAAGATCATGATCATTAGAAAGCAAATTAAGGACTCCTCTTTAAATCTGGGTAGGACTTACCCAGATTTAAATCTGCCAGTACCTAGGATCAAGGGAGACACTAAAGTGTTTTAGTACTATATCTCTTGACACAATGATGAAAATAATCATGGCCTCTAAACCTTCAAGTTGCTTACTGGACCCTATTCCAACTAAACTACTGAAAGAGCTGCTTCCTGTGCTTGGCCCTCCTATGTTGAACATAATAAACAGCTCTCTATCCACCGGATGTGTACCAAACTCACTAAAAGTGGCAGTAATAAAGCCTCTCTTGAAAAAGCCAAACCTTGACCCAGAAAATATAAAAAAACTATCGGCCTATATCGAATCTTCCATTCCTCTCAAACATTTTAGAAAAAGCTGTTGCGTATACAAACAATGTATACGAAATGCTTCAGTCTGGTTTTAGACCCCATCATAGCACTGAGACTGCACTTGTGAATGTGGTAAATTACCTTTTAAGGGCGTCAGACTGAGGCTCTGCATCTGTCCTCGTGCTCCTAGACCTTAGTGCTGCTTTTGATACCATCGATCACCACATTCTTTTGGAGAGATTGGAAACGCAAATTGGTCTACATGGACAAGTTCTGGCAAGGTTTAGATCTTATCTGTCGGAAAGATATCAGTTTGTCTCTGTGAATGGCTTGTCCTCTGACAAATCAACTGTACATTTCGGTGTTCCTCAAGGTTCCGTTTTAGGACCACTATTGTTTTCACTATATATTTTACCTCTTGGGGATGTCATTTGAAAACATAAATGTTAAATTTCACTGCTATGCGGATGACACACAGCTGTACATTTCAATGAAACATGGTGAAGCCCCAAAATTGCCCTCGCTGGAAGCCTGTGTTTCAGACATAAGGAAGTGGATGGCTGCAAACTTTCTACTTTTAAACTCGGACAAAACAGAGATGCTTGTTCTAGGTCCCAAGAAACAAAGAGATCTTCTGTTGAATCTGACAATTAATCTGGATGGTTGTACAGTCGTCTCAAATAAAACTGTGAAGGACCTCGGCGTTACTCTGCACCCTGATCTTTCTTTTGACGAACATATCAAGACTCTTTCAAGGACAGCTTTTTTCCATTTACGTAACATTGCAAAAATCTGAAATTTTCTGTCCAAAGATTATGCAGAAAAATGTATCCATGCTTTTGTTACTTCTTGGTTGGACTACTGCAATGCTCTACTTTCCGGCTAAAGCACTAAATAAACTTCAGTTAGTGCTAAATACAGCTGCTAGAATCCTGACTAGAACCAAAAAAATTGATCATATTACTCCAGTGCTAGCCTCCCTACACTGGCTTCCTGTTAAGGCAAGGGCTGATTTCAAGGTTTTACTGCTAACCTACAAAGCATTACATGGGTTTGCTCCTACCCATCTTTCTGATTTGGTCCTGCCGTACATACCTACACGTATGCTACGGTCACAAGACGCAGGCCTCCTAATTGTCCCTAGAATTTCTAAGCAAACAGCTGGAGGCAGGCTTTCTCCTATAGAGCTCCATTTTTATGGAATGGTCTGCCTACCTATGTGAGTGACGCAGACTCGGTCTCAACCTTTAAGTCTTTATTGAAGACTCATCTCTTCAGTAGGTCCTATGATTAAGTATAGTCTGGCCCAGGAGTGTGAAGGTGAACGGAAAAGCACTGGAGCAACGACCCGCCCTTGCTGTCTCTGCCTGGCCGGTTCCCCTCTCTCCACTGTGATTCTCTGCCTCTAACCCTATTACAGGGGCTGAGTCACTGGCTTACTGGTGCTCTTCCATGCTGTCCCTAGGAGGGGTGCATCACTTAAGTGGGTTGAGTCACTGATGTGATCTTCCTGTCCGGGTTGGTGCCCCCCCTTGGGTTGTGCCGTGGCAGAGATCTTTGTGGGCTATACTCGGCCTTGTCTCAGAATGTTAAGTTGGTGGTTGAAGATATCCCTCTAGTGGTGTGGGGACTGTGCTTTGGCAAAGTGGGTGGGGTTATATCCTGCCTGTTTGGCCATGTCTGGGGGTATCGTCGGATGGGGTCACAGTCAGGGGGCTAGGGTCAGTCTGTTATATCTGGAGTATTTCTCCTGTCTTATCCGGTGTCCTGTGTGAATTTAAGTCTCTCTCTCTCTCTCTCTCTCTCTAATATATTTAAATAAAACAAATATATAAAAAAAAGTATTCCACAATGCATCTCACAAGTCTTCCAGAACGCATAAAACAGTGAATCTCCTCCTCTTTCTGACTCACAGACAGGCAGACTATGTTAGTTTACTACACTGTTGCAATGTGAATTGCTCATAAGGACACACACACACACACTCTGGGAAGGGTGTGCCAGCTGAGTACTATTAAAATGACCTGCAGCTTTCTGTTCTTTGAAGGTTGGGTCAATATTTGTCTGCTGTCAATTTAACAGGGAGGCTATTGCCAGGCTGTTGCATTTCCAGGGTGCTGCATTTCCTGGGTTGAGATAAGAAAAAAAGAAAGACACAACTACAAGTGATAGAAAGGGTTAAGGTTAGGAACTAGTGATAGAAAGGGTTAAGGTTAGGAACTAGTGATAGAAAGGGTTAAGGTTAGGAACTAGTGATAGAAAGGGTTAAGGTTAGGCACTAGTGATAGAAAGGCAATATGATCAATATGAAAAGGTCCATGGTGAGAAAAACAAGACAAACTGGGCCTTATCAGAAGTGTCTGGTCGGTCACATCTGGGTATAGGTTTAGTGTCTGGTAGGTCACATCTGCCAATCAGTAGTGTTGTGAAAAGGTAGGGGTGGTATACAGAAGATAGCCCTATTTGGTAAAAGACCAAGTCCATATTATGACAAGAACGGATCAAGTAAGCAAAATTAAAT
Source organism: Salmo salar (assembly GCF_965601325.2). Lineage (NCBI taxonomy): Eukaryota > Metazoa > Chordata > Actinopteri > Salmoniformes > Salmonidae > Salmo > Salmo salar. The sequence goes on from NC_138299.1 coordinate 163,807,229, forward strand.
GACAGTCCATCATTACTTTGAAGGTCAGTCAATCCAGAACATTTCAAGAACTTTGAAAGTTACTTCAAGTACTTCAGTCGCAAAAACCATCAAGCACTATGATTAAACTGGCTCTCGGGAAGGATAAGTTCATTAGAGCATGAGCACCGCCACAAGAACGGAAGACCCAGAGTTATCTCTGCTGCAGAGGATAAGTTCATGAGAGTTACCAGCCTCAGAAATTGCAGCCCAATTAAATGCTTCACAGGGTTCAAGTAACAGACGCATCTCAACATCAACTGTTCAGAGGAAACAGGCCTTCATGGTCAAATTGCTGAAAAAAAAACACTCCTAAAGGACATCAATAAGAAGAGACTTGCTTGGGCCAAGAAACACGAGCAATGGACATTAGATAGGTGGAAATCGGTCCTTTGGTCTGATGAGTCCAAATTTGAGATTTTTGTTTTCAACTGCTGTGCTATTTGTGAGATGCAGAGTAGGTGAACGGATGATCTCTGCATGTGTAGTTCCCACGGTGAAGCATGGAGGAGGAGGTGTGATGGTGAGGGGGTACTTTGCTGGTGACACTGATTTATTTAGAATTCAAGGTACACTTAACCAGCATGGCTACCACAGCATTCTGCAGTGATACGCTATCGCATCTGTTTTGCGCTTAGTGGGACATTTGTTTTTCAACAGACAATGACCCAAAACACACCTCCAGGCTCTGTAAGGGGTTTTTGACCAAGAAGGAGAGTGATGGAGTGCTGCATCAGATGACCTGGCCTCCACAATCACCTGACCTCAACCCAATTGAGATGGTTTGAGATGAGTTGGACCGCAGAGTGAAGGAAAAGCAGTAAAGAAGTGCAAGGCATATGTGGGAACTCCTTCAAGACTGTTTGAAAAGCATTCCAGATGAAGCTGGTTGAGAGACTGACAAGAGTGGAGGCCAGGTCATCTGATGCCAAGAGTGGGCAAAGCTGTCATCAAGACAAAGGGTGGCTACTTTGAAGAATCTCAAATAAAATATATTTTGCTTTGTTTAACTTCTTACGTATCATTGGGACGCTAGCGTCCCACCTCGACAACATCCGGTGAAATTGCAGAGCGCCAAATTCAAATGACAGAAATCGTAATATTAAACATTCATGAAAATACAAGTGTCATACATAATTTAAAAGCTTAACTTCTTGTTAATCCAGCCGCTTTGTCAGATTTCAAAAAGGCTTTACAGCGAAAGCACACCATGCGATTACCTGAGGACAGCGCCCCGCACACAAAAGCATTACATACATTTCCCAACCAAGCAGATGTGTCACGAAAGTCACAAATAGCGATAAAATAAAATCAATTACCTTTGAAGATCTTCATCTGGTTGCAATCAAAAGGGTCCTAGCTACATAACAAATGGTCCTTTTGTTCGATAAAGTCCTTCTTTATATCCCAAAAAAGTATGTTTCAATGGCGCGCTTGACTCAGTAATCCACCGGTTTCCCTCGTTCAAAATGCATACAAATGAATCCCGTAAGATACCAATAAACTTCTTCCAAACATATCAATCAATGTTCCTAATCAATCCTCAGGTACCCTAATATGTAAATAAACGATAAAAATTTAAGCCTGAGAATACCGGAGACCATTACCGGAGATAAATAACGAAGTGCATGCCCTTACCGGAACGCGCAACAAACACTACAGCCAAAATTGGAGCCACTTACAAAAACTACAAATTCTTGCTCATTTTTCAAAAAACAAGGCTGAAACTCTTTCTGAAGACTGTTGACATCTAGTGGAAGCCCTAGGAACTGCAATCTGGGAGGCCTTCCTTTTATATTCCCATTCCCAGCCATTGTAATCAATTGTGAGCTGGAGAAGAAAAAAAAATATGGATGGATTGTCCTCGGGTTTTCGCCTGCCATATCAGTTCCTTTATACTCACATACATCATTTGAACAGTTTTGGAAACTTTAGAGTGTTTTCTATCCATTACACGCATATCCTAGCTTCTGCGCCTGAGTAACAGGCAGTTTACTTTGGGCACCTCATTCATCTAAACTTCCGGATACTGCCCCCTAGCCCGAAGAAGTTAACACTTTTTTGGGTTACTACATGATTCCATATGCGTTAATTCATAGTTCTGATGTCTTCACTATTATTCTACAATATAGAAAACAGTAAAAATAAAATAAAAACCTTTGAATGAGTAGGTGTGTCCAAACTTTTGACTGGTACTGTATATGGAATGGAATGTATAGACTTCATCGACAGAATGTGGATAGAATGTGTGACCCATTTCAGGAAACTAGGTGTATGTCGCGGGTCACGACTTCACAAGAGAGCCATTTCAACATAGACTTTTTTTTATTTTTATCAAAATGCGTTTTTTGACAGAAATGCCTTCTCGAACAGGTGAACTTTCATGTGCCTTAATAACAAACTTGTATGCCATCTGTAAATACGAATAAAATTGTTAAATTACGAGTCTAGTTGGTTTAGCCAAAGAAATAGACAGCAACCGCCCCGCTAGCCATGATTGGCTGAGATAATGAGTGGGCTGGACATAGAGAGATGAGTTTGGATTGGTCTGCCATATAGCACGCTTCTGTCTATTTGAGCTGGTCAGTATGTCTAAGTTATCCTGTCTAAATTATCCTGTCTAACATGGCTTTTTTTAGACATGTATCGTGTATTAAAACTGCATAAGTGTTGCTCTCCAATTTTTTGGAGGACTGAGTTTTGAAATCAGTGGAATACGAGTATGATAACTAAGGAGATGGAGAAAACACTTGTCCCCGGATTACATATTCAAACTAAGGGAAACTTGTATCACCGCCTGGTACGGCAACTGTTCCGCCCACAACCGTAAGACTCTCCAGAGGACAGTGAAGTCTGCACAACGCATCACCAGGGGCAAACTACCTGCCCTCCAGGACACCTACACCACCCGATGTCACAGGAAGGCCAAAAAGATCATCAAGGACAACAACCATCCGAGCCACTGCCTGTTCACCCCGCTACCATCCAGAAGGCGAGGACAGTACAGGTGCATCAAAGCTGGGACCGAGAGACTGAAAAACAGCTTCTATCTCAAGGCCATCAGACTGTTAAACAGCCATCACTAACATTGATTGCCTGCTGCCAACATACTGACTCATCTCTAGCCACTTTAATAATGGAAAAATGTATGTAATAAATGTATCACTAGCCACTTTAAACAATGCCACTTTATACAATGTTTACATACCCTACATTACTCATCTCATATGTATATACTGTACTCTATACCATCTACTGCATCTTGTCTATGCCATTCGGCCATCACCCATTCATATATTTATATGTACATATTCTTATTCATTCCTTTATAGTTGTGTGTAAAAGGTAGTTGTGAAATTGTTAGATTACTTGTTTCATATTACTGCACGGTCAGAACTAGAAGCAGAAGCATTTCGCTACACTCGCATTATCATCTACTAACCATGTGTATGTGACAAACAAAATTTGCTTTGATTTGGTCTTCAAAGCGTTGTTAAATGTGGTGGTTTGCACTTTCAGTTTTGCGCGAATGCTGCCATCTATCCACGGTTATTGGTTTGGGAAGGTTTTAATAGTCACAGTGGGAACATCATCCCCTATACACTTTGATGAACTCAAATCAAATTTTATTGGTCACTCACATGTGTTTAGCAGATGTTATTGTGGGTGTAGCAAAATGCTTGTAACTCAGTCACCATGTCAGTGTACATGACAATGTTACTCTCAGAGGAACATATCACAGTCCGTGTGATCAAAACAGTCTTGAAGCATGGATTCCAATTTGTCCGACTAAAGTTGAATAGACCTTAACACGGGTACTTCCTGTTTGAGTTTCTGACTATAGAAAGGGAGGAGAAAAAGGAATTTCTGATCTGATTTGTCGAAGGGAGGTCGGGGGAGGGCCCTGTAGCCATCCCGGAAGGGAGAGTAACAATGGTAGAGAGTTTTTGAAGCGCGAGCACTGCAAGCGATGTGTTGATACATGGCGATAGCGCCTTAGAACAAGGCTGACGTTTGACGTTTTCCTAACCAATTGTCACGACTTCCGCCAAAGTTGGTACCTCTCCTTGTTCGGGAGGCGTTCGGCAGTCGACGTCACCGGCTTTCTAGCCACCACCGATCTACGTTTCTTTTTCCATTTGTTTTGTCTTGATTGTACACACCTGGTTTCCATTACGTTATATTACGTTAGCAGAGTAGAACAGAGTAAAGTAGAACAGAGTAGAGTAGAACAGAGTAGAATAGAACAGAGTAGAGTAGAACAGAGTAGAGTAGAACAGAGTAGGTCAGAACAGAGTAGAGTAGAACAGAGTAGGTCAGAGCAGAGTAGAACATAGTAGAGTAGAACATTGTAGAGTAGAACAGAACAGAGTAGAACAGAACAGAGTAGAACAGAACAGAGTAGAGTAGAGCCAAGTAGAGTAGAGTAGAACATAGTAGAGTAAAACAGAGTAGAACAAAGTAGAGTAGAGCAGAGCAGAACATAGTAGAGTAGAACATAGTAGAGTAGAACAGAGTAGAGTAGAACAGAGTAGAGTAGAGTAGAACAGAGTAGAGTAGAACAGAGTAGGTCAGAGCAGAGTAGAACATAGTAGAGTAGAGCAGAGTAGAACATAGTAGAGTAGAATAGAACATAGTAGAGTAGAGTAGAACAGAGTAGAGTAGAACAGAGTAGAGTAGAACAGAGTAGAACATAGTAGAGTAGAACATAGTAGAGTAGAACATAGTAGAGTAGAACATAGTAGAGTAGAACATAGTAGAGTAGAACAGAACAGAGTAGAGTAGAACAGAACAGAGTAGAGTAGGTCAGAGCAGAGTAGAACATAGTAGAGTAGAACATAGTAGAGTAGAGCAGAGTAGAGTAGAACATAGTAGAGTAGAACATAGTAGAGTAGAACAGAACAGAGTAGAGCCAAGTAGAGTAGAACATAGTAGAACATAGTAGAACAAAGTAGAGTAGAGCAGAGTAGAGAAGAACATAGTAGAGTAGAACATAGTAGAGTAGAGCAGAGTAGAGTAGAACATAGTAGAGCAGAGTAGAACATAGTAGAGTAGAACAGAGTAGAGTAGAGAAGAGTAGAACAGAGTAGGTCAGAGCAGAACAGAGTAGAGTAGAACATAGTAGAGTAGAATAGAAAATAGTAGAGTAGAGCAGGGTAGAGTAGAACAGAGCAGATTAGAGCAGAGTAGAGTAGTGTAGAGCAGAGTACAACATAGTAGAGTACAACATTGTAGAGTAGAACAGAACAGAGTAGAACATAGTAAAGTAGAACATTGTAGAGTAGAACAGAACAGATCATAGTAGAATAGAATATAGTAGATTAGAACAGAACAGAGTATAGTAGAACAGAGTTGAGTTGAACAGAGTAGAGCTGAGTAGGACAGAGTAGAGTAGAACAGAATAGAGCAGAGTAGAGTAGGACAGAGTAGAGTAGAACAGAGTAGAGCAGAGTAGAGTAGAAGAGAGTAGAGTAGAACAGAGTAGAGTAGAATAGAAAATAGTAGCGTAGAACAGAGTAGAGTAGAACAGAGTAGGGCAGAGTAGAGTAGAAGAGAGTAAGGCAGAGTAGAACCGAGTAGAGCAGAACAGAGCAGAGAAGAACAGAGCAGAGCAGAGTAGAGCACAACAGAGTAGAGCAGAACAGAGTAGAGCAGAACAGAGTAGAGCAGAACAGAGTAGAGCAGAACAGAGTAGAGCAGAACAGAGTAGAGCAGAGTACAACAGAGTAGAGCAGTGTAAAGTAGAACAGAACAGAGTACAGTGGAGTAGAGTAGAGCAGAGTAGAGTAAAACATAGTAGAGTAGAGTTGAACAGAACAGAATAGAGTAGAGTAGAACAGAGTAGGTCAGAGCAGAACAGAGTAGAGTAGAGTAGAACATAGTAGAGTAGAACAGAGGTCAGAGTAGAGTAGAACATAGTAGAGTAGAGCAGAACAGAGCAGATTAGAGCAGAGTAGAGTAGTGTAGAGCAGAGCACAACATAGTAGAGTACAACATTGTAGAGTAGAACAGAACAGAGTAGAACATAGTAAAGTAGAACATTGTAGAGTAGAACAGAACAGTGTAGAACTGAACATAGTAGAACAGAATATAGTAGATTAGAACAGAACAGAGTATAGTAGAACAGAGTTGAGTAGAACAGAGTAGAGCTGAGTAGAGTAGAAGAGAGTAAGGCAGAGTAGAACAGAGTAGAACAGAAGAGAGCAGAGTAGAGTAGAACAGAGTAGAGTAGAACAGAGTAGAGTAGAATAGAAAATAGTAGCGTAGAACAGAGTAGAGTAGAAGAGAGTAAGGCAGAGCAGAGCAGAGAACAGAGC
>NC_138299.1:163818563-164038563 GCF_965601325.2 Salmo salar
ATAGAGCATCCCTTTAGGGAGGGAACCCCACAAACTGAACTACAGAGCATCCCTTTAGGGAGGGATCCCCACAAACTGAACTACAGAGCATCCCTTTAGGGAGGGAACCCCACAAACTGAACTACTGTATAGAGCATCCCTTTAGGGAGGGAACCCCACAAACTGAACTACTGAATAGAGCATCCCTTTAGGGAGGGAACCCCACAAACTGAACTACTGAATATCCCTTTAGGGAGGGATCCCCACAAACTGAACTACTGTATAGAGCATCCCTTTAGGGAGGGATCCCCACAAACTGAACTACTGAGCATCCCTTTAGGGAGGGAACCCCACAAACTGAACTACTGAGCATCCCTTTAGGGAGGGATCCCCACAAACTGAACTAATGTATAGAGCATCCCTTTAGGGAGGGATCCCCACAAACTGAACTAATGTATAGAGCATCCCTTTAGGGAGGGATCCCCACAAACTGAACTAATGTATAGAGCATCCCTTTAGGGAGGGATCCCCACAAACTGAACTAATGTATAGAGCATCCCTTTAGGGAGGGATCCCCACAAACTGAACTACTGTATAGAGCATCCCTTTAGGGAGGGATCCCCACAAACTGAACTACTGAGCATCCCTTTAGGGAGGGATCCCCACAAACTGAACTAATGTATAGAGCATCCCTTTAGGGAGGGATCCCCACAAACTGAACTACAGAGCATCCCTTTAGGGAGGGAACCCCACAAACTGAACTAATGTATAGAGCATCCCTTTAGGGAGGGAACCCCACAAACTGAACTACTGTATTTTCTTCCACACACTGGAATTTACAAGTTTATTATAATGTTTCAAAACAGAGACTATGTCCCAAATGGCACCCTGTTATGGATGTAATGAACTACTTCTGGTCAAAAGTAGTGCACTATATAGGGAATAGGGTGCCAATTGGGAGAATTCCAGAGTTAGAACAGGATCTGAAAACAACAACATGCTGAGTTTTCCAACTGTACAATGACAGAAAGAGAAAAGGAGTGGAAAGCAACACATCTCAACATCCGCCTGTAATAGATACTGTAAATAGGCCACACACACACACACCTCTCTCTACACGTCCCTGCCTTAAACATAAAACAGGCCGAGAAGCTCACTGCCGATAGACTGCCAGTACGCATCACAGTAGGAGGTCGTTCCAGCTGCGGGCTGACCGGGCAGCAACAAACCTGCCGTTTCTACTTGTAGAATCGCAATACTCGACAGTGGCCAACAGTATTGCCAGGTCCAGCTACAATTTCTAGGCCAATGACCTCTGAAAACCTACCCACAAGGCCTGAAAACTACCCCCAAAAATAGCAGCAAGAGAGGAGTTGACACATCTATCCAAGAGAACCTTTTTCCATAACGTTATCGAGCGAATTAAGAAGGAACATCGACGTCATTTTTAACCACGTCATTTTTAACCACGTAGGCTAAGAAGCAAAATATGGTTTTTCCTTCAAAATAAAAAAAATGATTGTATGTTTAAGAATAAGTCACAAGGGAAAAGATAAATCACCCTCATTAAACTCTCCAGATCAATGGATGGCGATTTAACTTGTTTTGACTTCTATGACTATACAATAAGTCCAGAGGAGGTGTGGTACATGTCAATATAACACGGCTAAGAGCTGTTCTTTAAAACACAGCCCTTAGCCGTGGTATATTGGATATATACACCACAAACCCCACTGAGGTGCCTTATTGCTATTATAAACTGGTTAACAACGTAATTAGAACGGTAAAAAGTCCTGTTTTTGTCATTACCGTGGTACACAGTCTGATATACCATGACTTTAAACCAATCAGCATTCAGGGCTCAAACCACACAGTTTATAATGGTAAATAAATTCTGTTTGTGCATAACTATAGATACATTTGACAGGAGAGTTTGAATGATTAGACAGAATCTCAATCTCAACCTGTCGTTTGCCTGCCCCCCCCCCCCCCCGTTTCTGTAATACATTTTTGTTACCTTGAAACCGTCTTGATATTAACTAAACGTGGCCATTAACAAGTTCCTCATAACACAAGGCCACAACTAAAAACTGAGTGAAAGGCGACGTATTAAATCCGTTTGCCAGCGATATCGTCATTTCAAACATATTTATTGTACTGTATCAAACGGTACGCTACAGCAGACTACAATGGTATATAAATGACTAGCCTGTGATAGGCTAGCGTTAGCATCTGTTGGCTATGATTCGCCACATTTAATGTCATTTTAAAATTGTGGACTTTTTTCCCCATAACAGAAGCACGCGAAGGAGTTCCATAACTTCCATTTCAAATGTCTACTGGCGCAGGACTCCAGACCCTGGAACTGAGCAAAACACAATGGATACGGTTATGCATAAGAAAAGTCGACATTTGAATGTAGTTGACTTTAAACCACCTCTGAGAAAATGTGTCTAAAGAGCTCTAGCGCTCCTAAAGTCATTTTCCAATGCTTTGCTTTGTCGCCGTTATATCAGTTAATATGTTTTATGGTAAACAGGAGTCTCCATAACGACCAATTGATATAGTCTACTGGTAAACAGGAGTCTCCATAACGACCAATCGATATAGTCTACTGGTAAACAGCAGTCTCCATAACGACCAATCGATATAGTCTACTGGTAAACAGGAGTCTCCATAACGACCAATCGATATAGTCTACTGGTAAACAGTAGTCTCCATAACGACCAATCGATATAGTCTACTGGTAAACAGGAGTCTCCATAACGACCAATCGATATAGTCTACTGGTAAACAGGAGTCTCCATAACGACCAATCGATATAGTCTACTGGTAAACAGGAGTCTCCATAACGACCAATCGATATAGTCTACTGGTAAACAGCAGTCTCCATAACGACCAATCGATATAGTCTACTGGTAAACAGTAGTCTCCATAACGACCAATCGATAGAATCTACTGGTAAACAGTAGTCTCCATAACGACCAATCGATATTGTCTACTGGTAAACAGGAGTCTCCATAATGAGCAATCGATATAGTCTACTGGTAAACAGGAGTCTCCATAACGACCAATCGATATAGCCTACCTACAACTGGTAAACAGCAGTCATGTGTGTAACCGATGTGAAATGGCTAGCTAGTTAGCGGGGTGCGCGCTAATAGCGTTTCAAATCGGGGAACGCCACTCGCTCTGAGCCCTTGAAGTAGTTGTTCCCCTTGCTCTGCAAGGACCGCGGCATTTGTGGAGCGATGGGTAACGATGCTTCGAGGGTGGCTGTTGTCTATGTGTGCAGAGGGTCCCTGGTTCGAGCCCAGGTAGGGACGGAAGCTATACTGTTACGTGGGTGCGACTGACTCCTTGACACAGCCGCCTCTGCTGCAGCCCTCCCTCAACCAGTGCTCTGAATGCACTCTGGCTCTCTCTCACTCACTCACTCTCACTCACTAGCAGCAGGTTAAATATATCTATTTTTACGTGGGCCGCGGTGCAATTTAAAAGTAGCCCAAATACCTGCCACCCGCGACCAATACGGCTTCACCCGTGACATCGTTTTCAAAGTTGCCCAGTTTTTGTGAGAAAACAGCAAACTTGGCAACCCTGGTAGCCAACAACTTGACTTTGAGTCAATCAGAGAGCATGAACCCGACGTGGGGGGACCAACAGGAGTGACAAAGGAAAGAGGGCATTTTCTCCACTAATCAATCCATGGTTAAATCACAGTTTCTAAGCCCAGAGGCGCCAGACTTCTAGGAACGCTTCGAAACAGACCAGGCCAAGGTTTGGGGAGTCAATGAGAGAAGGGAACAAAAATCTTCCTTAGTTGTTAATTACAATCAACTATAGATTGGAGATATTATCTAGTTGTTAGTAATCCAACCTCTTGAAGGTGACAAACTGACACGTTTTCGTCAAACACAGCTAAGAATCTAGACCATGACTAATCAACACACATGGAAAACACTGCCAATCAACACTACCTTCATCTTGTGTGGAGTATTTTAACAAGGCTGACTACTTCAAGGTCTTTGCTGTGTGAACACAAAAAAGATTGACTGAATGCCGACACTGTTCAGAGGTGCAAAGTACTGTTGGCAGGCAAACATTTGACAATCCTACAGGTGTGTCTGAGTTTTTATAGAGCAGATACAGGATCACAATACAGCTGCCTTCTCCTTCCTGCCTGCTCCTCTCTCCTCCCTGCCTGCCTGCTCCTCCCTGCCTGCCTGCTCCTTCCTTCCTGCCTGCCTGCTCCTTCCTTCCTGCCTGCCTGCTCCTCGCTCCACCCTTCCTGCCTGCTGCTCCTTCCTCCCTGCCTGCTCCTTCCTCCCTGCCTGCTCCTCGCTCCTCCCTGCCTGCCTGCTCCTCGCTGCCTGCCTGCTCCTCCCTTCCTGCCTGCTCCTCCCTTCCTGCCTGCTCCTCGCTCCTCCCTTCCTGCCTGCCTGCTCCTCGCTTCCTCCCTTCCTGCCTGCCTGCTCCTCGCTCCTCCCTGCCTGCCTGCTCCTCGCTCCTCCCTGCCTGCCTGCTCCTCCCTGCCTGCCTGCTCCTCCCTGCCTGCCTGCTCCTCGCTCCTCCCTGCCTGCTCCTTCCTGCCTGCCTGCTCCTCGCTCCTCCCTTCCTGCCTGCTCCTCGCTCCTCCCTTCCTGCCTGCTCCTCCCTTCCTGCCTGCCTGCTCCCTTCCTGCCTGCCTGCTCCCTTCCTGCCTGCCTGCTCCTCCCACCCTCCTGCCCGCTCCCCCCTCCCCCCCTCCCTCCCTCGCTCCCTTCCTGTCTGCTCCTCCCTCCCTCCCCTTCCTGTCTGCTCCTCCCCCCTCCCTCCCCTTCCTGCTCCTCCCTCCCTCCCTTCCTGCTCCTCCCTCCCTCCCTTCCTGCTCCTCCCTCCCTCCCGGTGTGTTTGAGCAACTAAATACTGGTTCCTTTACTCTAAAACTCAGACAGATAAGCATAACTCTGAATAGAGTAGCTTCAACCAGCCATATCATACCCGTTACAATGGGAAACCAGGCAACAGTAAACATGTCGTCCCCCACAAATTACGCAGCGCACCCCCCCCCCCCCCCCCCGGACCAATTGAGATATCGATTGTGACTAACTCATTTCAGTTGATTACTACAGCGCCTGCCGTGGACCAATCAGTGTCATTACGTGTGTCATTATGTCATCATCAGTGTGGTTGGCAGGTAGCCTAGCGGTTAAGAGCGTTGGGCCAGTAACCGAAAGGTCACTGGGTTAAATCCCCAAGCCGACTAAGTGAAAAATCTGCCGATGTGCTCTTGAACAGCATCTGCTAAATGACGTAAATTGAATTTACCCAAATTTACCCTAACCCTAAGATCCACAGTCCCCTCCCTGATTTGCTCTTAGGGGACAATAAATCAACAACAATATTTGTAACGGTCGCAAGCCGAACAACCAGTGAACCATTCTACAGAGCCAATGAACGGTTCTAAAATAACTTTAGTAAGTCCCCTACATCGTTGCTCCCATCTATTCTGGGCTGGTTTAGTGAGGGGATCGGGGACTGACTGGCTGGCTAGGTTGGGGATGCCAAATTGTGAAGCCATTGATAATTTCAGCGTTGTTGGTATTTGTTGGCTGATTCAGATGAAGGGTTCTGGTCTCTTCTTACAGGGCCATGTCTGTAGCACACACACACACACACACACACACACACACACACACACACACACACACACACACACACACACACACACACGGCGGGTGGGAGGGAGGGTCAGTCCCAGACCTCAACAACAGGGGGTCTGTATTCCACATTTAAAAAATCCTTCACCTGCTGGACAAAGGCTCAGTCTGAGCTACAACCCAATACCCTGCTGCTATTCTATAGTACTCTCTTTCTTTCCTATCCATTTAAAGATCCTTTGTTTATGTTAATGGCTTGGGCCCTCTCTGGAAGGCTCTAACAAAGTACACATCCAACACAACAATACACATAAAACAACCAACAGGAAGCTTTGAAAGATTTGTCACATTTCTATTGTTATTTAAACCTGCCATATGTAACTTTCTGGGCGACTCGACCAAATTCACATAGAAATGTGTTGTTATAGATCTGTCATTCTCATTGAAAGCCAGTCTAAGAAGCTGTATGGCTGTTCTATGTGCTCTGTTTCTATGCTTTACGATCTTAAGTGTTGTTTTTGCGTCTTTTACTTTCAGTTTTGTAAACCAGCTTTAAACACCTGAAAATACAATATTTTTGTTAAGGGAAAATATATTTCACAGCAGTTTAAATGTTACAATGATTCTTTACACTGTTCCTGCTGGTTTAGTCACATAAACTGAAATTAGAATGGGCCATTAGAATTTTAGCAACCAGGAAATGGTGCAGTGATTTCTGCATAGTGCACCTTTAACCTAATGCAGAAAGTTTGACACTTTTTACACTTCTAAATGGAGAATAAAAGTTAAAGCAACCTATCATTGTCCTGCATGCTATTCCTATCCCCATTTATAATGACATGCTATTCATATCCCCATTTACACAAAAATTCAAAGGTTTGGGGTCACTTAGAAATGTCGTTGTTTTTGAAAGAAAAGCATCAAAATGATCAGCAATTCAGTGTAGACATTGTTGATGTTGTAAATGACTATTGTAGCTGGAAACGGCCGATTATTGGATGGAATATCTACATAGTTCGTACAGAGGCCCATTATCAGCAACCATCACTCCTGTGTTCCAATGGCACGTTGTGTTAGCTAACCCAAGTTTATCATTTTAAAAGGCTAATTGATCATTAGCAAACCCTTTTTTGAAATTATGTTAGCACAGCTGAAAACTGTTGTTCTGATTAAAGAAGCAATAAAACTGGCCTTCTTTAGACTAGTTGAATATCTGGAGCATCAGCATTTGTGGGTTCGATTAAAGGCTCAAAATGGCCAGAAACAAAGACCTTTCTTCTGAAACTCTTCAGTCTATTCTTGTTCTGAGAAATGAAGGCTAATCCATGCGATAAATTGCCAAGAAACTGAAGATCTCGTACAACGTTGTGTACTACTCGCTTCACAGAACAGCACAAACTGGCTCTAACCAGAATAGAAAGAGGAGTGGGAGGCCCCGGTGCACAACTGAGCAAGAGGACAAGTACATTAGTATCTAGTTTGAGAAACAGACGCCTCACAAGTCCTCAACTGGCAGCTTCATTAAACAGTACCGCAAAACACCAGTCTCAACGTCAACAGTGAAGAGGTGACTCCGGGATGCTGGCCTTCTAGGCAGAGTTCCTCTGTCCAGTGTCTGTGTTCTTTTGCCCATCTTAATATTTGATTTTTATTGGCCAGTCTGAGATACGGCTTTTTCTCTGCAACTCTGCTTAGAAGTAGCATGTCATTATACAGTGCCTTGCAAAAGTATTCATCCCCTTTCGCATTTTTCCTATTTTGTTGCTTTACAACCTGTAATTTAAAAATATTTGTATTTTTATTTCACGTAATGGGCAATATAGTGAAATGAAAAATATTAGTTGTTTAAAAAAAAAAAAAAAAAAGATAAAATTACAAATGGAAAAGTCGTGTGTGCATATGTATTCACCCCCTTTGCTACGCAGCCTCTAAATAAGATCTGGTGCAACCAACTACCTTCAACTAAGTCCACCTGTGTGCAATCTAAGTGTCACATGATCTGTCACATGATCTCAGTATATATACACACCTGTTCTGAAAGGCCCCAGAGTCTGCAACACCACCAAGCAAGTGGCAGCATGAAGACCAAGGAGCTCTCCAAATAGGTCAAGGACAAAGTTGTGGAGAAGTACAGATCAGGGTTGGGTTATAAAAAGAATCCGAAACTTTGAATGTCTCACGGAGCACCATGAAATACATTATTAAAAAAATGAAAAAAATATGGCACCACAACAAACCTGCCAAGAGAGGGCCGCTCACCAAAACTCATGGACCAGGCAAGGAGGGCATTAATCAGAGAGGCAACAAAGAAACCAAAGATAACCCTGAAGGAGCTGAAAAATTCCACAGCAGAGATTGGAGAATCTGTCCACTTTAAGCCGTAAACTCCCCATAACTGGGCTTTACAGAAGTGGCCAGAAAAAAATAAGCAAACATGTTTGGTGCTCGCAAAATGGCATGTGGGAGACTCCCTAAACATATGGAAGAAGGTACTCTGGTCAGATGAGACTAAAATTGATATTTTTGGCCATCAAGGAAAACGCTATGTGTGGCACTAACCCAACACCTCTCATCACCCCGAGAATACCGTCCCACAGTGAAGCATGGTGGTGGTAGCATTATGGTGTGGGGATGTTTTTCCATTGGCAGGGACTGGTAAACTGGTCAGAATTGAAGGAATGATGGATGGCGCTAAATACAGGGAAATTCTTGAGGGAAACTTGTTTCAGTCTTCCAGAGATTTGAGACTGGGACGGAGGTTCACCTTCCAGCAGGACAATGACCCTAAGCATACTGCTATAGCAACAATCAAGTGGTTTAAGTGGAAACATTTAAATGTCTTGGAATGGCCTAGTCAAAGCCCAGACCTCAATCCAATTGAGAATCTGTGGTGTGACTTAAAGATTGCTGTACACCAGCGGAACCCATCCAACTTGAAGGAGCTGGAGCAGTTTTGCCTTGACGAATGGGCAAAAATCCCAATGGCTAGATGTGCCAAGCTTATAGAGACATACCCCAAGAGACTTGCAGCTGTAATTGCTGCAAAAGGTGGCTCTACAAAGTATTGACTTTTGTGGGGGGTGAATAGTTATGCACGCTCAAGTTACACAATAAAACATATTTTTCATCTTCAGTGGTGGCTATGTTGTGTAAATAAAATGAAACAAACCCCCAAAAAATATATTTTATGTCCAGGTTGTAAGGCAACAAAATTGGAAAAATGCCAAGGGGTTGAATACTTTCGCAAGCCACTGTATGGATGACAGGATGTTTGTGGGTGCAGTGTTGTTCGTCTTTAGTTCTGCTTTAGATATAATTGATCATGAACTGTTGCTCGGTAAACTCAGATGTTATGGGTTTATGTCCTCCACTATCCTGGATGGAAAGCTCTCCATCCTGGATGGAAAGCATCCCGGAGTCGCCTCTTCGCTGTTGACGTTGAGACTGGTGTTTTGCGGGTGTAGCAAAATGCTTGTGTTCCCAGCTCCAACAGTGCAGTAGTATCTAACTAAATGCTTGTGTTCCCAGCTCCAACAGTGCAGTAATATCTAACTAAATGCTTGTGTTCCTAGCTGCAACAGTAGTATCTAACTAAATGCTTGTGTTCCCAGCTCCAACAGTGCAGTAGTATCTAACTAAATGCTTGTGTTCCCAGCTCCAACAGTAATATCTAACTAAATGCTTGTGTTCCCAGCTCCAACAGTAATATCTAACTAAATGCTTGTGTTCCCAGCTCCAACAGTAATATCTAACTAAATGCTTGTGTTCCCAGCTCCAACAGTACAGTAGTATCTAACTATTCACAACAATACACACAAATCTAAAAGTAAAATGAATGGAATATTGAAATATTAGGGCGAGCAACGTTGGAGTGGCATTGACTAAATACAGTAGAATAGAACACAGGATATACATAAGAGATGAGTAAAGCAGAATGTAAACATTATTAAAGTGACCAGTGATTCCATGTCTATGTATATAGGGCAGCAGCCTCTAAGGTGCAGGGTTGAGTAACCGGGTGGTAGCCGGCTAGTGCTGTTTAACGGTCTGATGGCCTTGAGATAGAAGCCGTTTTTCAGTCTCTCGGTCCCAGCTTTGATGCATCTGTAATGATCTCACCTTCGGGATGATAGCGGGGTGAACAGGCAGTGGCTCAGGTGGTTGATGCCCTTGATGATCTTTTTGGACTTCCTGTGACATCGGGTGCTGTAGGTGTCCTGGAGGGCAGGTAGTTTGCCCCCAGTGATGCGTTGTGCAGACCTCACTACCCTCTGGAGAGCCTTACTGTTGTGGGCGGAGCAGTTGCCGCACCAGGCGGTGATACAACCCGACAGGATGCAGCCTACATAGTGTGTTATTAAAATGTTGTTTTTAAAAACTTACTTGAGGAAGTATCTCTGTCCAGAGGGGGTCTGAGCCACCTCCCAGCCCGGGGGTAGGGGCATGTCATCTGGGATCTCATAGGACGACTGTCGGAGGTTCGATGGAGGGGCGCCCGCAGGGACCATGCCCAACAGGGGTGACACTGCCCCTAGCTGTAGAGAGGCCGGAGACGAGTGGGCACGCACGTGGTGAGGGGCGAGGGCACCAGCCGTACCTGCGTCTGTGCTGGCCTGGGTGGAGGTAGGAAGGAGAAGAGATGAGGGGGGATGAGGAGGGGGAGAGAGAGGAGAGAGGAGAGAGAGAGAGAGAGAGAGAGAGAGAGAGAGAGAGGAGAGAGAGAGAGAGGAGGGGAGAGATGAGGGAGAGAAGAGAAGGAGGAGAGAGATGAGAAGGAGGAGAGAGATGAGGGAGAGAAGAGGAGAGAGGAGGGGAAAGAGAGGAGAAGAAAGGAGGGGAGAGAGGAGAGAAGAGATGGAGGAGAGAGGAGAAGAGAGGACAGGAGGGGGAGAGAAGAGAGAAGAAGAGGGGGAAAGTGGATGATAATGTCACTACCAGTTTTGGGAAAGCTACTCTGAATACAGTTTACCAAGCTACCAGTTACTTTAAACTGGAAGAAGTTAAAGCTACACTATAAATATACTTTAATATTGTCTTGTTTCACACAGTGTGTAATGGAAATGTGTTTCTTGCATATCCCAACTCCCCCTGAGACACCCACAGGGAGAGGGGTCACGGCCAGGGTCACCAGGGTCACCATATCCCTACTCCCCCTGAGACACCCACAGGGAGTGGGGTCACGGCCAGGGTCACCAGGGTCACCATATCCCTACTCCCCCTGAGACACCCACAGGGAGAGGGGTCATGGCCAGGGTCACCGTTGTACAGTGACCCTGGAGCAATTAGGGTTAAGTGCCTTGCTCAAGGGCACATTGACAGATTTTACACCTTGCTGGCTCCGATATTCCAACCAGCGACCTTTCGTTTACTGGCCCAATACTTTAACCTCAAGGCTTCCTGCCGCCCCTAAAGCCAATAAGAAAAATACAGTTTACTGAACTATAGTTACTTTGAAAAAGTAGTCCACTATATCCAAACTACTTTGTGAAAACTGATCATGTGTAAATAAATCTAACATGACACAAACATATTGCAAGAAGAGATCACTTTTGGGGTTATATTTTAACAGAATGTATAATGTAGCCTATTAAACACATCGAGAATGTTTCAAGTGAGAATTTAGGCAGGTCTGGTGACCAAAAAGAAAGGAAATGACTGCCCACTTCACCCATATTTTATTACATTGTTTAGAGAAAGAAAAAGTGTTTTTGTAGTTCCAGTAGTTAGCTCCACCACTCCATGGGGGGAAAGTGGTTTGTAGTTCCAGTAGTTAGCTCCACCACTCCATGGGGGGAAAGTGGTTTGTAGTTCCAGTAGTTAGCTCCACCACTCCATGGGGGGAAAGTGGTTTGTAGTTCCAGTAGTTAGCTCCACCACTCCATGGGGGGGAAAAGTAATTAACTAGTGAAAACACTACCTAGATTTACATTTAGTTCAACTAGCACCAAGCTACTGCGAAATGTAGCTTAATTTATAGTTTAAACTACATGTAGGTCACTACTCACTTCAAAGACATTATTTGAATTAATTATAGCCAGGTTTTATAAAGAGGTAGTTGTTCCATGCAATAAGAATAAACATTTTAGGTCATGAGCTTCAATAAAGATGAATAAGAAGTAGCCGTTTCATGGTGCTACTCATAAAGGCAGAGGAGGAGGAGAGGGGTGCTGCTGCATGCTGCTACAGTTGAAGAGCGAATCAGGGAAAGCTGACTGTGAAGTCCTGAAAGCCGAACCCAGACAAGTCTCTACCACTGTGAAGCCGTGCTGTTAGCTCAACTCATTTACCAAAGAGAAAAGGAAGAAATTGTCAATAGGATTGAGTGATTCAAAAACCAGCATATGATTTCGTAACCGTACTACTAGATAAATATGCTACAATGTTTCACAAACATCCACTTCTACACAAACTGACCTGATACTATCAAAGTAAAGCCTACAGTCCATTTTTCACAGACATGTTGTTAAAATTTACAAACATCAAGTTACACCTGTAATCAATCTTAAAACGAATAATGCATGTTAATCGTGGTACTGATTTATTATAAAATAACCCATATCACTTTTGCAACTAAAACTTTATGCAACCACAACTTTATGCAACTAAAACTTTATGCAACTAAAACTTTATGCAACTAAAACTTTATGCAACTAAAACTTTATGCAACTAAAACTTTATGCAACTAAAGGTTGTGTAATAACTTCAAATAACTATTTTTTTAAATCTATATAATAATGTAATCCATGTACTATAGTAATATCACTTTAAACGTTAATCCACAACTCCCTCAAAGGTTACCGTGCTCAGTTGTTGATTGGTCTGTGTTTAGGAAACAGAAGATAACTTCTCAATTCATTTAATTAGTTAAAGACATTCTCCTGAACTTTGGCGACTAATAAATATATTTTAAACCTCCCGCTTTTGTCTGGAGTTGTGGGACACTCCCGACTAGTAACATGTGTGCGTAAAGTGTGCGTAAGAGTAAAAGGACACAAAAGGTTTTCCTCTACTAGTCAGTGAAGTGTCGGGGGCCTAGTAGGTGGGCTGTGTGTGTGAGGGTGGTCTCTAACGTCTTACTTGTCTGGAGTGGGACTTTGGCTCAGGCGGTTTGAAGAAGGAATCGGGTAGCTTTCTCATCCTCATGGGGACGGAGGGGGGGCCGACGGTGTTTTTCGGGTTCATAACAGCGTTGAAAAGGGCCTCCAGATCAGTCTCCGAGTCTCCCCGGACATGGACTATCTGGTGACCGGCTGGAGGGTTGTGCTGGCTGGGATCCATGGTTATTCCAAAAACAATACAAAAACTATTTGCCTGAGAAAAAAAATGTCTATAAAAGATTCAAAGAGCCAAAATCAATGCAACGTTTTCTTTAGAACGAAACTGGAAACCTCAAATCATCGAACTTCCAAAAGTAAATTCTTCCAAAAGTCAATTCGATGAAGTTGTTAAATAATTGTGAATGTATTTTCTCCCAACAACATGGCTAAGGGCTAACTATCGTAATCTCCGACAACTCCTCTTCTTTCTGCTGTTTCGGAAAGACACACTAGTTAATATAACAACGCGCATATCTACCCAACTGTATCTGTAACTTTCCCCAAAAGAAACACAAAGAAAACGGCTAAAAACGTATCTCGAGCGAAACTCAAATAACTACACAGATTAACTTTGGAGAGAGTTGACCGATTTTGCCATGAAAAAAACGAGTGACAGCGCGCATTGCAAATCCTCGCCTTTTCACTGGTGTAAAGTTGAATCTGACTTGGTTCCAGACTCAGGGCAGGACATCCGACTCTGACTCATGTGATCTGAACCTCGGAATGGGCAGGGCTTGGGATCATTCACTGGGACAGAACTGCCTTTAAAGAGAACACAGCCCTTTTTTCTAGTGGGGACAACTTCCTCTACAGCAACCTTTAATTAACTATTCCTACTACTGTTATTTAGATTTTACACTCATCTGGAGGGTTTTTGTCTAGGGAAACTTGTTTTGTTTTATTGTTATAGCAATTGAAATGCCATTGAATTGTCATGCCTGCCTAAATAAATGATGAATACTCTATAGTCATGCCTTTGTAAATAATATCAAGGGCTTTATTGGCATGGGAAATATATGTGAACATTGCCAAAGCAAGTGAAGTAGATAACAAACAAAAGTGAAATAAACAATAAAAAGTAACAGTTAACATTACACTCACAGAAGTTCCAAAATAATAAAGACATTATAAATGCCATATTATGTCTATATACAGTGTTGTAACGATGTGCGCATGGTTAAAGTACAAAAGGGAAATTAAATAAACATAAATATGGGTTGTATTTAAATGGTGTTTGTTCTTCACTGGTTGACCTTTTCTTGTAGCAGCAGGTCACAAATCTTGCTGCTGTATTGCACACTGTGGTATTTCACCCAATAGATATGGGATTTTATAAATAATTGGGTTTGTTTTCTAATTATTTGTGGGTATGTGTGATCTGAGGGAAATATGTGTCTCTAATATGGTCATTCATTTAGCAGGAGGTTAGGAAGTGCAGCTCAGTTTCCACCTCATTTTGTGGGCAGTGTTGCACATAGCCTGTCTTCTCTTGAGAGCCAGGTCTGCCTACGGCGGCCTTTCTCAATAGCAAGGCTATGCTCACTGAGTCTGTACATAGTCAAAGCTTTCCTTAAGTTTGGGTCAGTCACAGTGGTCAGGTACTGTGTACTCTCTGTTTAGGGCCAAATAGCATTTTAGTTTGCTCTGTTTAAAAAAAAAATACAAAAAAAGATTTGTCAAGTAATTCTCTTTTTGTTTTCTCATGATGTGGTTGGGTCTAATTGTGTTGCTGTCCTGGGGCTCTGTGGGGTCTGTTTGTGTTTGTGAGCAGAGCCCCAGGACCAGCTTGCTTAGGGGACTCTTCTCCAGGTTCATCTCTCTGTAGGTGATGGCTTTGTTATGGAAGGTTTGGGAATCACTTCCTTTTAGTTGGTTGCAGAATTTAACGGCTCTTTTCTGGATTTCAATAATTATCGGGAATCGGCTTAATTCTACTCTGCATGGATTATTTGGTGTTTTACATTGTACACAGAGCATATTTTTGCAAAATTCTGCATGCAGAGTCTCAATTTGGTGTTTGTCCCATTTGGTGAATTTTTGGTTGGTGAGCGGACCCCAGACCTCACAACCATAAAGGGCAATGGGTTCTATAACTGATTCAAGTATTTTTAGCCAAATCCTAATTGGTATGTTGAATTTGATGTTCCTTTTGATGGCATAGAAGGCCCTTCATGTCTCTCAGATCGTTCACAGCTCTGAGGAAGTTACCTGTAGCGCTGATGTTTAGGCCGAGGTATGTATAGTTTTCTGTGTACTCTAGGGCAACGGTGTCCAGATGGAATTTGTATTTGTGGTCCTGGCGACTGGACCTTTTTTGGAACACCATTATTTTGGTCTTATTGAGATTTACTGTCAGGGCCCAGGTCTGTCAGGGCCCAGGTCTGTCAGGGCCCAGGTCTGACAGGGCCCAGGTCTGTCAGGGTCCAGGTCTGACAGAATCTGTGCAGAAGATCTAGGTGCTGCTGTAGGCCCTCCTTGGTTGGGGACAGAAGCACCAGATCATCAGCAAACAGTAGACATTTGACTTCAGATTCTAGTAGGGTGAGGGCCGGGTGCTGCAGACTGTTCTAGTGCCCTCGCCAATTCGTTGATATATATGTTGAAGAGGGTGGGGCTCAAGCTTTATCCCATCTCACCCCACGGCCCTGTGGAAAGAAATGTGTGTGTTTTTTGCCAATTTTAACCGCACACTTGTTGTTTGTGTACATGGATTTTATAATGTTGTTATGTTTTTCCCCCAACACCACTTACCATCAATTTGTATAGCCATTCATGCCAAATTGAGTCGAAAGCTTATTTGAAATCAACAAATATGAGAAGACTTTGCCTTTGTTTTGGTTTGTTTGTTTGTCAGTTAGGGTGTGCAGGGTGAATACGTGGTCTGTCATACGGTAATTTGGTAAAAAGCCAATTTGACATTTGCTCAGTACATTGTTTTCACTGAGGAAATGTAACAGTCTGCTGTTAATGATAATGCAGAGGATTTTCCCAAGGTTGCTGTTGATGCTTATCCCACGTTAGTTATTGGGTCAAATTTGTCTCTTGCTTCCAAATATTGGGGAAGATGCCAGAGCTGAGGATGTTAAAGAGTTTAAGTATAGCCAATTGGAATTTGTGGTCTGTATGTTTTATCATTTCATTTAGGATACTGTCAACCCCACTTTTGGGGTTAAGGTTGGGGTTGGGGTTAGGGTTGGGGTTAGTGGTGGTCACTCAGCCTGTACATGGATCTGTCTCTGCTTCATATAGAGATAATCAGCCAATTCATATTCCCTGTTTAGGGCCAGATAGCAATTTAGTCAGCTTTGGGATTTTGTTTTGTTTTTCCAATGTTGTAAATATGAGTCATTTGATTGGTTCATGATTTTGTTTATTTTTATTATGTTTTACCGAAGCAGTGCCGGTGTCAGTTTGGTTGATTAGGTCCAACACCAGCTGACTGAGAAGGCTTGTTTCTGGGCTCAGCTCTTGGGTTTAAAGTGCCTTAAATGATAATGATCTTTTCTGTATTTTCATTACCACTGGAAAGCAGCCCAATTCTCCACTACATGCATTAGTTGGTATATTGGAATTTCTCTGGAATTTCTCCAACAGAATTCTGCATGTAGGGCTTCAATTGGATGTTTGTCCCACATTTTAACTTACAGTTTATTGAGTGTCCCCCAAACCTCACTTCCGTAAAGAGCTATTGGTAGGATTACCCTGTAAAATATTTGGGTCCAAATTCTAATTGGGATGTTGATTTTGAAAAATTAAATTTTTATTGCATACAATGCTCTGCGGGCTTTTTCTTTGAGTGCATTCACTGCCATATTAATGTTTCCCGATGCAGATATGATCAGACCAAGGTATAAGGCATTTCTACTGTGTTCAATTATGGTGTTGTTCAGGGTGAATTTATATTTGAGTTTCTGACATCTGGGTTTTTTCAGGAAAATCCTGAGTTTAGTTTTTTTTCTTCTTACTGCCATGGTCCAATAATGGCAATATTGCTCTAGAATATTAAGGTTCTGTCTTTGGTTGGTGATAGAAGAACCAAATCATCAGCATGACCCAAATCTAACTCCCTTCACAAACTGGCTCTAACCAGAATAGAAAGAGGAGTGGGAGGCCCCGGTGCACAACTGAGCAAAAGGACAAGTACATGAGAGTGTCTAGTTTGAGAAACAGACGCCTCGCAAGTCCTCAATTGGCTTCATTAATTAGTACCCGCAAAACACCAGTCTCAACGTCAACAGTGAAGAGGCGACTCCAGGATGCTGGCCTTCTACTCTAAAGAGACCCAAGACAACAACATAGCAAGGCAGAAACACATAACAACACAGCATGGTAGCAACACAACATAACAACACAACATGGTAGCATCACAACATAACAACACAACATGGTAGCAACACAACATAACAACACAACATGGTAGCAACACAACATAACAACACAACATGGTAGCAACACAACATAACAACACAACATGGTAGCATCACAACATAACAACACAACATGGTAGCAACACAACATAACAACAACATGGTAGCATCACAACATAACAACACAACATGGTAGCAACACAACATAACAACACAACATGGTAGCAACACAACATAACAACACAACATGGTAGCAACACAACATAACAACACAACATGGTAGCAACACAACATAACAACAACATGGTAGCAACACAACATGACAACAACATGGTAGCAACACAACATAACAACAACATGGTAGCAACACAACATAACAACACAACATGGTAGCAACACAACATAACAACACAACATGGTAGCAACACAACATAACAACACAACATGGTAGCAACACAACATAACAACAACATGGTAGAATCACAACATAACAACACAACATGGTAGCAACACAACATAACAACACAACATGGTAGCAACACAACATAACAACACAACATGGTAGCAACACAACATAACAACAACATGGTAGCATCACAACATAACAACACAACATGGTAGCAACACAACATAACAACACAACATGGTAGCAACACAACATAACAACACAACATGGTAGCAACACAACATAACAACAACATGGTAGCAACACAACATAACAACAACATGGTAGCAACACAACATGACAACAACATGGTAGCATCACAACATAACAACACAACATGGTAGCAACACAACATAACAACACAACATAACAACAACATGGTAGCAACACAACATAACAACACAACATGGTAGCAACACAACATAACAACACAACATGGTAGAAACACAACATAACAACACAACATGGTAGCAAAACAACATGTTTGGGGCCCTTTAACAGAATGTGACTGGCAGAACGGGTGTTGTATGTGGAGGATGAGGGCTGCAGTAGGTGTCTCAGATAGGGGGGAGTGAGGCCTAAGAGGGTTTTATAAATAAGCATCAACCAGTGGGTCTTGTGACAGATATACAGAGATGACCAGTTTACAGAGGAGTACAGAGTGCAGTGATGTGTCCTATAAGGAGCATTGGTGGCAAATCTGATGGCCGGATGGTAAAAAACATCGAGCCGCTCAAGAGCACCCTGACCTGCCTATCTATAAATGATGTCTCCGTAATCTAGCATGGGTAGGATGGTCATCTGAATCAGGGTTAGTTTGGCAGCTGGGGTGAAAGAGGAGCGATAATACCAATGGCAACAAAATAAAGAATAGTAAATCAATAAGAATGGAATAAGATTGCACTAAAAATAAGTACAATGCAATCTGCAACTCCTTGTACATATGTGTCTATTGTGTGTCTGTGAGAGAGTGAGAGTGATTGAAAGGGTCTGTCTAGCCCAGTAGTCTGCATATTAGATGCAGTAGTTGGTGCACCTCTCCTATCTCTGATAGTTCTAGGGGTCTTTTACCAGAGGTTGTCTCAGCATTAGTAGGCTGATGATCTGAATGATACATGGTGTGGACTGCATCACGTGGTGTACTTCCCTGAAGGACAGTGTTCTGCCCGAACCTGGAGCAGTGGCCAGTGCTGTGCTGTGATGAGCTGTGTCTCTCTCTCTCTCTCTCTCTTTCGCTCTCTCTCTCTCTCTCTCTCTCTCTCTCTCTCTCTCTTTCGCTCTCTCTCTCTCTCTCTCTCTCTCTCTTTCGCTCTCTCTCTCTCTTTCGCTCTCTCTCTCTCTCTCTCTCTCTCTCTCTCTCTCTCTTTTGCTCTCTCTCTCTCTTTCGCTCTCTCTCTCTCTCTTTCTTCTCTCTCTCTCTCTCTGTCTCTCTCTCTTTCTTCTCTCTCTCTCTCTCTCTCTCTCTCTGCTCTCTCTCTCTTTCTTCTCTCTCTTTCAATTCAATTCAATTCAATTCGCTTTATTGGCATGACGTAACAATGTACATATTGCCAAAGCTTATTTTGGATATTTACAATATATAAAAAAAAATTACAAAAAATTGACAATCAATATTGTCAACGGGACAACAGTAACAACAATAACCAAGGGTCAAAATAACCAACACATTGAACAATAACAATAAGCATAGAGGACATGTCCAGGTTGGTTGGTCTGTCAGACACTGTCCCTCATCTTATGACAGGCAGAATGTAGTGCGCTGCCAACCCACAGCTCTCTGCGTCCTCCCCCAACAGGACGGGTAGCCTATCCTCATCAGAGAGGTCTTTGAAACCTTTAATAAGGGTTTATATTTTTTACATTTTGTCAGGAAATGCAGCTCTGTCTCAGGTTCTGCTGTTGTGCAGTGGTTGCACAGCCTTTCCTTTACAGGGAGCCAGGTTTTCCTGTGTCTACCCTTCTCAATGGCAAGGCTGTGCTCACTGAGCCTGTACTTTGTCAAGGTTTTCCTAAGGTTTTGATCAGTAACCATGGTCAAATAGTTTGCCACGGTGTACTGTTGATTTAGGGCCAGATAGCACTGCATTTTGCTTTGTGCTTGTGTTTCCCAGTAAATAATGTAGTTTTGTTTTGACTGTGTTGTAGTTTGGTTTATTCTGATTGATTGGATGTTCTGGTCCTGAGGCTTCAGTGTGTTAGTAGAACAGGTTTGTGAACTCAGCCCCAGGACCAGCTGGATGAGGGTCCTGAGGCTTCAGTGTGTTAGTAGAACAGGTTTGTGAACTCAGCCCCAGGACCAGCTGGATGAGGGTCCTGAGGCTTCAGTGTGTTAGTAGAACAGGTTTGTGAACTCAGCCCCAGGACCAGCTGGATGAGGGGACTCTTTTCTTTGCTCAGCTCTTGGCATTGCAGGGCTTGGTAATGATATGAGAGGGGGTCACTGTATTTTAGATGTTTCCAAAACTGAATTGCTATTTTTGAGTTTTTATTACTAGTGGATATTGGCCTAATTCTGCCCTGCATGCATTGTTTGTAGTTTTCCTCTGGACATGTAGGAGAATCTCACAGAACTCTGCAGGCAGGGTTTCAATTGGGTGTTTGTCCCTTTTGATGAAATCTTGTTTTGCAAGTGGACCCCACACCTCGCTGCCATAACGTGCAATTGGTTCAATGACATATTCAATTAGTTTTAGACAAATTTTAATAGGTATTTCAATTTGAATTTGCTTTTAATGGTGTAGAATGCCCTGCGTGCTTTCTCTCTCTGTTCATTCACTTCATCATTAAGGTGTCCAGTTGAGCTTATTTTTAAACCTCAGTAATTGTAGTGTGTGCTGTACTCTATATATTTTGTACCAATTGAGAACTTTGGTCTAATTCCCTGAGATCTGGATCTTCTCTGGAAAATCATTATTTTAGTATTCTCTCTCTCTCTCTCTCTCTCTCTCTCTCTCTCTCTCTCTCTCTCTCTCTTTCTTCTCCCTCACTCTGCTCTCTCTCTTTCTTCTCTCTCTGCTCTCTCTCTCTCTTTCTTCTCTCTCTGCTCTCTCTCTTTCTCTCTCTCTGCTCTCTCTCTCTCTTTCTCTCTCTCTGCTCTTTCTCTCTCTCTCTCTCTTTCTTCTCCCTATCTCTCTGCTCTCTCTCTCTTCGCTCTCTGCTCGCTCTCTTTCTTCTCTCTCTCTCTCTCTCTCTCTCTCTCTCTCTTTCTCTCTCTGCTCTCTCTCTCTCTCTTTCTTCTCTCTCTCTCTGCTCTCTCTCTTTCTTCTCTCTCTGTCTCTCTCTCTCTCTCGTTTTCTCACTCTCTCTCTCTCTCTCTCTCTAAAATTAGATTGCACTGTTGCAAATGTAGGGTATGCTATTTTTAAACATTGCATAGCTTATTCTCTCTCTCTCCCTCTCTCTCCCTCTCTCTTTCTCTAGTGCTGCTAGAAAAAGTAATCCCATGCAGTTCCCATAATTGTTATGCAAATGAGCGTCCCCGCTCCATTGAGAAATAATTTTGTCAAGACCCAGTCTCTGGACTTAGAGCCTCTGTTTCAGCCCTTTTCCCATACATCCAGCTGAATGAATGATTATGAAAGTTTATTATTGTTTTGCAGGCACTGACAGAATATATTTGTTTAGCAGGTTTAATGGAAACATGTAACATTTTCAAAACCACCTTAATAAAGTGTTTGCAACACATATTAGGTAGTAATGACTTTGTTGTGTGTAGGAAACATACTTTGTTCTTGACTCTTCATACTGAACACAGAGTGCTGATTACCCTTCAGATATGGACTGCCCTGACTCTTCATATATACACTGCCCTGACTCTTCATATACAGACTGTTGATGACTCTTCATATACAGACTGTTGATGACTCTTCATATATAGACTGTTGATGACTCTTCATCTATAGACTGCCCTGACTCTTCATATACAGACTGTTGATGACTCTTCATATATAGACTGTTGATGACTCTTCATATATAGACTGCCCTGACTCTTCATATATAGACTGTTGATGACTCTTCATATATAGACTGCCCTGACTCTTCATATATAGACTGTTGATGACTCTTCATATATAGACTGCCCTGACTCTTCATATACAGACTGTTGATGACTCTTCATATATAGACTGCCCTGACTCTTCATATATAGACTGTTGATGACTCTTCATATATAGACTGTTGATGACTCTTCATATACAGACTGCTGATGACTCTTCATATACAGACTGTTGATGACTCTTCATATATAGACTGTTGATGTCTCTTCATCTATAGACTGCCCTGACTCTTCATATACAGACTGTTGATGACTCTTCATATATAGACTGTTGATGACTCTTCATATATAGACTGCTCTGACTCTTCATATATAGACTGTTGATGACTCTTCATATATAGACTGCCCTGACTCTTCATATATAGACTGTTGATGACTCTTCATATATAGACTGCCCTGACTCTTCATATACAGACTGTTGATGACTCTTCATATACAGACTGCTGATGACTCTTCATATACAGACTGTTGATGACTCTACATATATAGACTGCCCTGACTCTTCATATACAGACTGTTGATGACTCTTCATATAGACTGTTGATGACTCTTCATATATAGACTGTTGATGACTCTTCATATATAGACTGTTGATGACTCTTCATATATAGACTGCCCTGACTCTTCATATACAGACTGTTGATGACTCTTCATATAGACTGTTGATGACTCTTCATATATAGACTGTTGATGACTCTTCATATATAGACTGTTGATGACTCTTCATCTATAGACTGCCCTGAATCTTCATATATAGACTGTTGATGACTCTTCCTATATAGACTGCCCTGACTCTTCATATACAGACTGTTGATGACTCTTCATATATAGACTGCCCTGACTCTTCATATATAGACTGTTGATGACTCTTCATATATAGACTGTTGATGACTCTTCATATACAGACTGTTGATGACTCTTCATATACAGACTGTTGATGACTCTTCATATATAGACTGTTGATGACTCTTCATCTATAGACTGCCCTGACTCTTCATATACAGACTGTTGATGACTCTTCATATATAGACTGTTGATGACTCTTCATATATAGACTGCCCTGACTCTTCATATATAGACTGTTGATGACTCTTCATATATAGACTGCCCTGACTCTTCATATACAGACTGCTGATGACTCTTCATATACAGACTGTTGATGACTCTTCATATATAGACTGTTGATGACTCTTCATCTATAGACTGCCCTGACTCTTCATATACAGACTGTTGATGACTCTTCATATATAGACTGTTGATGACTCTTCATATATAGACTGCCCTGACTCTTCATATATAGACTGTTGATGACTCTTCATATATAGACTGCCCTGACTCTTCATATATAGACTGTTGATGACTCTTCATATATAGACTGCCCTGACTCTTCATATACAGACTGTTGATGACTCTTCATATACAGACTGCTGATGACTCTTCATATACAGACTGTTGATGACTCTTCATATATAGACTGCCCTGACTCTTCATATACAGACTGTTGATGACACTTCATATAGACTGTTGATGACTCTTCATATATAGACTGTTGATGACTCTTCATATATAGACTGTTGATGACTCTTCATCTATAGACTGCCCTGACTCTTCATATATAGACTGTTGATGACTCTTCCTATATAGACTGCCCTGACTCTTCATATACAGACTGTTGATGACTCTTCATATATAGACTGCCCTGACTCTTCATATATAGACTGTTGATGACTCTTCATATATAGACTGTTGATGACTCTTCATATACAGACTGCAGATGACTCTTCATATACAGACTGTTGATGACTCTTCATATATAGACTGTTGATGACTCTTCATCTATAGACTGCCCTGACTCTTCATATACAGACTGTTGATGACTCTTCATATATAGACTGTTGATGACTCTTCATATATAGACTGCCCTGACTCTTCATATATAGACTGTTGATGACTCTTCATATATAGACTGCCCTGACTCTTCATATATAGACTGTTGATGACTCTTCATATATAGACTGCCCTGACTCTTCATATACAGACTGTTGATGACTCTTCATATACAGACTGCTGATGACTCTTCATATACAGACTGTTGATGACTCTTCATATATAGACTGCCCTGACTCTTCATATACAGACTGTTGATGACTCTTCATATAGACTGTTGATGACTCTTCATATATAGACTGTTGATGACTCTTCATATATAGACTGCCCTGACTCTTCATATACAGACTGTTGATGACTCTTCATATAGACTGTTGATGACTCTTAATATATAGACTGTTGATGACTCTTCATATATAGACTGTTGATGACTCTTCATCTATAGACTGCCCTGACTCTTCATATATAGACTGTTGATGACTCTTCCTATATAGACTGCCCTGACTCTTCATATACAGACTGTTGATGACTCTTCATATACAGACTGTTGATGACTCTTCATCTATAGACTGCCCTGACTCTTCATATATAGACTGTTGATGACTCTTCCTATATAGACTGCCCTGACTCTTCATCTATAGACTGCCCTGACTCTTCATATACAGACTGTTGATGACTCTTCATCTAGACTGTTGATGACTCTTCATATATAGACTGCCCTGACTCTTCATATATAGACTGTTGATGACTCTTCATATATAGACTGCCCTGACTCTTCATATATAGACTGTTGATGACTCTTCATATATAGACTGCCCTGACTCTTCATATACAGACTGTTGATGACTCTTCATATATAGACTGCCCTGACTCTTCATATATAGACTGTTGATGACTCTTCATATATAGACTGTTGATGACTCTTCATATACAGACTGCTGATGACTCTTCATATACAGACTGTTGATGACTCTTCATATATAGACTGTTGATGACTCTTCATATATAGACTGTTGATGACTCTTCATATACAGACTGCTGATGACTCTTCATATACAGACTGTTGATGACTCTACATATATAGACTGCCCTGACTCTTCATATACAGACTGTTGATGACTCTTCATATAGACTGTTGATGACTCTTCATATATAGACTGTTGATGACTCTTCATATATAGACTGTTGATGACTCTTCATATATAGACTGCCCTGACTCTTCATATACAGACTGTTGATGACTCTTCATATAGACTGTTGATGACTCTTCATATATAGACTGTTGATGACTCTTCATATATAGACTGTTGATGACTCTTCATCTATAGACTGCCCTGAATCTTCATATATAGACTGTTGATGACTCTTCCTATATAGACTGCCCTGACTCTTCATATACAGACTGTTGATGACTCTTCATATATAGACTGCCCTGACTCTTCATATATAGACTGTTGATGACTCTTCATATATAGACTGTTGATGACTCTTCATATACAGACTGCTGATGACTCTTCATATACAGACTGTTGATGACTCTTCATATATAGACTGTTGATGTCTCTTCATCTATAGACTGCCCTGACTCTTCATATACAGACTGTTGATGACTCTTCATATATAGACTGTTGATGACTCTTCATATATAGACTGCCCTGACTCTTCATATATAGACTGTTGATGACTCTTCATATATAGACTGCCCTGACTCTTCATATACAGACTGCTGATGACTCTTCATATACAGACTGTTGATGACTCTTCATATATAGACTGTTGATGACTCTTCATCTATAGACTGCCCTGACTCTTCATATACAGACTGTTGATGACTCTTCATATATAGACTGTTGATGACTCTTCATATATAGACTGCCCTGACTCTTCATATATAGACTGTTGATGACTCTTCATATATAGACTGCCCTGACTCTTCATATATAGACTGTTGATGACTCTTCATATATAGACTGCCCTGACTCTTCATATACAGACTGTTGATGACTCTTCATATACAGACTGCTGATGACTCTTCATATACAGACTGTTGATGACTCTTCATATATAGACTGCCCTGACTCTTCATATACAGACTGTTGATGACACTTCATATAGACTGTTGATGACTCTTCATATATAGACTGTTGATGACTCTTCATATATAGACTGTTGATGACTCTTCATCTATAGACTGCCCTGACTCTTCATAAATAGACTGTTGATGACTCTTCCTATATAGACTGCCCTGACTCTTCATATACAGACTGTTGATGACTCTTCATATATAGACTGCCCTGACTCTTCATATATAGACTGTTGATGACTCTTCATATATAGACTGTTGATGACTCTTCATATACAGACTGCAGATGACTCTTCATATACAGACTGTTGATGACTCTTCATATATAGACTGTTGATGACTCTTCATCTATAGACTGCCCTGACTCTTCATATACAGACTGTTGATGACTCTTCATATATAGACTGTTGATGACTCTTCATATATAGACTGCCCTGACTCTTCATATATAGACTGTTGATGACTCTTCATATATAGACTGCCCTGACTCTTCATATATAGACTGTTGATGACTCTTCATATATAGACTGCCCTGACTCTTCATATACAGACTGTTGATGACTCTTCATATACAGACTGCTGATGACTCTTCATATACAGACTGTTGATGACTCTTCATATATAGACTGCCCTGACTCTTCATATACAGACTGTTGATGACTCTTCATATAGACTGTTGATGACTCTTCATATATAGACTGTTGATGACTCTTCATATATAGACTGCCCTGACTCTTCATATACAGACTGTTGATGACTCTTCATATAGACTGTTGATGACTCTTAATATATAGACTGTTGATGACTCTTCATATATAGACTGTTGATGACTCTTCATCTATAGACTGCCCTGACTCTTCATATATAGACTGTTGATGACTCTTCCTATATAGACTGCCCTGACTCTTCATATACAGACTGTTGATGACTCTTCATATACAGACTGTTGATGACTCTTCATCTATAGACTGCCCTGACTCTTCATATATAGACTGTTGATGACTCTTCCTATATAGACTGCCCTGACTCTTCATCTATAGACTGCCCTGACTCTTCATATACAGACTGTTGATGACTCTTCATCTAGACTGTTGATGACTCTTCATATATAGACTGCCCTGACTCTTCATATATAGACTGTTGATGACTCTTCATATATAGACTGCCCTGACTCTTCATATATAGACTGTTGATGACTCTTCATATATAGACTGCCCTGACTCTTCATATACAGACTGTTGATGACTCTTCATATATAGACTGCCCTGACTCTTCATATATAGACTGTTGATGACTCTTCATATATAGACTGTTGATGACTCTTCATATACAGACTGCTGATGACTCTTCATATACAGACTGTTGATGACTCTTCATATATAGACTGTTGATGTCTCTTCATCTATAGACTGCCCTGACTCTTCATATACAGACTGTTGATGACTCTTCATATATAGACTGTTGATGACTCTTCATATATAGACTGCTCTGACTCTTCATATATAGACTGTTGATGACTCTTCATATATAGACTGCCCTGACTCTTCATATATAGACTGTTGATGACTCTTCATATATAGACTGCCCTGACTCTTCATATACAGACTGTTGATGACTCTTCATATACAGACTGCTGATGACTCTTCATATACAGACTGTTGATGACTCTACATATATAGACTGCCCTGACTCTTCATATACAGACTGTTGATGACTCTTCATATAGACTGTTGATGACTCTTCATATATAGACTGTTGATGACTCTTCATATATAGACTGTTGATGACTCTTCATATATAGACTGCCCTGACTCTTCATATACAGACTGTTGATGACTCTTCATATAGACTGTTGATGACTCTTCATATATAGACTGTTGATGACTCTTCATATATAGACTGTTGATGACTCTTCATCTATAGACTGCCCTGAATCTTCATATATAGACTGTTGATGACTCTTCCTATATAGACTGCCCTGACTCTTCATATACAGACTGTTGATGACTCTTCATATATAGACTGCCCTGACTCTTCATATATAGACTGTTGATGACTCTTCATATATAGACTGTTGATGACTCTTCATATACAGACTGCTGATGACTCTTCATATACAGACTGTTGATGACTCTTCATATATAGACTGTTGATGACTCTTCATCTATAGACTGCCCTGACTCTTCATATACAGACTGTTGATGACTCTTCCTATATAGACTGTTGATGACTCTTCATATATAGACTGCCCTGACTCTTCATATATAGACTGTTGATGACTCTTCATATATAGACTGCCCTGACTCTTCATATACAGACTGCTGATGACTCTTCATATACAGACTGTTGATGACTCTTCATATATAGACTGTTGATGACTCTTCATCTATAGACTGCCCTGACTCTTCATATACAGACTGTTGATGACTCTTCATATATAGACTGTTGATGACTCTTCATATATAGACTGCCCTGACACTTCATATATAGACTGTTGATGACTCTTCATATATAGACTGCCCTGACTCTTCATATATAGACTGTTGATGACTCTTCATATATAGACTGCCCTGACTCTTCATATACAGACTGTTGATGACTCTTCATATACAGACTGCTGATGACTCTTCATATACAGACTGTTGATGACTCTTCATATATAGACTGCCCTGACTCTTCATATACAGACTGTTGATGACACTTCATATAGACTGTTGATGACTCTTCATATATAGACTGTTGATGACTCTTCATATATAGACTGTTGATGACTCTTCATCTATAGACTGCCCTGACTCTTCATATATAGACTGTTGATGACTCTTCCTATATAGACTGCCCTGACTCTTCATATACAGACTGTTGATGACTCTTCATATATAGACTGCCCTGACTCTTCATATATAGACTGTTGATGACTCTTCATATATAGACTGTTGATGACTCTTCATATACAGACTGCTGATGACTCTTCATATACAGACTGTTGATGACTCTTCATATATAGACTGTTGATGACTCTTCATCTATAGACTGCCCTGACTCTTCATATACAGACTGTTGATGACTCTTCATATATAGACTGTTGATGACTCTTCATATATAGACTGCCCTGACTCTTCATATATAGACTGTTGATGACTCTTCATATATAGACTGCCCTGACTCTTCATATATAGACTGTTGATGACTCTTCATATATAGACTGCCCTGACTCTTCATATACAGACTGTTGATGACTCTTCATATACAGACTGCTGATGACTCTTCATATACAGACTGTTGATGACTCTTCATATATAGACTGCCCTGACTCTTCATATACAGACTGTTGATGACTCTTCATATAGACTGTTGATGACTCTTCATATATAGACTGTTGATGACTCTTCATATATAGACTGCCCTGACTCTTCATATACAGACTGTTGATGACTCTTCATATAGACTGTTGATGACTCTTCATATATAGACTGTTGATGACTCTTCATATATAGACTGTTGATGACTCTTCATCTATAGACTGCCCTGACTCTTCATATATAGACTGTTGATGACTCTTCCTATATAGACTGCCCTGACTCTTCATATACAGACTGTTGATGACTCTTCATATACAGACTGTTGATGACTCTTCATCTATAGACTGCCCTGACTCTTCATATATAGACTGTTGATGACTCTTCCTATATAGACTGCCCTGACTCTTCATCTATAGACTGCCCTGACTCTTCATATACAGACTGTTGATGACTCTTCATCTAGACTGTTGATGACTCTTCATATACACACTGCCCTGACTCTTCATATATAGACTGTTGATGACGCTTCATCTAGACTGTTGATGACTCTTCATATATAGACTGTTGATGACTCTTCATATATAGACTGTTGATGACTCTTCATATATAGACTGCCCTGACTCTTCATATACAGACTGTTGATGACTCTTCATATATAGACTGTTGATGACTCTTCATATATAGACCGCCCTGACTCTTCATATACAGACTGTTGATGACTCTTCACATATAGACTGTTGATGACTCTTCATATATAGACTGCCCTGACTCTTCATATACAGACTGCTGATGACTCTTCATATATAGACTGCCCTGACTCTTCATCTATAGACTGCCCTGACTCTTCATATATAGACTGTTGATGACTCTTCATCTATAGACTGCCCTGACTCTTCATCTATAGACTGCCCTGACTCTTCATATATAGACTGTTGATGACTCTTCATATACACACTGCCCTGACTCTTCATATATAGGCTGTTGATGACTCTTCATCTAGACTGTTGATGACTCTTCATATATAGACTGCCCTGACTATTCATATATAGACTGCCCTGACTCTTCATATATAGACTGTTGATGACTCTTCATATACACACTGCCCTGACTCTTCATATATAGGCTGTTGATGACTCTTCATCTAGACTGTTGATGACTCTTCATATATAGATTGCCCTGACTCTTCATATACAGACTATTGATGACTCTTCATATATAGACTGTTGATGACTCTTCATATACAGACTGTTGATGACTCTTCATATACAGACTGTTGATGACTCTTCATATATAGACTGTTGATGACGCGTCATATATAGACTGCCCTGACTCTTCATATACAGACTGTTGATGACTCTTCATATATAGACTGTTGATGACTCTTCATATATAGACTGCCCTGACTCTTCATATACAGACTGCTGATGACTCTTCATATATAGACTGCCCTGACTCTTCATATACAGACTGCTGATGACTCTTCATATATAGACTGCCCTGACTCTTCATATACACACTGCCCTGACTCTTCATATACAGACTGTTGATGACTCTTCACTTATAGACTTTTGACATATATAGACTGTTGATGAACCATCATATAAAGACTTGATTACAAGACATATAAATCACTGATTTTTGTAGACAGTTATAAGCTAAAAGTGTTTAGATATAATTTATAAAACAGGAATAAACCATTGGTTGAACTTGTTTAGACATGCTACAGTGGTAGTAATAGTTTAGAAACTGCATTTTAATTTTATAGTAATGAAGTTCATCCCTTTTCTAATGACCACAAGGGAATGGGAGCTGTTACTGTTTAACCCCTTGTTGACATTGTTGGGCCAGTGGAGTGTGTCTGCCATCCAGAACACACATATGATAACGTTGTATTGAATTGTATATAGCTTTAACAATACATCACATAAACAGTTTCCTTTTTTACAATCTATAACTTCTATCCTGCTGGTCCTACATATGTTTGTGCTGCTTTGCCACTCTGACAAGACCGCACTAACAGATCTGGGACCAGCCTACCATCTCCATCACCACCTAGCAAAACAAATCACATCTCTTCACCAAACTCGAGCACAGGGGGATTTTATTTGCTTCATCATTACCTTAATTTTGTTATACCCCTTTTTCTCCCCAATTGGTAGTTGCAGTCTTGTCCCATCGCTGCAACTCCCCTACGGACTCGGGAGAGGTGAAGGTCGAGAGCCATGCGTCCACCGAAACCCGACCCTGCCAAGCCACACTGCTTCTTGACACACTGCTCGGTTAACCCGGACGCCAGCCGAACCAATGTGTCGGAGGAAACGCCGTCCGGCTGGCGACTGAAGTCCGCTTGCAGGCCAAACCCTCCCCTAAACCAGACGACACTGGGCCAATTGTGCAGCGCCTCATGGGTCTCTCGGGAACAGCCGGGTGTGACACAGCCTGGGATCAAACCCGGGTCTGTAGTGACGCCTCAAGCACTGCAATGCAGTGCCTTAGACCCCTGCGCCACTCGGGAGGCCCTGCTTCATCATTATCATGAAGAACTTACACACTGCCACACATCAGTGTACAATTGTATTTGGTATCATTGCGTACATTCTTTAAAAGGCAACATTTTCTGAAAATAAATATAGTAATTTCATAGAAAGACAATCTCTATAAATGAAAGGGAAAACAGAATAACAAAGCCTGCCTCTATGTACGACAGAAGATAATGCCTCAGTAAGTCAATATATGTACTGTCATTTGATAATGGTCTTGTGGATCTTTACAAATCTGGTTAGGAAGTCTTCATCCCAGCAGAGACAGGTAGTGGTGGTGCTGAGACCCGGAGAGAGTTATTATGATGAGTTTTGTTATACAGCAGGATATAAGGGTTGACTTGATGCACAGGCAGACAAAGTGACAATCAGGCGGCCATATTGTAATGTTGTTGGAACGTTGTGTGAGAATCTCCTCTGGGTTCTAGAGCGGTTGTCGGTGGAGACTAGGGCTGTTGGGGTCATGACGTGTTGTCAGCCGGTCACTGGCATGGAAAAAACTGCCGGTCTCACGGTAATTGACCGTTAATTAACATAAACACGTTTAGCATCTCCTGGCCTCCACCAATGCAAGCTGCTGATTGGTGACTTTGGAATGTCTACATTGAAACAAGTCTAATAAATCAATTGAATAAACCACCACCATAAATCCATTATTAATTTTAGGTCTAAAGAAACAATATGACAATGTATTTCAGAAGAACAGAATAGGAGTTGGCCAACTGTTAACTGTCTATGATCCATGCCATAGGCTGAAGGCTTGTTCATTTATCAGACTAGATACTGTATGTTATCTGGCTATGATATAGACTGTAGACTTGTTCATTTATCAGACTAGATACTGTATGTTATCTGGTTATTCTCTATGATATAGACTGTAGACTTGTTCATTTATCAGACTAGATACTGTATGTTATCTGGCTATTCTCCATGATATAGACTGTAGACTAGTTCATTTATCAGACTAGATACTGTATGTTATCTGGCTATTCTCCATGATATAGACTGTAGACTAGTTCATTTATCAGACTAGATACTGTATGTTAACTGGCTATGATCCATCCCATAGGCGTAGGCTAGTTCATTTAGCTGACAAGATAGGCTTATGCTTACAAGTCCATCAATAGTAACATGTTTTCACAACAAAACATATTTCATTAAACTGTTGACAGCCCCTCTCACTGCTTGCTCAAGAAAGTAATGAAGAAGAGAGAGGAGGAGGTGGAAACGCACAGCGGTGAGATATTCTGTAGATATAGGAATGAAGGAGAGAGAGGAGGAGATGGAAACGCACAGCGGTGAGATATTCTGTAGATATAGGAATGAAGGAGAGAGAGCAGGAGGTGGAAACGCAGAGCGGTGAGATATTCTGTAGATATAGGAATGAAGGAGAGCGAGGAGGTGGAAACGCATAGCGGTGAGATATTCTGTAGATATAGGAATGAAAGAGAGAGAGAGGAGGAGGTGGAAACGCATAGCGGTGAGATATTCTGTAGATATAGGAATGAAGGAGAGAGAGGAGGAGATGGAAACGCACAGCGGTGAGATATTCTGTAGATATAGGAATGAAGGAGAGAGGAGGAGGTGGAAACGCACAGCGGTGAGATATTCTGTAGATATAGGAATGAAGGAGAGAGAGGGAGGTGGAAACGCAGAGCGGTGAGATATTCTGTAGATATAGGAATGAAGGAGAGAGAGCAGGAGGTGGAAACGCAGAGCGGTGAGATATTCTGTAGATATAGGAATGAAGGAGAGCGAGGAGGTGGAAACGCATAGCGGTGAGATATTCTGTAGATATAGGAATGAAAGAGAGAGAGAGGAGGAGGTGGAAACGCACAGCGGTGAGATATTCTGTAGATATAGGAATGAAGGAGAGAGAGGAGGTGGAAACGCACAGCGGTGAGATATTCTGTAGATATAGGAATGAAGGAGAGAGAGAGGAGGAGGTGGGAACGCACAGCGGTGAGATATTCTGTAGATATAGGAATGAAGGAGAGAGAGGAGGTGGAAACGCATAGCGGTGAGATATTCTGTGGATATAGGAATGAAGGAGAGAGAGCAGGAGGTGGAAACGCACAGCGGTGAGATAATCTGTAGATATAGGAATGAAGGAGAGAGAGAGCAGGAGGTGGAAACGCACAGCGGTGAGATATTCTGTAGATATAGGAATGAAGGGAGAGAGAGGAGGTGGAAACGCATAGCGGTGAGATATTCTGTAGATATAGGAATGAAGGAGAGAGAGAGGAGGTGGAAACGCATAGCGGTGAGATATTCTGTAGATATAGGAATGAAGGAGAGAGAGAGGAGGAGGTGGAAACGCACAGCGGGGTGAGATATTCTGTAGATATAGGAATGAAGGAGAGCGAGGAGGAGATGGAAACGCACAGCGGTGAGATATTCTGTAGATATAGGAATGAAGGAGAGAGGAGGAGGTGGAAACGCATAGCAGTGAGATATTCTGTAGATATAGGAATGAAGGAGAGAGAGAGGAGGTGGAAACGCAGAGCGGTGAGATATTCTGTAGATATAGGAATGAAGGAGAGCGAGGAGGAGATGGAAACGCACAGCGGTGAGATATTCTGTAGATATAGGAATGAAGGAGAGAGAGGAGGTGGAAACGCACAGCGGTGAGATATTCTGTAGATATAGGAATGAAGGAGAGAGAGGAGGTGGAAACGCATAGCGGTGAGATATTCTGTAGATATAGGAATGAAGGATAGAGAGAGGAGGAGGTGGGAACGCACAGCGGTGAGATATTCTGTAGATATAGGAATGAAGGAGAGAGAGGAGGCACAGCGGTGAGATATTCTGTAGATATAGGAATGAAGGAGAGAGAGGAGGTGGAAACGCATAGCGGTGAGATATTCTGTGGATATAGGAATGAAGGAGAGAGAGCAGGAGGTGGAAACGCACAGCGGTGAGATAATCTGTAGATATAGGAATGAAGGAGAGAGAGAGCAGGAGGTGGAAACGCACAGCGGTGAGATATTCTGTAGATATAGGAATGAAGGAGAGCGAGGAGGAGATGGAAACGCACAGCGGTGAGATATTCTGTAGATATAGGAATGAAGGAGAGAGAGGAGGTGGAAACGCATAGCGGTGAGATATTCTGTAGATATAGGAATGAAGGAGAGAGAGGAGGTGGAAACGCACAGCGGTGAGATATTCTGTAGATATAGGAATGAAGGAGAGAGAGAGGAGGAGGTGGAAACGCATAGCAGTGAGATATTCTGTAGATATAGGAATGAAGGAGAGCGAGGAGGAGATGGAAACGCACAGCGGTGAGATATTCTGTAGATATAGGAATGAAGGAGAGAGAGAGGAGGAGGTGGAAACGCATAGCGGTGAGATATTCTGTAGATATAGGAATGAAGGAGAGAGAGAGGAGGAGGTGGAAACGCACAGCGGTGAGATATTCTGTAGATATAGGAATGAAGGAGAGCGAGGAGGTGGAAACGCACAGCGGTGAGATATTCTGTAGATATAGGAATGAAGGAGAGAGAGAGGAGGTGGAAACGCATAGCGGTGAGATATTCTGTAGATATAGGAATGAAGGAGAGAGAGGAGGAGGAAACGCACAGCGGTGAGATATTCTGTAGATATAGGAATGAAGGAGAGAGAGAGGAGGTGGAAACGCACAGCGGTGAGATATTCTGTAGATATAGGAATGAAGGAGAGAGAGGAGGTGGAAACGCACAGCGGTGAGATATTCTGTAGATATAGGAATGAAGGAGAGAGAGGAGGTGGAAACGCATAGCGGTGAGATATTCTGTAGATATAGGAATGAAGGAGAGAGAGGAGGTGGAAACGCACAGCGGTGAGATATTCTGTAGTTGAAGGTAATGTGTCAGCTTATTAATTATGCAAATATGAAAAAATGCCCTATTACCAGGCTATCCAATACAAATTCACTATAATTTTAGGTTAACTCTGTAAGACGCCCTGCACAATCAATGAACCGACAGCACGGCCTATAAACAGCATGGCCTATCAACAGCATGGCCTATAAACAGCATGGCCTATCAACAGCATGGCCTATAAACAGCATGGCCTATCAACAGCATGGTCTATCAACAGCATGGTCTATCAACAGCATGGCCTATAAACAGCATGGCCTATAAACAGCATGGCCTATCAACAGCATGGCCTATAAACAGCATGGCCTATCAACAGCATGGCCTATCAACAGCATGGCCTATCAACAGCATGGCCTATCAACAGCATGGTCTATCAACAGCATGGCCTATCAACAGCATGGCCTATCAACAGCATGGCCTATCAACAGCATAGCCTATCAACAGCATGGCCTATCAACAGCATGGCCTATCAACAGCATGGCCTATCAACAGCATGGCCTATAAACAGCATGGCCTATCAACAGCATGGTCTATCAACAGCATAGCCTATCAACAGCATGGCCTATCAACAGCATGGTCTATCAACAGCATGGTCTATCAACAGCATAGCCTATCAACAGCATGGCCTATCAACAGCATGGCCTATCAACAGCATGGTCTATCAACAGCATAGCCTATCAACAGCATGGTCTATCAACAGCATGGCCTATGAACAGCACGGCCCATCAACAGCATGGCCTATCAACAGCATGGCCTATCAACAGCAAGGCCTATCAACAGCATGGCCTATCAACAGCATAGCCTATCAACAGCATGGTCTATCAACAGCATGGCCTATCAACAGCATGGCCTATCAACAGCATGGCCTATCAACAGCATGGCCTATCAACAGCATAGCCTATCAACAGCATGGCCTATCAACAGCACGGCCCATCAACAGCACGGCCTATCAACAGCATGGCCTATCAACAGCATGGCCTATCAACAGCATGGCCTATCAACAGCATGGCCTATCAACAGCATGGCCTATACGTTCTCTCCCAGACTGACGGATAAACGTTTGTAGTGTAGAATAAAGTAACCAGTCCATCCAGCATGCATAACAATACAGTCCACACTCAAAGGCTATTACTAGAATTTGTTTAATTTTGAGTATAGGCTTAAACAATTGTGTGCCAAAGACATATTAAATCATTTAAAAATATATATTTTTCTGCAATGGTGAAATATGCAGTATTTTAATTTGAATTCTGTTGTTTGGGGGGGTGGTGGGTGAGTTGGATGTTTTGAATGAATCATTACCTTAGAAAGCGCTGTCCATTTCGTTCAGTTACGCTTTGAAACAACGACCACGTTTTCCACTCAGTACCAGGCCATTAGGACCTGATGGAGGGACAATCGAGCCCTGAGTACCAGGCCATTAGGACCTGATGGAGGGACAATCGAGCCCTGAGTACCAGGCCATTAGGACCTGATGGAGGGACAATCGAGCCCTGAGTACCAGGCCATTAGGACCTGATGGAGGGACAATCGAGCCCTGAGTACCAGGCCATTAGGACCTGATGGAGGGACAATCGAGCCCTGAGTACCAGGCCATTAGGACCTGATGGAGGGACAATCGAGCCCTGAGTACCAGGCCATTAGGACCTGATGGAGGGACATTAGAGCCCTGAGTTCCAGGCCATTAGGACCTGATGGAGGGACATTAGAGCCCTGAGTACCAGGCCATTAGGGCCTGATGGAGGGACAATAGAGC
The DNA here is from genome assembly GCF_965601325.2 of Salmo salar. Taxonomy (NCBI): domain Eukaryota; kingdom Metazoa; phylum Chordata; class Actinopteri; order Salmoniformes; family Salmonidae; genus Salmo; species Salmo salar. Next base: position 163,855,573 of record NC_138299.1, read on the forward strand.
CCTGAGTACCAGGCCATTAGGACCTGATGGAGGGACATTAGAGCCCTGAGTACCAGGCCATTAGGACCTGATGGAGGGACATTAGAGCCCTGAGTTCCAGGCCATTAGGGCCTGATGGAGGGACAATATAGTCCTGAGTACCAGGCCATTAGGACATGATGGAGGGACAATAGAGCCCTGAGTACCATCTATTAGCGACTTGATGGTCGTTAGCGCGTTGGGTACTACCAACGCATGTCCAGTGTGTATAATTGCCTAAGTGGAGACCTTGCAGTGCTTGTGGTGGGCAGGAGACATCTCAACCATTATCATGTACTGCTTATTGTGGATATTTTTTATTACAAATTCATTCAATCAACCAATCAATCAATCAATCAGTCAATCAATAAAACGTGGGTACAATCATTATTCTTTCAGAAACCACTGAGATACTCACAAAGGGCGCTTCACCATATACGACAGCTGTAGACAGCTTTAGCTGCAGGGTTGCTTCCAACAAACCCCTGCATATCTGCAATGCATCAAAGTCACATGTCAGGAAGTGAGTAGTATAGATGGTGGAGGTGTGACCAGGAAAAACTGACCTCTAGTTAGGGGCCCTAGTTAACAGCTCTAGTTAGGGGCCCTAGATAACATCTCTAGTTGGGGCCCTAGATAACAGCTCTAGTTAGGGGCCCTAGATAACATCTCTAGTTGGGGCCCTAGATAACATCTCTAGTTAGGGGCCCTAGATAACATCTCTAGTTAGGGGCCCTAGATAACAGCTCTAGTTAGGGGCCCTAGATAACAGCTCTAGTTAGGGGCCCTAGATAATATCTCTAGTTAGGAGCCCTAGATAACAGCTCTAGTTGGGGCCCTAGATAACAGCTCTAGTTAGGGGCCCTAAATAACAGCTCTAGTTGGGGCCCTAGATAACAGCTCTAGTTAGGGGCCCTAGATAACAGCTCTAGTTAGGGGCCCTAAATAACAGCTCTAGTTGGGGCCCTAGATAACAGCTCTAGTTAGGGGCCCTACATAACAGCTCTAGTTAGGGGCCCTAGATAACAGCTCTACTTAGGAGCCCTAGATAACAGCTCTACTTAGGAGCCCTAGATAACAGCTCTAGTTAGGGGCCCTAAATAACAGCTCTATTTGGGGGCCCTAGATAACATCTCTACTTAGGAGCCCTAGATAACAGCTCTAGTTAGGGGCCCTAGATAAAAACTCTAGTTAGGGGCCCTAAATAAAAACTCTAGTTAGGGGCCCTAAATGAAAACTCTAGTTAGGGGCCTACACACTGGCAGTAACAGCTCTAGTTAGAGGCCCTAGATAACTGCTCTAGTTAGGGGCCTTAGACAACAGCTTGAGTTAGTGGCCCTAGATAAAATATCCAGTTTGGGGCCCTAGATAACGTCTCTAGTTAGCAACCATAGATAACTGCTTTAGTTAGCGAACCTAAAAACAACTCTAGTTAGGGGCCCTAGATAACAGCTCTACTTAGGAACCCTAAATAACAGCTCTAGTTAGGGGCCCTCGATAACAGCTCTAGTTAGGGGCCCTAGATATTATCTCTAGTTAGGAGCCCTAGATAACAGCTCTAGTTAGGAGCCCTAGATAACAGCTCTAGTTAGGGGCCCTAGATAACAGCTCTAGTTAGGGGCCCTAGATAACAGCTCTAGTCAGGAGCCCTAGATAACAGCTCTACTTAGGAGCCCTAAATAACAGCTCTAGTTAGGGCCCTAAATTAAAGCTCTAGTTGGGGCCCTAGATAACAGCTCTACTTAGGAACCCTAAATAACAGCTCTAGTTAGGGTCCCTCGATAAAAGCTCTAGTTAGGGGCCCTAGATAACAGCTCTAGTTAGGGGCCCTAGATAACAGCTCTAGTTAGCGGCCCTAGATAACAGCTCTAGTTAGCGGCCCTAGATAACAGCTCTAGTTAGGGGCCCTAGATAACAGCTCTAGTTAGAGGCCCTAGATAACTGCTCTAGTTAGGGGCCCTAGATAACAGCTCTAGTTAGGGGCCCTAGATAACAGCTCTAGTTAGGGGCCCTAGATAACAGCTCTAGTTAGGGGCCTTAGATAACAGCTCTACTTAGGAGCCCTAGATAACAGCTCTAGTTAGGGGCCCTAGATAACAGCTCTAGTTAGGGGCCCTAGATAACAGCTCTAGTTAGGAGCCCTAGATAACAGCTCTAGTTAGAGGCCCTAGATAACATCTCTAGTTAGGAGCCCTAGATAACAGCTCTAGTTAGGGGCCGTAGACAAAAGCTCTAGTTAGGGGGCCTAGATAAAAACTCTAGTTAGGGCCCCAGATAACATCTCTTGTTAGGGGCCCTAGATAAAAACTCTAGTTAGGGCCCTAGATAACATCTCTTGTTAGGGGCCCTAGATAACATCTCTAGTTAGGGGCCCTAGATAACAGCACTAGTTAGGGGCCCAATATAACATCTCTATTTAGGGGCCCTAGATAACAGTTATAGTTAGGGGCCCTAGATAACATCTCTATTTAGGGGCCCTAGATAACAGTTATAGTTAGGGGCCCTAGATAACATCTCTATTTAGGGGCCCTAGATAACAGTTATAGTTAGGGGCCGTAGACAAAAGCTCTAGTTAGGGGGCCTTTATAACAGCTCTAGTTAGGGGGCCTATATTACATCGCTAGGTATTGGCCCTATTTAACATCTCTAGTTAGGGGCCCTAACTAAATGTCTAGTTAGGGGCCCTAGACACGGTCAGTTACAGCTCTAGTTAGGGGCCCTAAATAAGAGCTCTCGTTAGGAGCCATACATTAAAGCTCTAATTAGGGGCCCTAGATAACAGCTCTAGTTAGGGGCCCTAAGTTAAAGCTCTAGTTAGGGGCCCTAAATAAAAACTCTTGTTAGGGGCCCTAAATTAAAGCTCTAGTTAGGGGCCCTAAATTAAATCTCTAGTTAGGGGCCCTAGACACTGGCAGTTACAGCTGATCTGACGCTGTAACTGTGTTAAGACAGCTGATCTGACGCTGTAACTGTGTTAACCTCTTAGGGCTAGGGGGCAGTATTTACACCGCTGGATAAAAAACGTACCCGATTTAATCTGGTTACTACTCCTACCCAGTAACTAGAATATGCATATACTTATTATATATGGATAGAAAACACCATAAAGTTTCTAAAACTGTTTGAATGGTGTCTGTGAGTATAACAGAACTCATATGGCAGGCAAAAACCTGAGCGATTCCTTTACAGGAAGTGGCCTGTCTGACCATTTATTGGCTTTCTTTGACATCTCTTTCCAAAACAAAGGATCTCTGCGGTAACGTGACACTTCCCACGGCTCCCATAGGCTCTCAGAGCCCGGGAAAAAGCTGAATGTCGTCATTCCAGCCCCAGGCTGAAACACATTATCGCCTTTGTCAAGTGGCCGATCAGGGGACAGTGGGCTTAGGCGCGTACACTGGTCGCCCCCGTCTTTCTTTTTTTTCCTCTATTTACCAAAACGCAGATTCCCGGTCGGAATATTATCGCTTTTTTACGAGATAAATTGCATAAAAATTGATTTTAAACAGCGGTTGACATGCTTCGAAGTACGGTAATGGAATATTTAGAATTTTTTTGTCACGAAATGCGCCATGCTCGTAACCCTGATTTACCATTTCGGATAGTGTCTAGAACGCACGAACAAAACGCCGCTGTTTGGATATAACGATGGATTATTTGGGACCAAACCAACATTTGTTATTGAAGTAGAAGTCCTGGGAGTGCATTCTGACGAAGAACAGCAAAGGTAATAACATTTTTATTATAGTAAATCTGATTTTGGTGAAGGCTAAACTTGCTGGGTGTCTAAATAGCAAGCCCGTGATGGCTGGGCTATGTACTTAGAATATTGCAAAATGTGCTTTCACCAAAAAGCTATTTTAAAATCGGACATATCGAGTGCATAGAGGAGTTCTGTATCTATAATTCTTAAAATAATTGTTATGCTTTTTGTGAACGTTTATCGTGAGTAATTTAGTAAATTGTTAGTAAATTCCCCGGAAGTTTGCGGGGGGTATGCTAGTTCTGAACGTCACATGCTAATGTAAAAAGCTGTTTTTTGATATAAATATGAACTTGATTGAACAAAACATGCATGTATTGTATAACATAATGTCCTAGGGTTGTCATCTGATGAAGATCATCAAAGGTTAGTGCTGCATTTAGCTGTGGTTTGGGTTTATGTGACATTATATGCTAGCTTGAAAAATGGGTGTCTGATTATTTCTGGCTGGGTACTCTGCTGACATAATCGAATGTTTTGCTTTCGTTGTAAAGCCTTTTTGAAATCGGACAGTGTGGTTAGATAAAGGAGAGTCTTGTCTTTAAAATGGTGTAAAATAGTTATATGTTTGAGAAATTGAAGTAATAGCATTTTTAAGGTATTTGAATATCGCGCCACGGGATTAGACTGGCTGTTGCGTAGGTGGGACGATTTGGTGCCACCTACCCTAGAGAGGTTAAGACAGCTGATCTGACGCTGTTACGATATTTAAACAGCTCATCTGACAGTGTTACCATGTTAAGCCAGCTGGATACCAGTAGACCAGCTGATCTGATGCTGTTACTGAGTTAAAACAGCTCATCTGACAGTGTTACCATGTTAAGCCAGCTGGATACCAGTAGACCAGCTGATCTGATGCTGTTACTGAGTTAAAACAGCTCATCTGACAGTTGTTAAGCCAGCTGGATACCAGTAGACCAGCTGATCTGATGCTGTTACTGAGTTAAAACAGCTCATCTGACAGTGTTACCATGTTAAGCCAGCTGGATACCAGTAGACCAGCTGATCTGATGCTGTTACTGAGTTAAAACAGCTCATCTGACAGTGTTACCCTGTTAAGCCAGCTGGATACCAGTAGACCAGCTGATCTGATGCTGTTACTGAGTTAAAACAGCTCATCTGACAGTGTTACCATGTTAAGCCAGCTGGATACCAGTAGACCAGCTGATCTGACACTGTTCTGGTGTGAAGCCGGCTTGATACCAGTAGACAAACAAATCAAAATATATTTAATATTTGACATTCTTCAAAGTAGCCAGCCTTTGCCTTGATGACAGCTTTGCTCACTCTTGGCATTCTCTCAACCAGCGTCATGATGTAGTCACCTGGAATGCCTTTCAATTAACAGGTGTGCCTTGTTACAAGTCAATTGGTGGAATTTCTATCCTTCTTAATGCGTTTGAGCCAATCAGTTGTGTTGTGACAAGCTAGGGGTGGTATACAGAAGATAGCCTATTTGGTAAAAGACCGAGTCCATATTATGGGAAGAAGGGCTACAAATAAGCAAAGTGAAATGACAGTTTGTTATTACTTGAAGGTCAGTTAATGCGGAACATTTTTTACATTACATTTTAGTCATTTAGCAGACACTCTTATCCAGAGCGACTTACAGTGGTGAATGCATACATTTCATTTCATACATTTTTTCCCCCCGTACTGGTCCCCCGTGGGAATCAAACCCACAACCCTGGCGTTGCAAACACCATGCTCTACCAACTGAGCCACACAGCACTATGATGAAACTGGCTCTCATGAGGACCACCACAGGAAAGGAAGACCCAGAGTTACCTCTGCTACAGAGGATAAGATCATTAGAGTTCCAGCCTCAGAAATTGCAGCCCAAATAAATGCTTCAAAGAGTTCAAGTAACAGACACATCTCAACATCAACTGTTCAGAGGAGACTGCGTGAATAAGGCCTTCATGGTCGAATTGCTGCAAAGATACCACTACTAAAGGACACCAATAAAAAGAAGACACTTGCTTGGGCCAAGAAACACGAGCAATGAACATTAGACCAGTGGAAAACTGTCCTTTGGTCTGATGAGTCCAAATTTGAGATTTTTGGTTCCAACCGCTGTGTCTTTGTGAGAAGCAGAGTAGGTGAACGGATGTGTGGTTCCCACCATGAAGCATGGAGGAGGAGGTGTGATGGTGTGGGCGTGTTTTGCTGGTGACACTGTCTGTGATTTAGAATTCAAGGCACACTTAACCAGCATGGCTACCACAGCATTCTGCAGCGATACGCCATCCCATCTGTTTTGCGCTTAGTGGTACTATCATTTGTTTTTCAAGAGGACAATGACCCAACACACCTCCAGGCTGTGTAAGGGCTATTTGACCAAGAAGTAGAGTGATGGAGTGCTGCCTCAGATGACCTGGCCTCCACAATTACCCAACCTCAACCCAATTGAGATGGCTTAGGATGAGTTGGACTGCAGAGTGAAAAGCAGCCAACAAGTGCTCAGCATATGTGGGAACTCCTTCAAGACTGTTGGAAAATCATTCCAGGTGAAGCTGGTTGAGAGAATGCCAAGAGTGTGTAAAGCTGTCATCAAGACAAAGTGTAGCTACTTTGAAGAATCTAAAATCTAAAATATATTTAGATTCGTTTAACACTTTTTTTTTTACTACATAAATCCATATGTGTTATTTCATAGTTTTGATGTCTTCACTATTATTCTACAATGAAGAAATTAGTAAAAATAAAGAAAAACCCTTGAATGAGTAGGTGTGTCCAAACTTTCGACTGGTACTGTAGGTTTGCACGGGCTTGAGGCAAAGTACACAATTAACCATTGAGAGGCAGGATGGTTCTAGGTTCAGCTAAGTTGATTACACAGCCCCCAATAAGGCAAAAGAAGAGGAAAGTCAGGGAAAATGTTCAAGGAATTTCATTTCCAGAGGTTACTCGTTTATCCTCCCTGGTATACATTCTGTTATGAAAAACCTCAAGATCTTCTCGAAATTGTCCACCAATATAAAAACATGAGGTGACCCAAAAAGAACATTTCCACCATGACATAGTAATCCCGTAAGTGGTGGTGAATGGTACGGGGGGAATGAAAACACAGCGTATTGATGCAACTTAAGAAGAAGCTTTCCAAAGAGAAAATAATATCCCCAAACAATCTCAAACAAATTTGCAAACCGGCAGCCACACAAAGAGAGTAAAGCTCTGTCAAAGGGTTTCTGTTGGACTAGAATCCAATACAATGTGCGGGGAGAGTTCAGTTTCTGTTGGACTAGAATCCAACCCAATGTGCAGGGAGAGTTCATTTTCTGTTGACTGTGGCTCTTCTCTGGCCCTGACTCTGACTTCTCTGGCCCTGACTCCGACTCTTCTCTGGCCCTGACTCCGACTTCTCTGGCCCTGACTCCGACTCTTCTCTGGCCCTGACTCTGACTTCTCTGGCCCTGACTCCGACTCTTCTCTGGCCCTGACTCTGACTTCTCTGGCCCTGACTCCGACTCTTCTCTGGCCCTGACTCCGACTCTTCTCTGGCCCTGACTATGTCTCTTCTCTGGCCCTGACTCTGTCTCTTCTCTGGCCCTGACTCTGACTCTTCTCTGGCCCTGACTCTGTCTCCTCTCTGGCCCTGACTCTGTCTCCTCTCTGGCCCTGACTCTGTCTCTTCTCTGGCCCTGACTCTTCTCTGGCCCTGACTCTGTCTCCTCTCTGGCCCTGAGTCTGACTTCTCTGGCCCTGAGTCTGACTTCTCTGGCCCTGACTCTGACTTCTCTGGCTATGACTCCGAATCTTCTCTGGCCCTGACTCTTCTCTGGCCCTGACCCTGTCTCCTCACTGGCCCTGACTCTGACTCTTCTCTGGCCCTAACTCTGTCTCCTCTCTGGCTCTGACTCTGGCTTCTCTGGTCCTGACTCTGACTCTTCTCTGGCCCTGACTCTGACTCTTCTCTGGCCCTGACTCTGGCCCTGACTCTTCTCTGACCCTGACCTGGCTCTGGCCCTGATTCTCACTCTTCTCTGGCCCTGACTCTCTCTTTTCTGGCCCTGACTCTGACTCTTCTCTGGCCCTGACTCTGACTCTTCTCTGGCTCTGACTCTGGCCCTGACTCTTCTCTGACCCTGACCTGGCTCTGGCCCTGATTCTCACTCTTCTCTGGCCCTGACTCTCTCTTTTCTGGCCCTGACTCTGACTCTTCTCTGGCCCTGACTCTGACTCTTCTCTGGCCCTGACTCTGACTTTTCTCTGGCCCTGACTCTTCTCTGACCCTGACTCTTCTCTGGCACTGACTCTTACTCTTCTCTGGCCCTGAATCTTCTCTGGCCCTGACTATTCTCTGGCCCTGAATCTGACTCTGACTCTGCTGAGCAGTGTTTATGTGGAGGTAGTGGCCCTGACTCTAGCCCTGCTGGTGGTCTGACGATGCTGAGCAGTGTTTATGTGGAGGTATTGGACATGTAGAAACAGACTTTGTTTTTTAAATGATCAGTCTGTTTCATCAGTTTTCTGTTCATCTCATTATTTTCCTCTTCCAGGTTTAGCTCATCAAACCAGCGTATCTTCTTCTTGACTGTCTTGTTGCCCTCTGCATCCTAGACTTTCGTTCCGATCAGTTCCACACTGTCTCTGATGGACATGGCAACTTGTTAAGTGAAAGTGACATGCCGAGCACTGTACACACTAGACCTACTGTCTCCTCTAGACATTCCATATTTCAATTGCTTTTTGAGAATCCCCTTCATCTGACTTCAATGCCTTTAGGATGGCCTGGGGCAGTGCTAGGTGCAGGAGGAGGTGTTTTGGTGATACTTCCACCTGTATGCCCTTCAGGCCTTGAGGATGACCTGGGGCAGTGCTGATAGGTGCAGGAGGAGGTGTTCAGGCCTTTAGGATGACCTGGGGCAGTGCTGATAGGTGCAGGAAGAGGTGTTCAGGCCTTTAGGATGACCTGGGGCAGTGCTGGGTGCAGGAGGAGGTGTTCAGGCCTTGAGGATGACCTGGGGCAGTGCTGGGTGCAGGAGGAGGTGTTCAGGCCTTTAGGATAACCTGGGGCAGTGCTGGGTGCAGGAGGAGGTGTTCAGGCCTTTAGGATAACCTGGGGCAGTGCTGGGTGCAGGAGGAGGTGTTTTGGTGATACTTGTATGCTCTTCAGGCCTTTAGGGAGTCAGACCTGACGTTAGAATGACCCAACGTCTGACTGAGTGGTCTTCCTGTCTGGGTTGGCGCCCCCCCCCTTGGGTTGTGCCATGGCGGAGATTGTTGTGGGCTATACTCGGCCTTGTCTTAGGACGGTAAATTGGTGGTTGGAGACATCCCTCTAGTGGTGTGGGGGCTGTGCTTTGGCAAAGTGGGTGGGGTTATATCCTGCCTGTTTGGCCCTGTCCGGGGGTATCATCGGATGGGGCCACAGTGTCTTCTGATGCCTCCTGTCTCAGCCTCCAGTATTTATGCTGCAGTAGTTTATGTGTCGGGGGGCTAGGGTCAGTCTGTTACATCTGGAGTATTTCTCTTGTCTTATCCGGTGTCCTGTGTGAATTTAAATATGCTCTCTCTAACTGTCTCTTTCTCTCTTTCTTTCTTTCTCTTGGAGGACCTGAGCCATAGGACCATGCCTCAGGACTACCTGGTATGATGACTCCTTGCTGTCCCCAGTCCACCTGGCCATGCTGCTGCTCCAGTTTCAACTGTTCTGCCTGCGGCTATGGAACCCTGACCTGTTCACCGGACGTGCTTGTTGCACCCTCGACAACTACTATGATTATTATTATTTGACCATGCTGGTCATTTATGAACATTTTAACATCTTGACCATGTTCTGTTATAATATCCACCCGGCACAGCCAGAAGAGGACTGGCCACCCCTCATAGCCTGGTTCCTCTCTAGGTTTCTTCCTAGGTTTTTGGCCTTTCTAGGGAGTTTTTCCTAGGGAGTTTTTCCTAGCTACCGTGCTTCTTTCACATGCATTGCTTGCTGTTTGGGGTTTTAGGCTGGGTTTCTGTACAGCACTTTGAGATATCAGCTGATGTACGAAGGGCTATATAAATAAATTTGATTTGATTTGAGAGGGTCTGTGTTCTTAGACCTCTCTGTTTCGGGCTCAGAGTTGGACCCTTTGTTGAAGTTGTTCAAAGCATCTTTTAACATTGCGTTTGTTCATGTGTGACTGGTGGTGTGTCTCTGTTGGCTGAACGGTGGTGGTTTCCTCTCGGGCCCCTGCGTTACTTTCAGTGTTATAACTACGGATATGATCAGGGTTTGAGGGAGTCTCCCCGTGGCACATGACAGCCCGCTTGGAGTTTGCCAGAAGGCACCTAAAGACTCTCAGACCATGAGAAACAAGATACTCTGGTCTGATGAAACCAAGATTTAACTCTTTGGCCTGAATGCCAAGCATGACGTCTGGAGGAAACCTGGCACAATCCCTACGGTGAAGCATGGTGGTGGCAGCATCATGCTGTGGGGATGTTTTTCAGCGGCAGGGAATAGGAGACTAGTCAGGATCGAGGCAAAGATGAACAGAGCAAAATACAGAGAGCTCCTTTATGAAAACATGCTCCAGAGCGCTCAGGACCTCAGACTGGGGTGAAGGTTCACCTTCCAACAGGACAACGACCCAAAGCACACAGCTAAGACAACGTAGGAGTGGCTTCGGGACAAGTCTCTGAATGTCCTTGAGTGGCCCAGCCAGAGCCCGGAGTTGAACCTGATCGAAAATCTCTGGAGAGACCTGAAAACAGCTGTGCAGCAATGCTCCCCATCCAACCTGACAGAGCTTGAGAGGATCTGTAGAGAAGAATGGGAGAAACTCCCCAAATACAGGTGTGCCAAGCTTGCAGCGTCCTACCCAAGAAGACTCGAGGCTGTAATCGCTGCCAAAGGTGCTTCAATAAAGTGCTGAGTAAAGGGTCTGAATACTTATGTAAATGTGATTTCAGTTTTTTATTTTTAATAAATTAAATAATTATTGAAAAAAAATGTATTTTTGCTTTGTCATTATGGGGTATTGTGATGTCGTTATGGGGTATCGTGTGTAGATTGATGAAGAGAAAAAACTATTTAATCAATTTTAGAAGAAGGCTGTAATGTAACAAATTTTGGAAAAAGTCAAGGGGTCTGAATACTTTCCGAAGGCAATGTATGAACAGCAATAGTTAAATAGGACAGGCCTTAACTTGAATACAGTATATATGAAGTGGGTAAAACAACATGTAAATATTATTTAAAGTGTTACTGGTGTTCCCTTATCAAAGTGGCCCGTGTTCCATGACTATGTACTTAGGGCAGCAGCCTCTAAGGTGCATGGTACACTGTAAAAAATACATGTCATTTGATAGGAAATTCACAGTGTTACAGTAATTTCCGTTTTTTTCTGAATAATACATTTAGTAAAATTACAGTAATAATCTCTCATTTAAAAAATATCTGTAAAATAATTGTTTATGTCAATTATAACTAAATATGGATTTTCTTAAATTTTTTTAAGGGAAATCATTCAAATTTTGCACATGTATATGTAATTTTAGGTGGAAATCAGAGTCAAAAGACATTAAGTTCACTGTAAATAAAATACATTTTCTGATTAAAGTAGCTCTTAAGATGTAAATGAACTGAAACATATTGTATAACTACATTCTAAATAGTCAATTTTAGGGGTCAATTACTGTACATTTAATGTTCAACAGTAATTCTATAGAAATACACAATACAAATAAAGTAATTCCTGATTAAGTAGGTGTTTTAAGCTGTAAATCAACTTGATAATCTTGTAAAAATACATAAATAGCCACATTGGGTTAAATCTATGTATATTTATGGTATTACATAGTAATTTCATGGGATTGCCTTACAAAAATACAGACATTTTCAATTAAAGTAGGAGGTTTCAGAAGTAAATGAACATGCCAGTAGTATACAAATACATTGTAATTGTAGTCATTTGAATCAGAAACTTAAATGTTTGGCTAAATGTTTAAACATTAAGGGTGAATTTCACTCAAAAGCTATGTTTTGGTATTATTTCTGTTAGTCCAATCAGCGTTCTGCATCTTCATGATGACTTTGTATTATTTCAGTTAGACCAATCAGTGTTCTGCATCTCCATAATGACTTGGTATTATTTCAGTTAGTCCAATCAGGGTTCTGCATCTTCATGATGACTTGGTATTATTTCAGTTAGTCCAATCAGGGTTCTGCATCTTCATGATGACTTGGTATTATTTCAGTTAGTCCAATCAGGGTTCTGCATCTTCATGATGACTTGGCCGGTGACACTTTGCTTCTTGAAAGTCCAATCTCTTGATAACTTGACTGCTGACTTGCAAAACATTTGAGGACTGTATCAACATTGGACTAACAGAAAAAAAATACCAAAAGATAGTGTAATTCCCCTTTAAATGGCGACTCCATTACCCGCAGTATTTGCCTTAAAACGAATCATCCAGCGATCATACACTGTTTACCAGGGGGCAGGGCTACCGACGTTAAGGCTACTTTAAAGACGGTGCTGGCTAAAGCTAAAACTGGCCAGTGTAGAGAGTATAGAGATATTGTTATCCACATCGGCACCAACGATGTTAGGATGAAACAGTCAGAGGTCACCAAGCGCAACATAGCTTCAGCGTGTAAATCAGCTAGAAAGATGTGTCGGCATCGAGTAATTGTCTCTGGCCCCCTCCCAGTTAGGGGGAGTGATGAGCTCTACAGCAGAGTCTCACAACTCAATCGCTGGTTGAAAACTGTTTTCTGCCCCTCCCAAAAGATAGAATTTGTAGATAATTGGCCCTCTTTCTGGGACTCACGCACAAACAGGACCAAGCATGGCCTATTGAAGAGTGACGGACTCCATCCTAGCTGGAGGGGTGCTCTCATCTTATCTACGAACATAGACAGGGCTCTAACTCCTCTAGCTCCACAATGAAATAGGGTGCAGGCCAGGCAGCAGGCTGTTAGCCAGCCTGCCAGCTTAGTGGAGTCTGCCACTAGCACAGTCAGTGTAGTCAGCTCAGCTATCCCCATTGAGATCGTGTCTGTGCCTCGACCTAGGTTGGGCAAAACTAAACATGGCGGTGTTCGCCTTCGCAATCTCACTGGAATAAAGTCCTCCTCCATTCCTGTCATTATTGAAAGAGATTGTGAGACCTCACATCTCAAAATAGGACTACTTAATGTTAGATCCCTCACTTCAAAGGCAGTTATAGTCAATTAACTAATTACTGATCATAATCTTGATGTGATTGGCCTGACTTAAACATGGCTTAAGCCTGATGAATTTACTGTGTTAAATGAGGCCTCACCTCCTGGTTACACTAGTGACCATACCCCCCGCGCATCCCGCAAAGGCGGAGGTGTTAGTAACATTTACGATAGCAAATTTCAATTTACCTCCCAAAAAAACAACGATGTTTTCGGCTTTTGAGCTTCTAGTCATGAAATCTATGCAGCCTACTCAATCACTTTTTATAGCAACTGTTTACAGGCCTCCTGGGCCATATGCCGCGTTCCTCACTGAGTTCCCTGAATTCCTATCGGACCTTGTGGTCATCGCAGATAATATTCACATTTTTGGTGACTTTAATATTCACATGGAAAAGTCCACAGACCCACTCCAAAAGGCTTTCAGAGCCATCATCGTCTCAGTTTGTTTTGTCCAACATGTCTCTGGACCTACTCACTGCCACAGTCATACTCTGGACCTAGTTTTGTCCCATGGAATAAATGTTGTGGATCTTAATGTTTTTCCTCATAATCCTGGACTATCGGACCACCATTTTATTACGTTTGCAATCGCAACAAATAATCTGCTCAGACCCCAACCAAGAAGCATTAAAAGTCGTGCTATAAATTCTCAGACAACCCAAAGATTCCTTGATGCCCTTCCAGACTCCCTCTGCCTGCCCAAGGACGTCAGAGGACAAAAATCAGTTAACCACCTAACTGAGGAACTCAATTTAACCTTGCGCAGTACCCTAGATGCAGTTGCACCCCTAAAAACTAAAAGCATTTGTCATAAGAAACTAGCTCCCTGGTATACAGAAAATACACGAGCTCTGAAGCAAGCTTTCAGAAAATTGGAACGGAAATGGCGCCACACCAAACTGGAAGTCTTCCGACTAGCTTGGAAAGACAGTACAGTGCAGTATCGAAGAGCCCTCACTGCTGCTTGATCATCCTATTTTTCCAACTTAATTGAGGAAAATAAGAACAATACGAAATCTTATCTGTCGGAAAGATATCAGTTTGTCTCTGTGAATGGTTTGTCCACTGACAAATCAACTGTACATTTCGGTGTTCCTCAAGGTTCCGTTTTAGGACCACTATTGTTTTCACTATATATTTTACCTCTTGGGGATGTCATTCGAAAACATAATGTTAAATTTCACTGCTATGCGGATGACACACAGCTGTACATTTCAATGAAACATGGTGAAGCCCCAAAATTGCCCTCGCTAGAAGCCTGTGTCTCAGACATAAGGAAGTGGATGGCTGCAAACTTTCTACTTTTAAACTCGGACAAAACATAGATGCTTGTTCTAGGTCCCAAGAAACAAAGAGATCTTCTGTTGAATCTGACAATTAATCTGGATGGTTGTACAGTCGTCTCAAATAAAACTATCAAGGACCTCGGAGTTACTCTGGACCCTGATCTCTCTTTTGAAAAACATATCAAGACTGTTTCAAGGACAGCTTTTTTCCATCTACGTAACATTGCAAAAATCTGAAACTTTCGGTACAAAAATTACGCAGAAAAATTAATCCATGCCTTTGTTGCTTCTAGGTTGGACTACTGCAATGCTCTACTTTCCGGCTACCCGGATAAAGCACTAAATAAACTTCAGATAGTGCTAAATACGGCTGCTAGAATCCTGACTTGAACCAAAAAATGTGATCATATTACTCCAGTGCTAGGCTCCCTACACTGGCTTCCTGTTAAGGCAAGGGCTGCTTTCAAGGTTTTACTGCTAACCTACAAAGCATTACATGGGCTTGCTCCATGGTCCTGCCGTACATACCTACACGTACGCTACGGTCACAAGACGCGGGCCTCCTAATTGTTCCTAGAATTTCTAAGCAAACAGCTGGAGGCAGGGCTCTCTCCTATAGAGCTCCATTTTTATGGAATGGTCTGCCTACCCATGTGAGAGACGCAGACTCAGTCTCAACCTTTAAGTCTTTACTGAAGACACATCTCTACAGTAGGTCCTATTATTAAGTGTAGTCTGGCCCAGGGGTGTGAAGGTGAACGGAAAGGCTGGAGCAACGAACCGCCCTTGCTGTCTCTGCCTGGCCGGTTCCCCTCTTTCCACTAGGATTCTCTGCCTCTACCCCTATTACAGGGGCTCAGTCACTGGCTTACTGGTGCTCTTCCATGCCGTCCCTGGGAGGGGTGCGTCACTTGAGTGGGTTGAGTCACTGATGTGGTCTTCCTGTCTGGGTTGGCGCCCCCCCTTGGGTTGTGCCGTGGCGGAGATCTTTGTGGGCTATACTCGGCCTTGTCCCGGGATGGTATGTTGGTGGTTGGAGATATCCCTCCAGTGGTGTGGGGACTGTGCTTTGGCAAAGTGGGTGGGGTTATATCCTACCTGTTTGGCCCTGTCCGGGGGTTTCATCGGATGGGGCCACAGTGTCTCCTGACCCCTCCTGTCTCAGCCTCCAGTATTTATGCTGCAGTAGTTTATGTGTCGGGGGGCTAGGGTCAGTCTGTCACATCTGGAGTATTTCTCTTGTCTTTTCCGGTGTCCTGTGTGAATTTAAATATGCTCTCTCTAATTCTCCTCTTTCTTTCTTTCTCTCTCTCGGAGGACCTGAGCCCTAGGACCATGCCTCAGGACTACCTGGCTTGATGACTCCTTGCTGTCCCCAGTTCACCTGGCCGTGCTGCTGCTCCAGTTCTAACTGTTCTGCCTGCAGCTATGGAACCCTGACCTGTTCACCGGACGTGCTACCTGTCCCAGACCTGCTGTTTTCAACTCTCTAGAGACAGCAGGAGCGGTAGAGATACTCTCAAAGATCGGTTATGAAAAAGCCAACTGACACTTACTCTTGTGTTACTGACTTGTTGCACCCTCGACAACTACTATGATTATTATTATTTGACCCTGCTGGTCATTTATGAACATTTGAACATCTAGGCCATGTGCTGTTATAATCTTCACCCGGCACAGCCAGAAGAGGTCTGGCCACCCCTCATAGCCTGGTTCCTCTCTAGGTTTCTTCCTAGGTTTTGGCCTTTCTAGGGAGTTTTTCCTTGCCACCGTGCTTCTGCACCTGCATTGCTTGCTGTTTGGGGTTTTAGGCTGGGTTTCTGTACAGCACTTTGAGATATCAGCTGATGTAAGAAGGGCTATATAAATACATTTGATTTGATTTGATTTAAATAACACTAAAACTACTGCAGCTTAATTAGCATTTTTCTATTTTACGGATAATTAAAAAGGGTTACATTCCATTATTTTAAACAGATCATTCATATGAATGTTTTTTCTGTTATTTAACAAACCAACATTGCCCTCTCCTTCCGTAGAACATCGAACATAAGAAGGGTTAATATGTTACCTGGGTGTTACATGGCTGTTTCCTGGATGTTACCTGGGTATTACCTGGCTCTTACCTGGGTGTTTCCTGGCTGTTACCTGGGTGTTTCCTGGATGTTACCTGGGTGTTTCCTGGATGTTACCTGGATGTTACCTGGGTGTTTCCTGGATGTTACCTGGGTGTTACCTGGATGTTACCTGGGTGTTTCCTGGCTGTTTCCTGGATGTTACCTGGATGTTACCTGGGTGTTACCTGGATGTTACCTGGGTGTTTCCTGGATGTTACCTGGATGTTACCTGGGTGATTCCTGGATGTTACCTGGGTGTTTCCTGGATGTTTCCTGGCTGTTACCTGGCTGTTACCTGGGTGTTTCCTGGCTGTTACCTGGGTGTTACCTGGGTTTTAACTGGGTGTTTCCTGGGTGTTTCCTGGCTGTTACCTGGCTGTTACCTGGGTGTTTCCTGGCTGTTACCTGGGTGTTAACTGGATGTTACCTGGGTGTTTCCTGGGTGTTTCCTGGGTGTTACCTGGGTTTTAACTGGGTGTTAACTGGATGTTACCTGGGTGTTTCCTGGATGTTACCTGGATGTTACCTGGGTGTTTCCTGGGTGTTTCCTGGATTTTACCTGGATGTTACCTGGCTGTTACCTGGGTGTTTCCTGGGTGTTTCCTGGGTGTTTCCTGGGTGTTTCCTGGATTTTACCTGGATGTTATCTGGGTGTTTCCTGGGTGTTTCCTGGGTGTTAACTGGGTGTTTCCTGGGTGTTTCCTGGGTGTTAACTGGGTGTTACCTGGGTGTTAACTGGGTGTTTCCTGGGTGTTTCCTGGATGTTTCCTGGGTGTTAACTGGATGTTTCCTGGATGTTTCCTGGCTGTTTCCTGGATGTTTCCTGGATGTTTCCTGGATGTTTCCTGGCTGTTACCTGGATGTTTCCTGGATGTTTCCTGGATGTTAGCTGGATGTTACCTGGATGTTACCTGGATGTTACCTGGGTGTTTCCTGGATGTTTCCTGGATGTTTCCTGGCTGTTTCCTGGATGTTTCCTGGATGTTAGCTGGATGTTACCTGGATGTTACCTGGATGTTACCTGGATGTTTCCTGGATGTTAGCTGGATGTTACCTGGATGTTACCTGGATGTTACCTGGATGTTACCTGGATGTTACCTGGGTGTTTCCTGGATGTTACCTGGGTGTTTCCTGGATGTTTCCTGGCTGTTACCTGGCTGTTACCTGGGTGTTTCCTGGCTGTTACCTGGGTGTTACCTGGGTTTTAACTGGGTGTTAACTGGATGTTACCTGGGTGTTTCCTGGATGTTACCTGGATGTTACCTGGGTGTTTCCTGGGTGTTTCCTGGATTTTACCTGGATGTTACCTGGCTGTTACCTGGGTGTTTCCTGGGTGTTTCCTGGGTGTTTCCTGGGTGTTTCCTGGATTTTACCTGGATGTTATCTGGGTGTTTCCTGGGTGTTTCCTGGGTGTTAACTGGGTGTTTCCTGGGTGTTTCCTGGGTGTTAACTGGGTGTTACCTGGGTGTTAACTGGGTGTTTCCTGGGTGTTTCCTGGATGTTTCCTGGGTGTTAACTGGATGTTTCCTGGATGTTTCCTGGCTGTTTCCTGGATGTTTCCTGGATGTTTCCTGGATGTTTCCTGGCTGTTACCTGGATGTTTCCTGGATGTTTCCTGGATGTTAGCTGGATGTTACCTGGATGTTACCTGGATGTTACCTGGGTGTTTCCTGGATGTTTCCTGGATGTTTCCTGGCTGTTTCCTGGATGTTTCCTGGATGTTAGCTGGATGTTACCTGGATGTTACCTGGATGTTACCTGGATGTTTCCTGGATGTTAGCTGGATGTTACCTGGATGTTACCTGGATGTTACCTGGATGTTACCTGGATGTTACCTGGGTGTTTCCTGGATGTTACCTGGGTGTTTCCTGGATGTTTCCTGGCTGTTACCTGGCTGTTACCTGGGTGTTTCCTGGCTGTTACCTGGGTGTTACCTGGGTTTTAACTGGGTGTTAACTGGATGTTACCTGGGTGTTTCCTGGATGTTACCTGGATGTTACCTGGGTGTTTCCTGGATGTTACCTGGGTATTACCTGGCTGTTACCTGGGTGTTTCCTGGATGTTACCTGGATGTTACCTGGGTGTTTCCTGGATGTTTCCTGGATGTTACCTGGGTGTTACCTTTGTGTTACCTGGATGTTACCTGGGTGTTTCCTGGATGTTTCCTGGATGTTTCCTGGGTGTTTCCTGGGTGTTTCCTGGATTTTACCTGGATGTTAACTGGGTGTTAACTGGCTGTTATCTGGGTGTTTCCTGGGTGTTTCCTGGGTGTTAACTGGGTGTTTCCTGGGTGTTTCCTGGGTGTTAACTGGGTGTTAACTGGCTGTTTCCTGGGTGTTTCCTGGGTGTTAGCTGGATGTTAACTGGGTGTTTCCTGGGTGTTTCCTGGGTGTTACCTGGGTGTTTCCTGGGTGTTTCCTGGATTTTACCTGGATGTTAACTGGGTGTTTCCTGGGTGTTTCCTGGGTGTTTCCTGGGTGTTTCCTGGGTGTTTCCTGGATTTTACCTGGATGTTAACTGGGTGTTTCCTGGGTGTTTCCTGGGTGTTAACTGGGTGTTTCCTGGGTGTTTCCTGGGTGTTAACTGGGTGTTAACTGGGTGTTTCCTGGGTGTTTCCTGGGTGTTTCCTGGATGTTAACTGGCTGTTTCCTGGATGTTTCCTGGATGTTAACTGGCTGTTTCCTGGGTGCTAACTGGCTGTTTCCTGGGTGTTACCTGGATGTTACCTGGGTGTTACCTGGATGTTACCTGGGTGTTTCCTGGATGTTACCTGGATGTTTCCTGGGTGTTAGCTGGATGTTTCCTGGATGTTTCCTGGATGTTTCCTGGGTGTTTCCTGGCTGTTACCTGGGTGTTTCCTGGCTGTTACCTGGGTGTTACCTGGGTGTTAACTGGGTGTTTCCTGGGTGTTTCCTGGCTGTTACCTGGCTGTTACCTGGGTGTTTCCTGGCTGTTACCTGGGTGTTAACTGGATGTTACCTGGGTGTTTCCTGGGTGTTTCCTGGGTGTTACCTGGGTTTTAACTGGGTGTTAACTGGATGTTACCTGGGTGTTTCCTGGATGTTACCTGGATGTTACCTGGGTGTTTCCTGGGTGTTTCCTGGATTTTACCTGGATGTTACCTGGCTGTTACCTGGGTGTTTCCTGGGTGTTTCCTGGGTGTTTCCTGGGTGTTTCCTGGATTTTACCTGGATGTTATCTGGGTGTTTCCTGGGTGTTTCCTGGGTGTTAACTGGGTGTTTCCTGGGTGTTTCCTGGGTGTTAACTGGGTGTTACCTGGGTGTTAACTGGGTGTTTCCTGGGTGTTTCCTGGATGTTTCCTGGGTGTTAACTGGATGTTTCCTGGATGTTTCCTGGCTGTTTCCTGGATGTTTCCTGGATGTTTCCTGGCTGTTACCTGGATGTTTCCTGGATGTTTCCTGGATGTTAGCTGGATGTTACCTGGATGTTACCTGGATGTTACCTGGGTGTTTCCTGGATGTTTCCTGGATGTTTCCTGGCTGTTTCCTGGATGTTTCCTGGATGTTAGCTGGATGTTACCTGGATGTTACCTGGATGTTACCTGGATGTTTCCTGGATGTTAGCTGGATGTTACCTGGATGTTACCTGGATGTTACCTGGATGTTACCTGGATGTTACCTGGGTGTTTCCTGGATGTTACCTGGGTGTTTCCTGGATGTTTCCTGGCTGTTACCTGGCTGTTACCTGGGTGTTTCCTGGCTGTTACCTGGGTGTTACCTGGGTTTTAACTGGGTGTTAACTGGATGTTACCTGGGTGTTTCCTGGATGTTACCTGGATGTTACCTGGATGTTTCCTGGATGTTACCTGGGTGTTACCTGGGTGTTACCTGGATGTTACCTGGGTGTTTCCTGGATGTTTCCTGGATGTTTCCTGGATGTTAACTGGGTGTTTCCTGGGTGTTTCCTGGGTGTTTCCTGGGTGTTTCCTGGATTTTACCTGGATGTTAACTGGGTGTTAACTGGCTGTTATCTGGGTGTTTCCTGGGTGTTTCCTGGGTGTTAACTGGGTGTTTCCTGGGTGTTTCCTGGGTGTTAACTGGGTGTTAACTGGCTGTTTCCTGGGTGTTTCCTGGGTGTTAGCTGGATGTTAACTGGGTGTTTCCTGGGTGTTTCCTGGGTGTTACCTGGGTGTTTCCTGGGTGTTTCCTGGATTTTACCTGGATGTTAACTGGGTGTTTCCTGGGTGTTTCCTGGGTGTTTCCTGGGTGTTTCCTGGGTGTTTCCTGGATTTTACCTGGATGTTAACTGGGTGTTTCCTGAGTGTTTCCTGGGTGTTAACTGGGTGTTTCCTGGGTGTTTCCTGGGTGTTAACTGGGTGTTAACTGGGTGTTTCCTGGGTGTTTCCTGGGTGTTTCCTGGATGTTAACTGGCTGTTTCCTGGATGTTTCCTGGATGTTAACTGGCTGTTTCCTGGGTGCTAACTGGCTGTTTCCTGGGTGTTACCTGGATGTTACCTGGGTGTTACCTGGATGTTACCTGGGTGTTTCCTGGATGTTACCTGGATGTTTCCTGGGTGTTAGCTGGATGTTTCCTGGATGTTTCCTGGATGTTTCCTGGGTGTTTTCTGGCTGTTACCTGGGTGTTTCCTGGCTGTTACCTGGGTGTTACCTGGGTGTTAACTGGGTGTTTCCTGGGTGTTTCCTGGCTGTTACCTGGCTGTTACCTGGGTGTTTCCTGGCTGTTACCTGGGTGTTAACTGGATGTTACCTGGGTGTTTCCTGGGTGTTTCCTGGGTGTTACCTGGGTTTTAACTGGGTGTTAACTGGATGTTACCTGGGTGTTTCCTGGATGTTACCTGGATGTTACCTGGGTGTTTCCTGGGTGTTTCCTGGATTTTACCTGGATGTTACCTGGCTGTTACCTGGGTGTTTCCTGGGTGTTTCCTGGGTGTTTCCTGGGTGTTTCCTGGATTTTACCTGGATGTTATCTGGGTGTTTCCTGGGTGTTTCCTGGGTGTTAACTGGGTGTTTCCTGGGTGTTTCCTGGGTGTTAACTGGGTGTTACCTGGGTGTTAACTGGGTGTTTCCTGGGTGTTTCCTGGATGTTTCCTGGGTGTTAACTGGATGTTTCCTGGATGTTTCCTGGCTGTTTCCTGGATGTTTCCTGGATGTTTCCTGGCTGTTACCTGGATGTTTCCTGGATGTTTCCTGGATGTTAGCTGGATGTTACCTGGATGTTACCTGGATGTTACCTGGGTGTTTCCTGGATGTTTCCTGGATGTTTCCTGGCTGTTTCCTGGATGTTTCCTGGATGTTAGCTGGATGTTACCTGGATGTTACCTGGATGTTACCTGGATGTTTCCTGGATGTTAGCTGGATGTTACCTGGATGTTACCTGGATGTTACCTGGATGTTACCTGGATGTTACCTGGGTGTTTCCTGGATGTTACCTGGGTGTTTCCTGGATGTTTCCTGGCTGTTACCTGGCTGTTACCTGGGTGTTTCCTGGCTGTTTCCTGGGTGTTACCTGGGTTTTAACTGGGTGTTAACTGGATGTTACCTGGGTGTTTCCTGGATGTTACCTGGATGTTACCTGGGTGTTTCCTGGATGTTACCTGGGTATTACCTGGCTGTTACCTGGGTGTTTCCTGGATGTTACCTGGATGTTACCTGGGTGTTTCCTGGATGTTTCCTGGATGTTACCTGGGTGTTACCTGGGTGTTACCTGGATGTTACCTGGGTGTTTCCTGGATGTTTCCTGGATGTTTCCTGGATGTTAACTGGGTGTTTCCTGGGTGTTTCCTGGGTGTTTCCTGGGTGTTTCCTGGATTTTACCTGGATGTTAACTGGGTGTTAACTGGCTGTTATCTGGGTGTTTCCTGGGTGTTTCCTGGGTGTTAACTGGGTGTTTCCTGGGTGTTTCCTGGGTGTTAACTGGGTGTTAACTGGCTGTTTCCTGGGTGTTTCCTGGGTGTTAGCTGGATGTTAACTGGGTGTTTCCTGGGTGTTTCCTGGGTGTTACCTGGGTGTTTCCTGGGTGTTTCCTGGATTTTACCTGGATGTTAACTGGGTGTTTCCTGGGTGTTTCCTGGGTGTTAACTGGGTGTTTCCTGGGTGTTTCCTGGGTGTTAACTGGGTGTTAACTGGGTGTTTCCTGGGTGTTTCCTGGGTGTTTCCTGGATGTTAACTGGCTGTTTCCTGGATGTTTCCTGGATGTTAACTGGCTGTTTCCTGGGTGCTAACTGGCTGTTTCCTGGGTGTTTCCTGGGTGTTAGCTGGATGTTAACTGGATGTTTCCTGGGTGTTAGCTGGATGTTAACTGGATGTTTCCTGGGTGTTAGCTGGATGTTTCCTGGATGTTTCCTGGATGTTTCCTGGGTGTTTCCTGGATGTTACCTGGATGTTACCTGGGTGTTTCCTGGATGTTACCTGGGTGTTAACTGGGTGTTTCCTGGATGTTACCTGGATGTTTCCCGGATGTTTCCTGGCTGTTACCTGGGTGTTTCCTGGATGTTTCCTGGATGTTTCCTGGCTGTTTCCTGGATGTTTCCTGGATGTTTCCTGGATGTTAGCTGGATGTTACCTGGATGTTACCTGGATGTTACCTGGATGTTTCCTGGATGTTACCTGCCTTGAAGGAGCAGAAGGTGTTGCACACATCTTTTTTCGGATGGTACAATCCCAGGTTCTGTTTTTTTTCTTAATCGTTGAAGACATGTCTTGATAAAGGCAGAATGATGCTCTCCTCGCAGAGAAGACAGTATTCCTTGTGTAGGTCAGCCATGGACTGAAGCAAAGGCCCCTAGGGCCTACAGTACTGTGATGGTACTTTCAGTAAGTCACGCAGGAACGTTCTTCATCTCACTGTGTTGCCTCAGTGGTATTAATCTGACTTCAGTCTCCTTCGCTTGCCCCATGTTACATTGGCCACTCACCCAAGCCAAGAGTGGAGAGGAACATGTTTTAACATACCCTCTTCTGCTCACATCTTCTTGACCGTCCTGTAGCTCCCTGCTCTGTTTCTGACCGTCCTGTAGCTCCCTGCTCTATAACTCTGCTCTGTTACTGACCGTCCTGTAGCTCCCTGTCCTGTAGCTCCCTGCTCTGTTACTGACCGTCCTGTAGCTCCCTGTCCTGTAGCTCCCCTCTCTGTTACTGACCGTCCTGTAGCTCCCCTCTCTGTTACTGACCGTCCTGTAGCTCCCTGCTCTATAACTCTGCTCTGTTACTGACCGTCCTGTAGCTCCCTGTCCTGTAGCTCCCCTGCTCTGTTACTGACCGTCCTGTAGCTCCCCTCTCTGTTACTGACCGTCCTGTAGCTCCCCTGCTCTGTTACTGACCGTCCTGTAGCTCCCTGTCCTGTAGCTCCCTGTCCTGTAGCTCCCCTCTCTGTTACTGACCGTCCTGTAGCTCCCCTCTCTGTTTCTGACCGTCCTGTAGCTCCCTGCTCCTATAACTCCCCTGCTCTGTTACTGACCGTCCTGTAGCTCCCTGTCCTGTAGCTCCCTGCTCTGTTACTGACCGTCCTGTAGCTCCCTGTCCTGTAGCTCCCTGCTCTGTTACTGACCGTCCTGTAGCTCCCCTCTCTGTTACTGACCGTCCTGTAGCTCCCTGTCCTGTAGCTCCCCTCTCTGTTTCTGACCGTCCTGTAGCTCCCCTCTCTGTTACTGACCGTCCTGTAGCTCCCCTCTCTGTTACTGACCGTCCTGTAGCCCCGCTCCCTGCTCTGTTACTGACCGTCCTGTAGCCCCGTCCGGCCCCTGCTCTGTTACTGACCGTCCTGTAGCTCCCTGTCCTGTAGCTCCCCTGCTCTGTTACTGACCGTCCTGTAGCTCCCTGTCCTGTAGCTCCCCCTGCTCTGTTACTGACCCGTCCTGTAGCTCCCCTCTCTGTTACTGACCGTCCTGTAGCTCCCTGTCCTGTAGCTCCCTGCTCTGTAGCTCCCCTCTCTGTTTCTGACTGTCCTGTAGCTCCCCTCTCTGTTTCTGACCGTCCTGTAGCTCCCTGCTCTGTTGCTGACCGTCCTGTAGCTCCCTGTCCTTTAGCTCCCTGCTCTGTTGTCTGCTCTTTAATGCCAGTTGTCTTAAACATTTCAAATATGAGAACCAATGTCAATACAAACATTTTAAATACATCAGCTACATCATTGGCAGTATAGAATGTTAATCAGATTTGAATGCATTTTCATTTAACAATTTACATTTAGTTAGCATTATAGGTGAAAGGCATGGTATTTTTTAAGAATTCTTATGCTGCCTATACACTGACATTTTCCTTATGATTACCTTCCTTGTCTGGGCTTGTCACTAGCACTCTCTTTCTGACTGCAAAACTCTGGCCACCTCAAAAGAGACATTCACCACGGCTCAGTGAACAAGCAATGACCTGGCTGAAAAACTAGTTTGGCTCATTGTCAAAAAGATTGGACTAGCCTAGCTATTTAGCTAACTTATTTAATTACCACTTTATTTAAATGTCAAGTGGTAATCACAACGTAGACCAAACGTTAGCTATTGAAAGTAATGTTATTCAATCAGAGGTGTCTAACATTAACCACCTAGCTAGCTAACATTACATAGTTAACACTGGCACTAGCCTAGCTAACTAGCTAGCCAGATTTGCTAGCGGCAACCTAATTAGCTAAATAACGTAGTAGGTTGTTAGTTATTGCCATCTGATTAATATGTTCAGCCTTTATGACAATGACAAGATGGCTAGGTCATTAGCCAACAAGAAGAGATTATAAATTACAGGGAGCTAAACATGATTAGGAGATGAAACTTTGTCTATCAGATTCAAATACAATGGATTGGGTTAGTCAAAGCTAGGCTGGACAATAGAACGAGTCAAAATTCACCTAAGGCAGGAACACTAGCGCGAGGCCATAGCAAATTAATGGAAACAAACGTTTTACTGAGCCTCTTCTGACTGAAATGATGCTTAGAATTCCATTCCCCCTAAATGGCAAAACAAAATGTAGCCCTATCTTATCTTTTATTTTACCTATTTATTTTATATTTTATCACTACAACTGAAAAATAACAAATTGTGTAGAAAGTAAACAGACATTGCCGTTATGTTGGGGGAAATAGGAATGTCTAAAAAGCAGTGTTATTTAATCAGCTTACTATTTATCTGCTACCATTTGCCTTTTTTTGTGTTCGACATTTTGTGGTTTGAACTCGCAATAACTTCACTTTTCATTATTCACATTATTCTAATTCTCTGATAGCATGACATGGCAAACAGGTAGCACACTTCTGAAAACAAACTGCTCAGCAAATCAAAGGCTCTGAAGATCTACCAAAGATATAGAGATGAATACACATCTAATTTCCAGTGTCTGTGTTTATGTTGAAGGTGAATCAACAGTTGCATCCATTTTTGGATCCACATCCATGTTTGAACTTATAAATGAATAACCCTAACCCTAACCTTAATGATATCTAACCCATTGATTCAGAAAGTAATATAACTTATGAGCTTAGTTCAAGTGTCATTCTCTATCAGAACCCAAAATACAAGCTTGTTTTACTCTAATTTTGTAAAAAATTTTTTACAAACATTGAACTGTAAAGCCTCAAAACTATCATTTCTGTACCATGGATGGTCAGTCCTTGCATCTATAATTCTGTCTCATTTTAGTGGTTACATTTCTCCATCCCCATCACAGCTTTTTAGCAGGAGACCACTTTGTTATTTTTTTTCCAACTGCTGATTGGCATTTAAGAAAGTTATTGTTTATAAATAATTAACTAAATGTATGGTGTTTTTGGTTTAAGGGTATATGGACCATTGTTGCATTGTTCATTCTTATTCTGTAAATTGCTATTTTATGGTTTGAAGTGATCAAATTAACTAACACATATTGTATATTTTGCAATTCTGTGTAATTACTAGGTATAGAAGGTATAGAAACTAATGGTCAGATGAAGACATGGCTTCAAACAAAAAGTATTGCAGTTGCTAAATAATTCCAGTAGACAGCAGCATAAGACCACGAATGAAACCTCAGAAGATCCGTTTTCTCTTGAATACACCACTCTCCCCTTCATCCTCACAGAAAAACTCCCTTTCCACACTGCTAACATACGAGGAAGGACCAAAACTTCCTTTTAACAGATGACTGTTTATTACTATAATGATGATACATGTTTATTATTACCCATTTTTATTCTCATGTTTTGAAATTATACTTGATATCTATTTCAATAACGATGATCAATAATCCTGAACATTAATTCAGTCACCTCTGATCGAGAAACTTATTTTCCTAGTGCATTCATTGTCAAATTCATCAACCAGCATCGACTCGCCCTGCCTTCTCACACAAGTAGCCAACTGGCATGTTCACGTGTCTCATACCATGATCAACTCAACAAGCCCCGACAAAAGCTTGTGCTGTCAGCGGCAGCGAGCACTCCTCCTTCTCGAGCAAGCGAGGGGTATGTTTGAGGTAAATTTGCTAACCGCGAGGGTTGCATGATGTACTTTACTGTTTTCTACTCCGAGGGTGTATACTCGCAGTGTCATATGAGATATGAAGATGAGTAGATAATATATGTTTACTAGAGTTGTGGGTTAGTGCATCTGACTAGTGATTATTTGGGCGGTGTTCAATACCTGCTATAGATAGTATATTTTGCTCTCCCAAAAGCAACACAGGCCTCGTACGAGATAGATAGATAGATAGATAGATAGATAGATAGATAGATAGATAGATAGATAGATAGATAGATAGATAGATAGATAGATAGATAGATAGATAGATAGATAGATAGATAGATAGATATAACTGTAAAGTAATGAGTAACCATTTTAGAAAATAATGGGAAATATAGCCTTTGGTTGCATGCAATTTTATGTCAATCATATTGCTGCTATAGCCTATAACTGATGCATCATGGTCTCATGCTGCCATCTATTGGAAATATTGAGCAATTCAAAGTTATTAATTCACATTAAGACATTGGTGAGGCAGCTGAGAAATAAAGAGTATTTTTCTTATTCATTCCTGAGATCAGTCTCAGACCTGTCCCAAGCCAATTGCTGGACTTCCACATAGAGGTTACTAGGTCATACCCATTTGAAATAAAGCATAAAATGTAGCTTGATTATCAAGTGTTCTACCTTGCAATAATAAATATCATATAATAAAATAAAATAAAAAACAGAAACATTTTAAATAGCTTTTGATTAAAAAAAATATTCATAATGCTATTTAGTACTATAACGGTATTTACCAACATGTGGCTCAGTTGGTAGAGCATGGTGTTTGCAACACCAGGGTTGTGGGTTCGATTCCCACGGGGGACCAGTACGGAGAATTATTATTTTTTTAAATGTATGAAATGTATGCATTCACTACTGTAAGTCGCTCTGGATAAGAGCGTCTGCTAAATGACTAAAATGTAAATGTAAAAATGTATTATTACTAAAATAGTTTCTAAAAGTGTTCTAGCCTACCCTAAAATTAGGGTTAAGGCTAAAATAGGTTATACCTA
Source organism: Salmo salar (assembly GCF_965601325.2). NCBI lineage: Eukaryota > Metazoa > Chordata > Actinopteri > Salmoniformes > Salmonidae > Salmo > Salmo salar. The sequence continues at coordinate 163,883,384 of NC_138299.1, forward strand.
TTGTTAGGGGTTAGGGCTAAATTAGGTTATACGTAGGTTTAAGGTTTTTAAGGCAAAAAACGATATGGGTTTATAGCTCTCTTGCTCCTCCTTGTAGCCTTCTGCGGGTACTACATACCTCATTCGCGACACTCGCTAGGCTCATAATCTGCGTCAGATCTACAAATCATTTAAAAAATTCGTCTGGCTGTTTAAAATTGGTGACATCTTGAAAAAGAGGACCGAGACATACGTTTTGTTTAGGTTTTACAGCTTTTTATGAAGAAAAAAAAAGTTTAACCATGACCAAATCTTTTTTAACGTTTAATCGTTATATGCGCCAGCCATTGTTAACACATTGGGTCACCACAATGTGTAACCAAGCAAAAATGGTGCTTGCGCATCAAGTAGCTATAACCTTGTTAGTAATAAATTACCTGAGCTAAGATTACAAGGTTAACGCAGGCAGGTCTCATTGCCAACAATAGCGAAGCTCTCGTTGGGACGCAGAACATTGGCTGGGAATACAACGTTCAGAAGGTGAGTTGGTGCCACGCTGCTCAATAGAACTAATAGGAGCTGGCAGGGTGAAAAATGCCCTAAAATGAGGCCTGTTTTTTTGCTACTACTTCAAAACTACGGCAAGCAGCTGGGAGATATGGTAATTTTATGAAAAAAGCATTGTTAAAAATGTTATGTGTCCAGACTACCAAAGCATCTCTTAAAGATAACATACAGTACCCAAATCTAACTGCCTGTAGCTCAGGACCTGAAGCAAGGATATGCACATTCTTGATACCATTTGAAAGGAAACACTTTGAAGTTTGTGGAAATGTGAAATGAATGTAGGAGAATATAACACATTAGATCTGGTAAAAGATAATACAAACAAAAACATGAGTGTTTCCCATCATCTTTGAAATGTAAGAGAAAGGCCTGAGATAGGATTATATGTGTAAGATGCTGTCCACAAGATGGCAGAAGTTTCTGACAGATTTTTTTATTTATTTCACCTTTATTTAACCAGGTAGGCTAGTTGAGAACAAGTTCTCATTTACAACTGCGACCTGGCCAAGATAAAGCAAAGCAGTTCGACACGTATAACAACACAGTTACACATGGAATAAACAGACATACAGTCAATAACACAATAGAAAAGTCTATATACAGTGTGTGAAAATGAGGTAAGATAAGGGAGGTAAGGCAATAAATAGGCCATGGTGATAAGACAGGGCTTTACCTAGCAAAGACTTATAGATGACCTGGAGCCAGTGGGTTTGGCGACAGATATGTAGTGAGGGCCAGCCAACGAGAGCATACAGGTCGCAGTGGTGGGTAGTATACGGGGCTTTGGTGATAAAACGGATTGCACTGTGATAGACAACATCCAGTTTGCTGAGTAGAGTGTTGGAGGCTATTTTGTAAATGACATCGCCTAAGTCAAGGATCGGTAGGACAGTCACTTTTACTAGGGTATGTTTGGCAGCATGAGTGAAGGAGGCTTTGTTGCGAAATAGGAAGCTGATTCTAGATTTAATTTTGGATTGGAGATGTTTGATGTGAGTCTGGAAGGAGAGTTTACAGTCTAACCAGACACCTAGGTATTTGCAGTTGTCCACATATTCTAAGTCAGAACCGTCCAGAGTAGTGATGCTAGTCGGGCGCGAGGGTACGGGCAGCAATTGGTTGAAGAGCATGCACTTAGTTTTACTAGCATTTAAAAGCAGTTGGAGGCCAGGGAAGGGGTGTTATATGGCGTTGAAGCTCGTTTGGAGGTTTGTTAGCACAGTGTCCAAAGAAGGGCCAGATGTATACAGAATGGTGTCTGCATGGAGGTGGATCAGAGAATCACCAGCAGCAAGAGCAACATCACTGATAGATACAGAGAAAAGAGTTGGCCCAAGAATTGAACTCTGTGGCACCCCATAGAGATAGCAAGAGGTCCGGACAACAGGCCCTCCGATTTGACACACTGAACTCTATCTGAGAAGTTGTTGGTGAACCAGGCGAGGTAGTCATTTGAGAAGTCAAGGCATATGAGTCTGCCGATAAGAATACGGTGATTGACAGTGTCGAAAGCCTTGGCCAGGTCGATGAAGACGGCTGCACAGTACTGTCTTTTATCGATGGAGTTATGATATTATTTAGGACCTTGAGCGTGGCTGAAGTGCAACCATGACCAGCTCGGAAACCAGATTGCATAGTGGAGAAGGTACGGTGGGATTCAAAATGGTCGGTGATCTGTTTATTAACTTGGCCTTCGAAGAATTTAGATAGGCAGGGCAGGATAGATGTAGGTCTGTAGCAGTTTGGGTCTAGAGTGTCTCCCCCTTTGAAGAGGGGGATGACCGCGGCAGCTTTCCAATCTTTGGGAATCTCAGACGATACGAAAGAGAGGTTGAACAGGCTAGTAAATAGTGGTTGCAACATTTTCTGCAGATAATTTTAGGAAGAGAGGGTCCAGATTGTCTAGCCCGGCTGATTTGTGGGGTCCAGATTTTGCAGCTCTTTCAGAACATCAGCTGTCTGGATTTGGGTGAAGGAGAAGAGGGGGGGAGGATTGGGCAAGTTGCTGCAGGGGGTGCTGAGCTGTTGGACGGGGTAGCCAGGTGGAAAGCATGGCCAGCCATAGAAAAATGCTTATTGAAAGGATCGATTATCGTGGATTTATCGGTGGTGACAGTGTTTCCTAGCCTCAGAGCAGTGGGCAGCTGGGAGGAGGTGCTCTTATTCTCCATGGACTTTACAGTGTCCCAAAACCTTTTGGAATTAGTGCTACAGGATCCAAATTTCTGTTTGAAAAAGCTAGCCTTTGCTTTCCTAACCGACTGAGTATATTGGTTCTTGAATTCCCTGAAAAGTTGCATATCGCGGGGGCTATTCGATGCTAATGCAGAACGCCACAGGATGTTTTTGTGTTGGTTAAGGGCAGTCAGGTCTGGAGAGAACCAAGGGCTATATCTGTTCTTAGTTCTACATTTCTTGAATGGGGCATGCTTATTTAAGATGGGGAGGAAAGCACTTTTGAAGAGAAACCAGGCATCCTCTACTGACGGGATGAGGTCAATATCCTTCCAGGATACCCGGGCCAGGTCGATTAGAAAGGCCTGCTCGCTGAAGTGTTTTAGGGAGCGTTTGACAGTGATGAGGGGTGGTCGTTTGAACGCGGGCCCATTACGGACGCAGGCAATGAGGCAGTGATCGCTGACAGGTGTATTTATAGGGCAAGTTGGTCAGGATGATATCTAAGAGGGTGTCCATGGTTACTGATTAACGGTTGAACAACAACCAGTCTGCTGTGGTTTCATCCTGAACAACAACCAGTCTGCTGTGGTTTCATCCTGAACAACAACCAGTCTGCTGTGGATTCATCCTGAACAACAACCAGTCTGCTGTGGGTTCATCCTGAACAACAACCAGTCTGCTGTGGTTTCACTACCTGAACAACAACCAGTCTGCTGTGGTTTCACTACCTGAACAACAACCAGTCTGCTGTGGTTTCATCCTGAACAACAACCAGTCTGCTGTGGTTTCATCCTGAACAACAACCAGTCTGCTGTGGTATCACTACCTGAACAACAACCAGTCTGCTGTGGTTTCATCCTGAACAACAACCAGTCTGCTGTGGTTTCATCCTGAACAACAACCAGTCTGCTGTGGTTTCACTACCTGAACAACAACCAGTCTGCTGTGGGTTCATCCTGAACAACAACCAGTCTGCTGTGGTTTCATCCTGAACAACAACCAGTCTGCTGTGGTTTCATCCTGAACAACAACCAGTCTGCTGTGGTTTCATCCTGAACAACAACCAGTCTGCTGTGGTTTCACTACCTGAACAACAACCAGTCTGCTGTGGTTTCATCCTGAACAACAACCAGTCTGCTGTGGTTTCATCCTGAACAACAACCAGTCTGCTGTGGTTTCATCCTGAACAACAACCAGTCTGCTGTGGTTACATCCTGAACAACAACCAGTCTGCTGTGGGTTCATCCTGAACAACAACCAGTCTGCTGTGGGTTCATCCTGAACAACAACCAGTCTGCTGTGGTTTCATCCTGAACAACAACCAGTCTGCTGTGGATTCATCCTGAACAACAACCAGTCTGCTGTGGGTTCATCCTGAACAACAACCAGTCTGCTGTGGTTACATCCTGAACAACAACCAGTCTGCTGTGGTTTCATCCTGAACAACAACCAGTCTGCTGTGGTTACATCCTGAACAACAACCAGTCTGCTGTGGTTACATCCTGAACAACAACCAGTCTGCTGTGGTTTCATCCTGAACAACAACCAGTCTGCTGTGGTTTCATCCTGAACAACAACCAGTCTGCTGTGGTTTCATCCTGAACAACAACCAGTCTGCTGTGGGTTCAGCTACCCCTCAGGTGTGACGAGAGTTCCCGTAAGACCATTCATATGTTCTGAGGGTTGACCTGAAGCTACAGTGCTGCTTGTAACATTTGGTTCAAACTTCAGCCAACTCATCTCTGACTATCATAACCATACATATCATCCATACCATCCATACCATACATACCATCCATACCATCCATACCATCCATACCATCCGTACCACCCGTACCATCCATACAATACATACCATCCATACCATCCATACCATCCATACCATACATACCATCCATACCATCCATACCATACATACCATCCATACCATCCATACCATCCATACCATCCATACCATCCATACCATCCATACCATCCATACCATAGCAGTGAGAGGAGTCACAGGACAGTTTGATGGTTTGTTTAAAGCACATAGCTGTAGATGAGAACCAGGGACCAGGCTACCTAGTAGATATTACAGGTCTGATCTGAGACCAGGCTACACAGGTCTGATCTGGGACCAGACTACTTAGTAGATATTACTGATCTGATCTGGGACCAGACTACTTAGTAGATATTACTGATCTGATCTGAGACCAGGCTACTTAGTAGATATTACAGGTCTGATCTGAGACCAGACTACTTAGTAGATATTACAGGTCTGATCTGGGACCAGGCTACACAGGTCTGATCTGGGACCAGACTACTTAGTAGATATTACTGATCTGATCTGAGACCAGACTACTTAGTAGATATTACAGGTCTGATCTGAGACCAGACTACTTAGTAGATATTACAGGTCTGATCTGAGACCAGACTACTTAGTAGATATTACAGGTCTGATCTGGGACCAGACTGCTTAGTAGATATTACAGGTCTGATCTGGGACCAGACTGCTTAGTAGATATTACAGGTCTGATCTGAGACCAGACTACTTAGTAGATATTACAGGTCTGATCTGGGACCAGACTACTTAGTAGATATTACAGGTCTGATCTGGGACCAGACTACTTAGTAGATATTACAGGTCTGATCTGGGACCAGACTACTTAGTAGATATTACTGATCTGATCTGGGACCAGACTACTTAGTAGATATTACAGGTCTGATCTGGGACCAGACTACTTAGTAGATATTACAGGTCTGATCTGGGACCAGACTACTTAGTAGATATTACTGATCTGATCTGAGACCAGGCTACTTAGTAGATATTACAGGTCTGATCTGAGACCAGGCTACTTAGTAGATATTACAGGTCTGATCTGGGACCAGACTACTTAGTAGATATTACAGGTCTGATCTGGGACCAGACTACTTAGTAGATATTACAGGTCTGATCTGGGACCAGACTACACAGGTCTGATCTGGGACCAGACTACTTAGTAGATATTACAGGTCTGATCTGGGACCAGACTACTTAGTAGATATTACAGGTCTGATCTGGGACCAGACTACTTAGTAGATATTACAGGTCTGATCTGGGACCAGACTACACAGGTCTGATCTGGGACCAGACTACTTAGTAGATATTACAGGTCTGATCTGGGACCAGACTACTTACGTTCTGCAGGTTGAACTGGAGTTGTTGTTTGTACGGCTCAAACTCGTGAGCGAGCTCGTATCCTTCGTGGTAGAACGTGAACAGACCCTGCAGGAAGGCCAGCAGCTGAGAGGGAGAGATAAGAACAGGAATCATCCTTCTGACAGACATGGTGGATAAATACACACAGGACCTGAACAAAGAAACACTGGAGATTGATTTATGTCAACAAGAGGGATACTGTGTGAATTGTGTTGTTCAAGGCTCAAACTCTGGTTTATCAAAATGTTCAAGGATCCGTCTTCTTTATCTGGGCCATATTCATCACCAGCTAGGTTGGCCCGGTCATCCATCTATCCCAGGCACCAGCCAACAGTCAAGCTTCAGGTTGGTCACATTTTATCTGGTCATAGGTCAAATTACTATCACTTGTCTGTCCTGGAATTCACATAACCACCATTGATAATGTAATCAGTGTTGAGTGTATCAGCTCTGCCTTGTTTTTATACAGCTGGAGGACAGTATCTATGCTGCAATAGTCTATGTGCCGGGGGGCTAGGGTCAATCTGTTCTATCTGGTCTAATTCTCCTGTCTTATCTGGGGTCCTGTGTGAATTTAAGTATGCTCCCTCTAATTCTCCCCCCCCCCCCCCCTACCGGAGGACCTGAGCCCCAGGAACGTGCCTCAGGACTACTTGGCCTGATGACTCCTGGCTGTTCCCAGTCCATCTGGTCGTGCTGCTGCTCCAGTTTCAGCTGTTCTGGCTGTGGCTATAGAGAACCCTAACCTCTTCACCGGACGTGCTACGTTGTTCCGGACCTGCTGTTTTCGACTCTACCGCATCTGCTGTTCTGCCTATGGAACCCTAACCTCTTCACCGGACGTGCTACCTTGTTCCGGACCTGCTGTTTTCGACTCTCTCTACCGCAGCTGCTGACTCGACCTCTGAATGCTCGGCTGTGATAAGCCAACTGACATTTACTCCTGAGGTACTGACCTGTTGCACCTTCTACAACCACTGATTAGTATTTGACCCTGCTGGTCATCTGTGAACGTTTGGACATCTTGAAGAACAATCTGGCCTTAATGGCCATGTACTCTTATAATCTCCACCCGACACAGCCAGAAGAGGACTGGCCACCCCTCATAGCCTGGTTGCTCTCTACCCAGTACAGCCAGAAGAGGACTGGCCACCCCTCATAGCCTGGTTCCTCTCTAGGTTTCTTCCTAGGTTTTGGCCTTTCTAGGGAGTTTTTCCTAGCCACCCCTCATAGCCTGGTTCCTCTCTAGGTTACTCCCTAGGTTCCTGCCTTTGTAGGGAGTTTTTCCTAACCACCGTGCTTCTACATCTGCATTGCCTGCTGTTTGGGGTTTTAGGCTGGGTTTTCTGTACGGTACTTTGTGACATCGACTGATTTAAAAAGGGCTCCATTGACTAAAATACAGCTTGATACAGCGTCTGACTTTCTCCTGTTCTAAGCTCTTATTTTTAGTTCACGTTGGTCTTTGCTGAACCGTATGTTATTTTTAGAATCACTTTCATATTGATTGGGTTTAGAGCTTGGGTTTAGAGCTAGCAAGAAAGGCATTTCACTGTACTTGTGCACGTGACATAAAAAAAACAGGAAACACAGACACCCTACTTAAGATGTTGGTTTTTATATGGAGCCTTAGCATTTACACCCGCGCTGCCATAACCCTAGAGGCTTTAACATGGAGGTTAGAGGTTATACCATGTGGTTTAGAGGGGGTTAGAGGTTATACCAGGTGGTTTAGAGGGGGTTAGATGTTACACCATGTGGTTTAGAGGGGGTTAGAGGTCACACCATGTGGTTTAGAGGGGGTTAGAGGTTACCCCATGTGGTTTAGAGAGGGTTAGAGGTTATACCATGTGGTTTAGAGGGGGTTATAGGTTAGAGGTCACACCATGTGGTTTAGAGGGGGTTAGAGGTTATACCATGTGGTTTAGAGAGGGTTAGAGGTTAGAGGTTACACCATGTGGTTTAGAGGGGGTTATAGGTTAGAGGTCACACCATGTGGTTTAGAGAGGGTTAGAGGTTATACCATGTGGTTTATAGGGGGTTGGAGGTTAGAGGTTACACCATGTGGTTTAGAGGGGGTTAGAGGTCACACCATGTGGTTTAGAGGGGGTTAGAGGTCACACCATGTGGTTTAGAGGGGGTTAGAGGTTATACCATGTGGTTTAGAGGGGGTTAGAGGTTAGAGGTTACCCCATGTGGTTTAGAGGGGGTTATAGGTTACCCCATGTGGTTTAGAGGGGGTTATAGGTTAGAGGTTATACCATGTGGTTTAGAGGGGGTTAGAGGTCACACCATGTGGTTTAGAGGGGGTTAGAGGTTAAAGATTATACCATGTCGTTTAGAGGGGGTTAGAGGTTACCCCATGTGGTTTAGAGGGGGTTAGAGGTCACACCATGTGGTTTAGAGGGGGTTAGAGGTCACACCATGTGGTTTAGAGGGGGTTAGAGGTTATACCATGTGGTTTAGAGGGGGTTATAGGTTAGAGGTTATACCATGTGGTTTAGAGAGGGTTAGAGGTTATACCATGTGGTTTAGAGGGGGTTATAGGTTAGAGGTCACACCATGTGGTTTAGAGGGGGTTAGAGGTTAGAGGTTATACCATGTGGTTTAGAGGGGGTTAGAGGTTATACCATGTGGTTTATAGGGGGTTAGAGGTTATACCATGTGGTTTAGAGAGGGTTAGAGGTTACCCCATGTGGTTTAGAGGGGGTTAGAGGTTAGAGGTTATACCATGTGGTTTAGAGAGGGTTAGAGGTTATACCATGTGGTTTAGAGAGGGTTAGAGGTTATACCATGTGGTTTATAGGGGGTTGGAGGTTAGAGGTTACACCATGTGGTTTAGAGGGGGTTAGAGGTTAGAGGTTACACCATGTGGTTTAGAGGGGGTTAGAGGTTAGAGGTTATACCATGTGGTTTAGAGAGGGTTAGAGGTTATACCATGTGGTTTAGAGGGGGTTATAGGTTAGAGGTCACACCATGTGGTTTAGAGGGGGTTAGAGGTTATACCATGTGGTTTAGAGGGGGTTAGAGGTTAGAGGTTATACCATGTGGTTTAGAGGGGGTTAGAGGTTATACCATGTGGTTTATAGGGGGTTAGAGGTTATACCATGTGGTTTAGAGAGGGTTAGAGGTTATACCATGTGGTTTAGAGGGGGTTATAGGTTAGAGGTCACACCATGTGGTTTAGAGGGGGTTAGAGGTTAGAGGTTATACCATGTGGTTTAGAGGGGGTTAGAGGTTATACCATGTGGTTTATAGGGGGTTAGAGGTTATACCATGTGGTTTAGAGAGGGTTAGAGGTTACCCCATGTGGTTTAGAGGGGGTTAGAGGTTAGAGGTTATACCATGTGGTTTAGAGAGGGTTAGAGGTTATACCATGTGGTTTAGAGAGGGTTAGAGGTTATACCATGTGGTTTATAGGGGGTTGGAGGTTAGAGGTTACACCATATGGTTTAGAGGGGGTTAGAGGTCACACCATGTGGTTTAGAGGGGGTTAGAGGTTAAAGATTATACCATGTCGTTTAGAGGGGGTTAGAGGTTACCCCATGTGGTTTAGAGGGGGTTAGAGGTCACACCATGTGGTTTAGAGGGGGTTAGAGGTCACACCATGTGGTTTAGAGGGGGTTAGAGGTTATACCATGTGGTTTAGAGGGAGTTAGAGGTTATCCCATGTGGTTTAGAGAGTTGTAATACCAGCTATGTAATGCTGAGTGACACACACTGGAAGGTGTTGTAATTAGGGTTGCAAAGGGTTTGAAACTTTCCGGTAAATGTCCAGAATTTTTCTGGAAATTTTCCATGGGAAGTTAATCCCGGGAATTTTGCTTAAATTCATCAAAAATGTTATCTTATAACAGTGAACCTTTTTGTGGGATACACATACGGCAATTCTAGGTCTTGTGGCATATTTTAGATAAACTATCCATAATTCAATGGAACTGCAACCCTCTGTATGCACAGTGCATTCTTCCATCACATGTACAGCTGATTCTCAAGATCTTGCACACTAATGAGATGCTATTGAGCCCATACTACTACACTGTCTGAGCCAAGGACTACATGCTTTCTGGTAAGTTTTGATTACAGTACTGGGTGGGGTGAATATATTTTATATGACCTACATGATTTGTTAACTAGTAAATAGTAGCCTACAGCAAAGAGTTTTTAAATCCTTTCTAACTTGTTAACAATTTCTGCTAGTTAGTTTTTGCTACCATGTGGGTCTTAGATTGCTTGAACCTGCGAAGTGAGCAGTGTTAATTCACCTTTTTCCGTACGTTTCATTTTAAAACATGTATCTTACAAAGGAGTTGTTTAATCTAACTGCTTAACTATTTATCTGTACATGGAATTGTATTTTTTATTTTTTTGTACTTTTTTTTCTGATCTTTACAGGAAAATGCCATGGGCACTATCTGATGTGTGGAGACATTTCACTGTGTAAGGGCGTCATATAGAGGAGACCAAGGTGCAGCGTGTTGAGTGCTCATCGTTATATTTTAATGAAAACGAACACTAGACAAAATAAACAAAATGACAGCCAACAGTTCCGTCAGGTTATACAAACTAAACAGAAAGCAACTACCCACGAAAACCAAGGGAAAAAAGGCTGCCTAAGTATGGCTTCCAATCAGAGACAACGATAGACAGCTGCCTCTGATTGGAAACCATACCTGGCCACAACATAAAAATACCAAAATAGAATGCCCACCCCCTATCACACCCTGACCTAACTAAACAGAGAAAAACAGCTCTCTTAGGTCAGAGCGTGACAGTACCCCCCCCCCCCCAAAGGTGCGGACTCCTGGCCGCAAACCTGAACCTATAGGGGAGGGTCCGGGTGGGCATCTGTACTTGGCGGCGGCTCTGGTTAAGGGCATAGCACCCCCACCGCCCGCTGATCTCCCCGCTTCTGTGTGTCCGGAGGAACCAGACCGTGGATCATCGTCGGAGGCCTTGGAACGCCAACCGCCGCTGAAGACTCTGGGCTGTGGACCGTCGCTGAAGACTCGGTGCTGGGGACCGCCGCTGAAGACTCTGGGCTGCGGACCGTCGCTGAAGACTCGGGGCTGGGGACCGTCGCTGAAGACTCGGGGCTGCGGACCGTCGCTGAAGACTCGGGGCTCCGGACTGGGGAGCATCGCTGGAGGCTCCGGACTCCGGACTGGGGAGCGTCACTGGAGGCTCCGGACTGGGGAGCGTCGCTGGAGGCTCTGGACTGGGGAGCATCGTTGTAGGTTCCGGACTGGGGACCGTTGCTGCAAGCTCCATGCCATGGATCATCAATACAGGTTCCGCACCATGGATCATCACTGGAGGCTTCGTGCCATGGATCATCACTGGAGGCTTCTTGCCATGGATTATCCCTACAGGCTCCGGGCCATGGATCATCACTGGGGGCTTCGTGCCATGGATCATCTCTACAGGGTTCGGACCATAGATTATCACTGGAGGCTTTTCTCGTGGAGCTGGAACAGGTCTCACCGGACTGGAGAGACGCACTGAGGACCGGGTGAGAGCAGGCACCGGACGTACTGGGCTATGGAGGCTCACTGGAGGGAGAGTGCGAGAGGCAGGCACAGGCTCACCATAATAAGCACGGGGAGTTGGCTCAGGTCTCACCCCTGGCCCAGCCAAACTACCCGTGTGCCCCCCCCCCCCCAATTTTTGGGGGGGCTGCCTCTCGTTCTTCCCCGGTAGGCTATGATACCTGTCTATTACCTGGGCCCAAGTCCAGTTTCTCCATTCGGTCCACTCCTTCATCGACCAGGTATCCATCTCTGCCCGGGCACGCCGCTTGATCCAGTCGTGGTGGGTAGTTCTGTAACGTGCGTTGTATAGAGGAGACCAAGGTGCAGCGTGTTGAGTGCTCATCGTTATATTTTAATGAAAACGAACACTAGACAAAATAAACAAAATTACAGCCAACAATTCCGTCAGGTTATACAAACTAAACAGAAAGCAACTACCCACGAAAAGGCTGCCTAAGTATGGCTTCCAATCAGAGACAACGATAGACAGCTGCCTCTGATTGGAAACCAGACCTGGCCACAACATAGAAATACCAACATAGAATGCCCACCCCTATCACACCCTGACCTACCTAAACAGAGAAAAAACAGCTCTCTTAGGTCAGAGCGTGACACACTGTAGCTAATATAGAAGGAAAAGCTATGTACATTTGCAAATATTGTACCAAATCATATGTGAAGAATGCAACAAAGATGCAGAATCATCTGGTGAAGCGCATAAAGTTCCCTCAGCGCTCACAACAAGCAACCTCTGACAAAAGTCCCTCTACTTCTATTGGAGGTGAAAATGATGAATCAGACACCTTATCGATAGCAACAGCTAACGGTCCTCCTGGAATCAGTAGTTTTTTTGACTCAATGGAGGAACGTAGTCAGAGAAATGCTGATGAATGTCTTGCTCGAGCTGTGTATACAACTGGTTCACCTCTGATGCTCACAGGCAATGTGTATTGGAAGAGATTCCTGAATGTCCTTCACCCAGCATACAGCCCTCCAACCAGACATGCTTTATCTACTCATTTGCTGGATGCAGAGTTCAACAGAGTTCAAGTGAAGGTCAAGCAAATCCTAGAGAAAGCAGAGTGTATTGCAATCATCTCTGATTGGTGGTCAAATGTTTGTGGGCAAGGAATAATTAACTACATCATCTCCACCCCTCAACCAGTATTGTACAAGAGCACAGACACAAGGGACAACAGACACACCGGTCTCTACATTGCAGATGAGCTCAAGCCAGCTATTTAACGCTGAGGGACACACAGTGGAAGGTGTTGTAATACCAGCTATTTAACGCTGAGGGACACACAGTGGAAGGTGTTGTAATACCAGCTATTTAACGCTGAGGGACACACAGTGGAAGGTGTTGTAATACCAGCTATTTAACGCTGAGGGACACACAGTGGAAGGTGTTGTAATACCAGCTATTTAACGCTGAGGGACACACAGTGGAAGGTGTTGTAATACCAGCTATTTAACGCTGAGGGACACACAGTGGAAGGTGTTGTAATACAGAGGCACATCAATAAAGCCAAGCTGTAACCTTTTCATTTCGGTAATATAGAGCTTGTCAACAACAATACAGGTACAGAGTGTATTTTCCATCGAGTAGAGGGTTTTCCACCTGTTATTTCTTTACTTGGTAAACTGATCATTTAGCCCAAACTTTGTCCCGTGAAATTCTCTACCCTTGGATTTAACCAGCAATTTTCTTTGTAATGATCGAACTTGGCCACGATGGGGCGAGGAGCACCAGGCATTTTGTCTCCCAAGCCTCCCATTCTGTGGACTCGGTCAAAACAATGTTTAATGCCTCATCTGCTGGGATCTGTCGTTTTGTTTGTTTAAAGTATTTTACAATTTCTTCAGCATTTTCATAATTATTCTCAAAAATACCAGGGAAAACCGGGTTCTCTCTCATCCAACGGATTTTAGGTCTAATAATCTCTCTGAGAATTTTATTGTCACTTGATGATGAATTATTAGTGTTTTGACCTTTGAGCTGTAGCTCGTCTTTGATCAGGAATTTTATTTGGAGCTGGCTGAATTCCTTACTGGCTTTTAGGTCAATGAATTCTGTGTGCACAACTTCTAGCATCGATAGTTTCATGTTGATGGACTGAAACCGATATGATACGATCAGAGTTGTCTCCAAGTCAGCATTGTCCGTAGACTAATTTTCTGCATCTTTTCACTTCTCGAAGGACCTTGTTCTATTGTCATGGTTATGTCTGTGGAGGTATCAGTGCCAGTGATGTCCGATGACCTTGAAGAATGCGTCGTCAATGAAAAGCTATAGTTGGTCTAATTCAGTCTCGCTCCCAGGATGAGAAGCTCAGGTTTCACTTAAAATAACTATCCATTAATGTAGTTTTGGACACACTCTTGTCTTACCTTCGGCTTTTATAGAGCACTCGACTGTGCCGACTGTGTCCAGTGTGTTTGTCTAGGAAGGTACTGTGTAAATAATATTGTAAACAATGCTGTTATCACTAACATAGTTCAGTTGGCTTTAGGAACAGATACATTGATTCAGCAAAAAGGCCTGTCCAGGTCCTTAAGGGTACGGCCTACACTTGACACTTTCATGTGACTTCTGCTATCAGAATACAAAGCTTAAATTGAAAAAAGACGGGTCTAGATGCACAGAAGTCGCTTTGTGGTCTGATTGTGTTCAGATCTGTCTGACGTACTTCAGCTGTCTGTGAATTCCTCCTCAGTCTGGACGCAATCAGAACACCGGAAGCGCATACAGTGGGTGACGTCATCAGCACTCCTTCCACAAGACTCCAGAAAAATGTTTTGGGACCTCGAGGCACGTTTTCATTATAACATTGGAGGAAATGCGTTCCTAGGGTGTGGGGAACGTGTTTGCTGGCCTCAAATGCTAGCCAGCCAGCTAATATTTTGACTAACTATTTTTTGTTTGGCTAGAGTTATGCTAACTCGTTTGCAATCCCTTTAGCGTTGCTTGCTAATTTGCTAGATACTTAGGTTAGCTAGCTACTTAGCGACAGTAGTTGTAATTTTAATTGTATAATTTGGTTTGTAGAATGCATTCTGGCATTTGATTTTAGCAAGTGAACGGAACCAAATGTGGACATGGTGGACACATTTCAATGTAAATGTAGACATTTGACTTGTTGGGAGTTCCTTGATTAAAAACTCCATTAGCACAATACAACATCTGCATGGACTGTCAAGTCTAGATACGGCTTGAGACGTATGAACACTGATTCAATTGTATATGATGTAGGCATCAGTCCCTTTTTGTCCACCAAACTCATCTCTACTTACTTCAAACGAGTTGTATAGGTGCAGACAAATCGTGCCTTTTTTGACGGACAATCATATCATCTTTCATTGATTTGGCAACAGAAGACTCCCATTGAAGAATGATTAGCTCAATTAAAAATGTTCAGACATATCATCTGAGTTTGCCCATACTCTATAGCCGACTTAAAAACTAAACTTATCGATAGAAAGTGCATGTTCCCACATCGATCCATTTGTTTATATTGTATACACAGTTGTTCAAAAGTCACCTTTAGACAATACTGACATATTGAACAGAGGTACATTGTTTCACACTGGTATGTATGGAAACATTTTTGGGCTCACAGTTAGGAAGATGGTGTTTTTTCTTGTAACTATGATTTACCTTTTGTAAGAACGTCTCTTTCTTCTTGGAGGACAAGGCCAGGTGCTTCTCTAGAACAGTGTATAGTATTTCTCTGTCTCCTTGTCAAACTTCTTCTTCCCTTCCTGAGAAAGACAAAAGACAAAAACATAGCATTGTTGTAAAGTTCAGTAAGGAGGAAATTCATCCACTCTTGGACGACAGCGGAAGTTGATAAAAATGCTTTATTTAAAACCAACATGTTTTGGCCCGTAGCCTTCATCAACATATTGGTATAAAGTGTTTAAGAGATGGTGTCATTAACCAGATATAACAGCCAGTCTCTTACTGATTGTGTAAAGGTATCATGAAGGTGTCTTGGAGACGTGATGACACCACAAGGCCACTAGGGGGTAGTCTAACTGCATCACACCGTGACAGTATTCTCAACAAGTCATTTGTATTCCTGTCAATTAAAATGGGCCATAAAAGCGGCATACAACCATGAAATTATCAGAAAACAATGTGAATATGTTCGCTGAGGACCTCAATATATTATCAATATTCGCTCTGGATAAGAGCGTCTGCTAAATGACTTAAATGTAATGTAAATGTAAATATGGTTCCTAGGAGAGAGACTTTTGCAATACCAGCCAAAATAATCAAAGATAACATATTTTCATAACATTCAGAATAGATAGACAGAATGGTGTATTTCCCACAAAGCATGGTATTAAACATAGCCAATGTTTTTGATAGCATGTATGTGTGCAACGAGAGTCAGTTCTGATACATATTGTTCCTGCCTTGCCAAGGCTCCACCTGTTGTATTCAGTCTATTCTGTCTAACTATAAGGACCCATCCTCCCAACACACACGGTTATCCTGCCAGAGACTGAACTGAGACAACTACAGCAGGAAAACTACTTTTCACACCAGACAAACATTTATTAACCAAATGGAGAACAAGTGTTTCCGAAATGGCACTCTATTCCCTACATGGTGTACTACTTTTGACCAGAGCACTATAGGCCCTTATCAAAGTAGTGTACAATTATTATTTGTTTATTTAACCTTTATTTAACTTTTTAAGGTAGAGGGGGAAGTATTTTCATTTTTGGATGAAAAGCGTGCCCAGAGTAAACTGCCTAATACTCGGGCCCAGAGTCAAATATTTGCATATTATTAGTAGATTTGGATAGAAAACACTCTGAAGTTTCTAAAACTGTTTGAATGATGTCTGTGAGTATAACAGAACTCATATGGCAGGCAAAAACCTGAGAAAAACCCAACCAGGAAGTGGGAAATCTGAGATTTGTAGTTCTTCTTTTGAATCCCTATCGAAACTACAGTGTCTGTGGGGTCACGTTGCACTTCCTAAGGCTTCCATTGGCTGTCAACAGCCTTTAGAAACGTGTTTCATCCTTCTCCTGTTACTGGGCAGAAAATAGGAGCTCAGTCAATGAGTGGACTGCCTGAGGACAAAGGGCTTGGTGATGCGCGAGCCCACCAGCGCGCCCCTCCTACTTTTTCCTCTGTAATGAATACGCTATTGTCCGGTTAGAATATTATCAACATTTTATGTTAAAAAGACCCTAAGGCTTGATTGTAAACAACGTTTGACATGTTTCTACGAACGGTAATGGAACTATTTGACTTTTCGTGTCTGGATTTACACTCGCGCTTTATGCCTTTGGATAGTGATCTGAACGCACGAACAAAACGGAGGTATTTGGACATAAATATGGAGTATTTCGAACAAAAATTACATTTCTTGTGGAAGTAGGAGTCCTGGGAGTGCATTCTGACAAAGATCAGCAAAGGTAAGAGAATATTTATAATACTAATTCTGAGTTTAGGTGACCCCAGAACTTGGCGGGTGTCTGTATAGCTTACTTTGATGGCAAGCTATGTACTCAGAATATTGAAAAATGTGCTTTCTCCGTAAAGCTATTTTAAAATCTTACACAGCGGTTGTATTAAGGAGAGGTATATCTATAATTCTTTCAATAACTGTTGTAAATTTTATCAACGTTTATGATGAGTATTTTTGTAAATTGATGTGCACGTTCACCGGGTGTTTTGGTAGGAATACATTTTCTGAACATCACGCGCCAATGTAAAATGGAGTTTTTGGATATAAATATGAACTTTATCGAGCAAAACACGCATGTATTGTGTAACATGAAGTCCTATGAGTGCCATCTGATGAAGATCATCAAAGGTTAGTGAATATTTTAGCTGTATTTTTCTTTTTTGTGATGCATGTCCTTGCTTGGAAAATGGCTGTGTGGTTTTTCTTGTGAAGTTTATGTCCTAACATAATCTAATTTTATGCTTTCGCCGTAAAGCGTTTTTGAAATCGGACAATGTGGTTAGATTAATGAGAAGGTTATTTTTAAAATGGTGTAAAATAGTTGATTGCTTGAGAAAATGAAATTATGAGATTTTTGCTGTTTTGTATTTCGCGCCATGCTATTTCACTGGCTGTTGAATAGTGTGTCCCGCAGGTGGGATGGTCATGGCCCACCTAGCCCATAGAAGTTAACCAGGAAAAGCCCATTTAGACCCAGAGTCTCTTTTTGAAGGGAGACCTGACCAAGAAGGCAGCAACAATCAATACATTACAGAATTAAAACATACAACAATACAATACAACATGATCCAGCCTAAAACAAGCATTTACACTCCTCTGTAACAGAGTCTCCCATCAATATTTTAAATTCATTCAGTGGCACTAACATATCCAGATGAAGCATGGATTGTAGACTATTCCATGAGTCTGGTGCACAAGAAGAGATGGCAGTCTTGCCTAATACTGTGAATGTCCTGGGGACTTTAAGTAGCAACCACCTGGCAGACCAGGTATGGTAACTGCTGGTGGTGAAGGAAACCAGACTACAGAGGTAAAGAGGGAGTTTACCCAAAAGGGCTTTGTAGAAGAACACATACAAATGTATCTTTCTGCACATATAAAGTGAGATCCAACCTACCATTTGGTACAATGTGCAGTGGTGGGTGAGTGACTTGGCATTTGTAATAAAGTACAAGGATGCATGATAAACAGAGTTCAGTCTCTGGTAGACAGAGGAGGCTGCATGATAAACAGAGTCCAGTCTCTATAAGACAGAGGAGGCTGTATGATAAACAGAGTCCAGTCTCTGTAAGACAGAGGAGGCTGCATGATAAACAGAGTCCAGTCTCTATAAGACAGAGGAGGCTGTATGATAAACAGAGTCCAGTCTCTATAAGACAGAGGAGGCTGTATGATAAACAGAGTCCAGTCTCTATAAGACAGAGGAGGCTGTATGATAAACAGAGTCCAGTCTCTATAAGACAGAGGAGGCTGTATGATAAACAGAGTCCAGTCTCTATAAGACAGAGGAGGCTGTATGATAAACAGAGTCCAGTCTCTATAAGACAGAGGAGGCTGTATGATAAACAGAGTCCAGTCTCTGGTAGACAGAGGAGGCTGTATGATAAACAGAGTCCAGTCTCTGGTAGACAGAGGAGGCTGCATGATAAACAGAGTCCAGTCTCTGGTAGACAGAGGAGGCTGTATGATAAACAGAGTCCAGTCTCTATAAGACAGAGGAGGCTGTATGATAAACAGAGTCCAGTCTCTATAAGACAGAGGAGGCTGCATGATAAACAGAGTCCAGTCTCTATAAGACAGAGGAGGCTGTATGATAAACAGAGTCCAGTCTCTGGTAGACAGAGGAGGCTGTATGATAAACAGAGTCCTGTCTCTATAAGACAGAGGAGGCTGTATGATAAACAGAGTCCAGTCTCTATAAGACAGAGGAGGCTGTATGATAAACAGAGTCCAGTCTCTGGTAGACAGAGGAGGCTGTATGATAAACAGAGTCCAGTCTCTATAAGACAGAGGAGGCTGCATGATAAACAGAGTCCAGTCTCTGGTAGACAGAGGAGGCTGCATGATAAACAGAGTCCAGTCTCTGGTTGACAGAGGAGGCTGTATGATAAACAGAGTCCAGTCTCTGGTAGACAGAGGAGGCTGTATGATAAACAGAGTCCAGTCTCTGGTAGACAGAGGAGGCTGCATGATAAACAGAGTCCAGTCTCTGGTAGACAGAGGAGGCTGTATGATAAACAGAGTCCAGTCTCTGGTAGACAGAGGAGGCTACATGATAAACAGAGTCCAGTCTCTATAAGACAGAGGAGGCTGCATGATAAACAGAGTCCAGTCTCTGGTAGACAGAGGAGGCTGTATGATAAACAGAGTCCAGTCTCTATTAGACAGAGGAGGCTGTATGATAAACAGAGTCCAGACTCTATAAGACAGAGGAGGCTGTATGATAAACAGAGTCCAGTCTCTGGTAGACAGAGGAGGCTGTATGATAAACAGAGTCCAGTCTCTGGTAGACAGAGGAGGCTGTATGATAAACAGAGTCCAGTCTCTGGTAGACAGAGGAGGCTGTATGATAAACAGAGTCCAGTCTCTGGTAGACAGAGGAGGCTGTATGATAAACAGAGTCCAGTCTCTATAAGACAGAGGAGGCTGTATGATAAACAGAGTCCAGTCTCTGGTAGACAGAGGAGGCTGCATGATAAACAGAGTCCAGTCTCTATAAGACAGAGGAGGCTGTATGATAAACAGAGTCCAGTCTCTGGTAGACAGAGGAGGCTGCATGATAAACAGAGTCCAGTCTCTATAAGACAGAGGAGGCTGTATGATAAACAGAGTCCAGTCTCTGGTAGACAGAGGAGGCTGTATGATAAACAGAGTCCAGTCTCTGGTAGACAGAGGAGGCTGCATGATAAACAGAGTCCAGGCTCTATAAGACAGAGGAGGCTGTATGATAAACAGAGTCCAGTCTCTGGTAGACAGAGGAGGCTGTATGATAAACAGAGTCCAGTCTCTATAAGACAGAGGAGGCTGCATGATAAACAGAGTCCAGTCTCTGGTAGACAGAGGAGGCTGTATGATAAACAGAGTCCAGTCTCTGGTAGACAGAGGAGGCTGCATGATAAACAGAGTCCAGTCTCTGGTAGACAGAGGAGGCTGTATGATAAACAGAGTCCAGTCTCTATAAGACAGAGGAGGATGCATGATAAACAGAGTCCAGTCTCTATAAGACAGAGGAGGCTGTATGATAAACAGAGTCCAGTCTCTGGTAGACAGAGGAGGCTGTATGATAAACAGAGTCCAGTCTCTGGTAGACAGAGGAGGCTGCATGATAAACAGAGTCCAGTCTCTGGTAGACAGAGGAGGCTGTATGATAAACAGAGTCCAGTCTCTATAAGACAGAGGAGGATGCATGATAAACAGAGTCCAGTCTCTGGTAGACAGAGGAGGCTGTATGATAAACAGAGTCCTGTCTCTATAAGACAGAGGAGGCTGTATGATAAACAGAGTCCTGTCTCTATAAGACAGAGGAGGCTGTGTGATAAACAGAGTCCAGTCTCTGGTAGACAGAGGAGGCTGTATGATAAACAGAGTCCAGTCTCTATAAGACAGAGGAGGCTGTATGATAAACAGAGTCCAGTCACTATAAGACAGAGGAGGCTGTATGATAAACAGAGTCCTGTCTCTATAAGACAGAGGAGGCTGTGTGATAAACAGAGTCCAGTCTCTGGTAGACAGAGGAGGCTGTATGATAAACAGAGTCCAGTCTCTATAAGACAGAGGAGGCTGTATGATAAACAGAGTCCAGTCTCTATAAGACAGAGGAGGCTGTATGATAAACAGAGTCCAGTCTCTGGTAGACAGTGGAGGCTGCATGATAAACAGAGTCCAGTCTCTGGTAGACAGAGGAGGCTGCATGATAAACAGAGTCCAGTCTCTGGTAGACAGAGGAGGCTGTATGATAAACAGAGTCCAGTCTCTATAAGACAGAGGAGGCTGTATGATAAACAGAGTCCAGTCTCTGGTAGACAGAGGAGGCTGCATGCATTTACAACAAGTCACCATAATCAATTACAGAAAGAAAAGTGGCCTGGACAAGCTTCTTTCTAGCCATAAGCGAGAAGCAAGCCTTTTTACGAAAATAAAAACCCAATTTCAATTTAAGCTTTGTCACAAGATTATCCACATGGAATTTAAAAGGACAACTTGTCATCCAACCAAATACCTAAGTATTTGTAGGATGACCCTTTTCAATGGATAAGCCACCAGATGTGACAATGCTAATGTTCTCTGGCAGAGTGCTAGCTCTGGTAAAGGCCATGAATTTAGTTTTTTGTACATTCAAGGCCAGTTTGAGACCATAAAGGGAGGCCTGCAGTGACTGAAACACAGTCTGGAGCTCTTCAACAGCCTGAACCAGAGAAGGAGCACATGAATATATGACTGTGACATCTGTATATAGTAGAAGTGACTTTACTGGTTGCATCCCATTTCCTAAATCATTAATAAAAATTGAGAACAACACAGGAGCTAAAATGGAACCATGGGGCACACCTCTATTAATTAATAGAAATTTGCATCCTGTAGTACAAACTCAAAAAAGTTCTGGGACACTGTAAAGTCCATGGAGAATAAGAGCACCTCCTCCTCCCAGCTGCCGACTGCTCTGAGGCTAGGAAACACTGTCACCAACAATAAATCCACTATAATTGAGAATTTCAATAAGCAATTCACTACGACTGGCCATGCTTTCCACCTGGCTACCCCTACCGTGGTCAACTGCCCGGCACCCTCCACAGTAACCCGCCAAAGCCCCCACCATTTCTCCTTCTCCCAAATCCAGACAGCTGATGTTCTGAAAGAGCTGCAAAATCTGGATCCCTACAAATCAGCCGGGCTAGACAATCTGGACCCTCTCTTTCTAAAATGATCTGCCAAATTGTTGCAACCCCTATTACCAGCCTGTTCAACCTCTCTTTCGAATCGTCTGAGACTCCCAAAGATTGGAAGGCTGCCGCGGTCATCCCCCTCTTCAAAGGAGGGAGACACTCTAGACCCAAACTGCTACAGACCTATATCTATCCTACCCTGCCTTTCTAAGGTCTTCGAAAGCCAAGTTAACAAACAGATTACCGACCATTTCGAATCCCACCGTACATTCTCTACTATGCAATCTGGTTTCATAGCTGGTCATGGGTGCACCTCAGCCACGCTCAAGGTCCTAAACGACATCATAACCACCATCGATAAGAGACATTACTGTGCAGCCGTATTCATCGACCTGGCCAAGGCTTTCGACTCTGTCAATCACCACATTCTTATTGGCAGACTCGACAGCCTTGGTTTCTCAAATGATTGCCTTGCCTGGTTTACCAACTACTTCTCTGATAGAGTTCAGTGTGTCAAATCGGAGGGCCTGTTGTCTGGACCTCTGGCAGTCTCTATGGGGGTGCCACAGGGTTCAATTCTCGGGCCGACTCTCTTCTCTGTATACATTGTATACATCAATGATGTCGCTCTTGCTGCTGGTAATTCTCTGATCCACCTCTACGCAGACAACACCATTCTGTATACTTCTGGCCCCTCTTTGGACACTGTGTTAACCTGTTATGGCTAGGGGGCAGTATTTTCACGGCTGGATAAAAAACGTACCCGATTTAATCTGATTATTAGTCCTGCCCAGAAACTAGAATATGCATATAATTATTAGCTTTGGATAGAAAACACTCCAAAGTTTCTAAAACTGTTTGAATGGTGTCTGTGAGTATAACAGAACTCATTTGGCAGGCCAAAACGTGAGAAGATTCTGTACAGGAAGTACCCTGTCTGACCATTTCTTGAACTTCTTTGCCATCTCTATCCATTACAAAGGATCTCTGCTCTAACGTGACACTTCCTACGTCTTCCATAGGCTCTCAGAGCCCGGGAAAAACCTGAATGTCGTCATTCCAGCACCCAGGCTGAAACACATTATCGCCTTTCTCAAGTGGCCGATCAAGGGACTGTGGGCTTAGGCGCGTGCACTGGCCGCCCCCGTCTTTGTGTTTTTTCCTCTGTTTGCCGAAAAGGAGATTCCCGGTCAGAATATTATCGCTTTTTTACGAGATAAATTGCATAAAAATGTATTTTAAACAGCGGTTGACATGCTTCGAAGTACGGTAATGGAATATTTAGAATTTTTTTGTCACGAAATGCGCCACGCGCGCGACCCTGATTTACCATTTCGGATAGTTTCTGGAACGCACGAACAAAACGCCGCTATTCGGATATAACGATGGATTATTTTGGACCAAACCAACATTTGTTATCCTCTATGGGACCGGCGGGACGAATTCGTCCCACCTACGTAACAGCCACTGCCAGCCTGTGGCGCGATTTTCAAAATCTTCAAAATCCTATTACTTCAATTTCTCAAACATATGACTATTTTACAGCCATTTAAAGATAAGACTCTCGTTAATCTAACCACACTGTCCGATTTCAAAAAGGCTTTACAACGAAAGCAAAACATTAGATTATGTCAGCAGAGTACCAAGCCAGAAATAATCAGACACCCATTTTTCAAGCCAGCATATAATGTCACCAAAACCCAGAAGACAGCTAAATGCAGCACTCACCTTTGATGATCTTCATCAGATGACAACCCTAGGACATTATGTTATACAATACATGCATGTTTTGTTCAATCAAGTTCATATTTATATCAAAAACCAGCTTTTTACATTAGCATGTGACGTTCAGAACTAGCAGAACTAGCAAACTTACGGGGAATTCGCTAACATTTTACTAAATTACTCACGATAAACGTTCACAAAAAGCATAACAATTATTTTAAGAATTATAGATACAGACCTCCTCTATGCACTCGATATGTCCGATTTTAAAATAGCTTTTTGGTGAAAGCATATTTTGCAATATTCTAAGTACATAGCCCAGGCATCACGGGCTCGCTATTTAGACACCCGGCAAGTTTAGCACTCACCATAATCATATTTACTATTATAAAAATGTCATTACCTTTTGTTGTCTTCGTCAGAATGCACACCCAGGACGTCTACTTCAATAACAAATGTTGGTTTGGTCCAAAATAATCCATCGTTATATCCGAATAGCGGCGTTTTGTTCGTGCGTTCCAGACACTATCCGAAATAGTAAAGAAGTGTCGCGCGCTTGGCGCAATTCCTGACAATAAAATTCAAAGTATTCCATTGCCGTACGTCGAAGCATGTCAACCGCTGTTTAAAATCAATTTTTACGTCATTTTTCTCGTAGAAAAGCGATAAAATTCCGACAGGGAATCTCCTTTTCGGCAAACAGAGGAAAAAATCCCAAAGGCGGGGGCGGTCGGGGTCACGCGCATAAGCTAGTGTCTCTTGATGGGCCACTTGAGAAAGGCGATAATGTGTTTCAGCCTGGGGCTGGAATGACGACATTCTCTTTTTTCCCGGGCTCTGAGAGCCTATGGACGACGTGGGAAGTGTCACGTTAGAGCAGAGATCCTTAGTAAATGATAGAGATGGCAAAGAAGTTCCAGAAATGGTCAGACAGGCCACTTCCTGTAAAGGAATCTCTCAGGTTTTGACCTGCCATTTGAGTTCTGTTATACTCACAGACACCATTCAAACAGTTTTAGAAAATTTAGGGTGTTTTCTATCCATATGTAATAAGTATATGCATATTCTAGTTACTGAGTAGGAGTGGTAACCAGATTAAATCGGGTATGTTTTTTATCCAGCCGTGTCAATGCTGCCCCCTAGCCCTAACAGGTTAAAAGGTCATTTACCACCTTCACAAGTGCAGTCTCAGTGCTATGATGGGGTCTAAAACCAGACTGAAGTGTTTCGTATACATTGTTTGTCTTCAGGAAGGCAGTGAGTTGCTGTGCAACAGCTTTTTCAAACATTTTTGAGAGGAATGGAAGATTCGATATAGGCCGATAGTTTTTTATAATTTCTGGATCAAGATTCGGCTTTTTCAAGAGAGGCTTTATTACTGCCACTTTTAGTGAGCTTGGTACACATCCGGTGGATAGAGAACCGTTTATTATGTTCAACATAGGAGGGCCAAGCACAGGAAGCAGCTCTTTCAGTAGTTTAGTTGGAATATGGTCCAGTATGCAGCTTGAGGGTTTGGAGGCCATGATTATTTTCATCATTGCGTCAAGAGATATAGTACTAAAACACTTTAGTATCTCCCTTGATCCTAGGTCCTGGCAGAGTTGTCTAGACTCAGGACAATGGAGCTTTGGAGGAATACCCAGATTTAAAGAGGAGTCTGTAATTTGCTTTCTAATGATCATGATCTTTTCCTCAAAGAAGTTCATAAATTTATTACTGCTGAAGTGAAAGCCATCCTCCATTTGCGAAGGCTGCTTTTTAGTTAGCTTTGCCACAGTATCAAAAATAAATTTCGTATTGTTCTTATTTTCCTCAATTAAGTTGGAAAAATAGGATGATCGAGCAGCAGTGAGGGCTCTTCGATACTGCACGGTACTGTCTTTCCAAGCTAGTCGGAAGACTTCCAGTTTGGTGTGGCACCATTTCCGTTCCAATTTTCTGGAAGCTTGCTTCAGAGCTCGTGTATTTTCTGTATACCAGGGAGCTAGTTTCTTATGACAGATGTTTTTAGTTTTTAGGGGTGCAACTGCATCTAGGGTATTGCGCAAGGTTAAATTGAGTTCCTCGGTTAGGTGGTTAACTGATTTTTGTCCTCTGACGTCCTTGGGTAGGCAGAGGCAGTCTGGAAGGGCATCAAGGAATCTTTGGGTTGTCTGAGAATTTATAGCACGACTTTTAATGCTCCTTGGTTGGGGTCTGAGCAGATTATTTGTTGCAATTGCAAACGTAATAAAATGGTGGTCCGATTGTCCAGGATTATGAGGAAAAACATTTAGATCCACAACATTTATTCCATGGGACAAAACTAGGTCCAGAGTATGACTGTAGCAGTGAGTAGGTCCAGAGACATGTTGGACTAAACCCACTGAGTCGATGATGGCTCAGAAAGCCTTTTGGAGTGGGTCTGTGGACTTTTCCATGTGAATGTTAAAGTCACCAAAAATTAGAATATTATCTGCTATGACTACAAGATCCGATAGGAATTCAGGGAACTCAGTGAGGAACACTGCATATGGCCCAGGAGGCCTGTAAACAGTAGCTATAAAAAGTGAGTGAGTAGGCTGCATAGATTTCATGACTAGAAGGCTCAAAAGTCGAAAACGTCATTGTTTTTTTTTTTGTAAATTGAAATTTGCTATCGTAAATGTTAGCAACACCTCCGCCTTTGCCGGATGCACGGGGGGTATGGTCACTAGTGTAACCAGGGGGTGAGGCCTCATTTAACACAGTAAATTCATCAGGCTTAAGCCATGTTTCAGTCAGGCCAATCACATCAAGATTATTATCAGTGATTAGTTCATTGACTATAACTGCCTTGGAAGTGAGGGATCTAACATTAAGTAACCCAATTTTGAGATGTGAGGTATCACAATCTCTTTCAATAATGGCAGGAATGGAGGAGGTCTTTATACTAGTGAGATTGCTAAAGCGAACACCGCCATTTTTAATTTTGCCCAACCTAGATCGAGGCACAGACACGGTCTCAATGGGGAAAGCTGAGCTGACTACGCTGACTGTGCTAGTGGCAGACTCCACTAAGCTCGCAGGCTGGCTAACAGCCTGCTGCCTAGCCTGCACCCTATTTCATTGTGGAGCTAGAGGAGTTAGAGCCCTGTCTATGTTCGTAGATAAGATGAGAGCAACCCCTCCAGCTAGGATGGAGTCCGTCACTCCTCAACAGGCCAGGCTTGGTCCTGTTTGTGGGTGAGTCCCAGAAAGAGGGCCAATTATCTACAAATTCTATCTTTTGGGAGGGGCAGAAAACAGTTTTCAACCAGCGATTGAGTTGTGAGACTCTGCTGTAGAGCTCATCACTCCCCCTAACTGGGAGGGGGCCAGAGACAATTAATCGATGCCGACGCATCTTTCTAGCTGATTTACACGCTGAAGCTATGTTGCGCTTGGTGACCTTTGACTGTTTCATCCTAACATCGTTGGTGCCGACGTGGATAACAATATCTCTATACTCTCTACACTCGCCAGTTTTAGCTTTAGCCAGCACCGTCTTTAGATTAGCCTTAACGTCGGTAGCCCTGCCCCCTGGTAAACAGTGTATGATCGCTGGATGATTAGTTTTAAGTCTAATACTGCGGGTAATGGAGTCGCCAATGACTAGGGTTTTCAATTTGTCAGAGCTAATGGTGGGAGCCGTCGGCGTCTCAGACCCCACAACGGGAGGAGTAGAGACCAGAGAAATCTCGGCCTCCGACTCCGACTCGCTTAATGGGGAGAACCGGTTGAAAGTTTCTGTCGGCTGAATAAGCGACACCGGTTGAGCATTCCTACAGCGTTTCCCTCCAGAAGCCATGAGAAAGATGTCCGGCTGCGGGGACCGTGCGAGGGGGTTTATACTAACGTTACTATCTGTACTTACTGGTGGCACAGACGCTGTTTCATCCTTTCCTACACTGAAATTACCCTTGCCTAACGATCGCGTCTGAAGCTGGGCTTGCAGCACAGCTATCCTTGCCGTAAGGCGATCGTTCTCCTGTATATTATAAGTACAACGACTGCAATTAGAAGGCATCATGTTAACTCTACCCCTAACCCTTATTCTAAACCTACTCCTAACCCTAACCCCAACTCTACCCCTAACCCTTATTCTAAACCTAATCCTAACCCTAACCCTAGCCCCAACTCTTCCCCTAACCCTTATTCTAGCCCTAATCCTAATCCTAACCCTAGCCCCAACTCTATCCCTAACCCTAATCCTAACCCTAGCCCCAACTCTACCCCTAACCCTTATTCTAATCCTAACCCTAATCTTAGCAAGCAGATGCTTATCAGCAGACAGTATTACCATCTGTACTATCCGGACATAAAGTCCAGTGAAGAGCGTGTGTTGCCTCAGCCCTCCCAACAGAGGACGTGTTCCAGAAAACTACTGGCATGTGTGTGGTGGACTCTAAAAACACACTGAGAGAGAAAGAGAGAGAAAGATAGAGAGCGCAAAGGACAGACAGAGAGAGAATACCAATTCCATCTGGACACCGTTGCCCTAGAGCCCTAGAGCACAGAAAAAAACTATACATACCTCGGCCTAAACATCAGCGCTACAGGTAACTTCCACAAAGCTGTGAACTATTTGAGAGACAGAACAAGAAAGGACTTCTATGCCATCAAAAGGACCATAAAATACGACTTACCAATTAGGATCTGGCAAAAAAATACTTGAATCAGTTACGTATAGAATCCACTGACCTTTATGGTTGTGAGGTCTGGGGTCCGCTCACCAACCAAGAATTCACAAAATGGGACAATCACCAAATTGAGACTCCGCATGCAGAATTCTGCTAAAATATCCTCTGTGTACAACGTTAAACACCAAATACTCCATGCAGAGCAGAATTAGGCCGATACCTGCTAATTATCAAAATCCAGAAAAGAGCCGTTAAATTCTACAACCACCTAAAAGGAAGCGATTCCCAAACCTTCCATAACAAAGCCATCACCTACAGAGAGATGAACCTGGAGAAGAGTCGCTTAAGCAAGCTGGTCCTGGGGCTCTGTTCACAAACACAAACAGACCCCACAGAGCCCCAGGACAGCAACACAATTAGATCCAACCAAATCATGAGAAAACAAAAAGATAATTACTTGACACATTGGAAAGAATTAACAAAAAAACTGATCAAACTAGAATGCTATTTGGCCCTAAACAGAGAGAACACAGTGGCAGAATACCTGACCACTGTGACTGACCCAAACTTAAGGAAAGCTTTGACTATGTACAGACTCAGTGAGCATAGCCTTGCTATTGAGAAAGGCCGCGGTAGGCAGACCTGGCTCTCAAGAGAAGACAGGCTATGTGCACACTGCCCACAAAATGAGGTGGACTTCCTAACCTCCTACCAAATGTATAACCATATTAGAGACACATATTTCCCTCAGATTACACAGATCCACAAAGAATTAGAAAACAAACCTGATTTTGATAAACTCCCATATCTACTGGGTGAAATACCACAGTGTGCCATCACAGCAGCAAGATTTGTGACCTGTTGCCACAAGAAAAGGACAACCTGTGAAGAACAAACACCATTATAAATACAACCCATATTTATGCTTATTTATTTTCCCTTTTGTACTTTAACCATGTGCACATCGTTACAACACTGTATATAGACATAATATGACATTTTAAATGTCTTTATTATTTTGGAACTTCTGTCAGTGTAATGTTAACTGTTACTTTTTATTGTTTATTTCCCTTTTGTATATTATCTACTTCACTTGCTATGGCAATGTTCACATATGTTTCCCATGCCAATAAAGCCCTTGAATTGAATTGAATTGAGAGAGAGAGAGAGAGAGAGAGAGAGAGAGAGAGAGAGAGAGAGAGAGAGAGAGAGAGACAGAGCACACCTGATTAATCCATTTAACAACTGCTCGGCTTGGTGTTGGTCCAGACTGCAGGCAGGACGTATATATTAATGGGTTCTCTACCATAAAGAGAGCTGCTGCTGCTTTCAGGACCAACCTGGTGTTCACTGGTCCCCTGCTGAGAGGCTCTCTCCTCCACCTCCGGCTTTTATTATAATCACACTGGAATAGAAATATTTAAAGAGCAGGCAACCTGCTACAGAGAGAGAGAGAGAGGGAGGGGAGGGGGGAAACCTTTGAAGTCTGGCAGACGATAAAGTGTAAATCTGAGGCCCACCCCTGACGCTAACCTGCAAGTATAGAAAATGCGCTGTACAGTCGGAGATACGGAACAATATGTGAGAGGTTACTATTCCATTTAACCCATCTGAACAGTGCAGTTACTGTACCACCTGTCTTGTGGATGGCAACTTTGTATAGCGCCTTCATCATCTAACGTAAGACATTTCCCAAACATTAGGTCACTGTTCTGGCCCTCCTTTCTCTTTATTTCAACTCTCCATTTCTCTTATTAAATTATGACTCTGACATTGTCCTTTTTGCCTCAGTGGATCGCCGAGAACTTTTTCTGCCCAAGTTCCCAAAAGAATTTGGAGTATATTTGACACGCGTACAGTTAGACGCTAAAGCTTAGACTTTCTCACTAACGCCAGATAATGGAAGAAACCTCAGTGTAGAATATACTGTACATATGAATTGCACAATAATTATACATTCATGAATTGTATTTTCTCTTTATTCAACCTGCTTGATATCCACCCGCCCTTCATCCACAAAATATTTTATGACCCTACTCCCGCATAGGGTTTAACTCAGGATTACAGGGCTTAATTAAGTCACAAGCAGGTGACCCAGGTAGAAACAGGAAGCAGGAAGGAGACAGTGAAGTAACAGGAACGAGACACAGTACAGTAACAGGAAGGAGATACAGCACACTAAAAGGAAGGAGACAGTACAGTACATTAACAGGAAGGAGACATTACAGTAACAGGAAGGAGACACAGTACAGTAACAGGAAGGAGACATTACAGTAACAGGAAGGAGACATTACAGTAACAGGAAGGAGGCACAGTACATTAACAGGAAGGAGACAGTACAGTACATTAACAGGAAGGAGACATTACAGTAACAGGAAGGAGACACAGTACAGTAACAGGAAGGAGACATTACAGTAACAGGAAGGAGGCACAGTACATTAACAGGAAGGAGACAGTACAGTAACAGGAAGGAGATACAGTACACTAAAAGGAAGGAGACAGTACAGTACATTAACAGGAAGGAGACATTACAGTAACAGGAAGGAGACAGTACAGTAACAGGAAGGAGACATTACAGTAACAGGAAGGAGGCACAGTACATTAACAGGAAGGAGACAGTACAGTAACAGGAAGGAGACACAGTACACTAAAAGGAAGGAGACAGTACAGTACATTAACAGGAAGGAGACATTACAGTAACAGGAAGGAGACAGTACAGTAACAGGAAGGAGACATTACAGTAACAGGAAGGAGGCACAGTACATTAACAGGAAGGAGACAGTACAGTAACAGGAAGGAGACACAGTACACTAAAAGGAAGGAGACAGTACAGTACATTAACAGGAAGGAGACATTACAGTAACAGGAAGGAGACAGTACAGTAACAGGAAGGAGACATTACAGTAACAGGAAGGAGACAGTACAGTACATTAACAGGAAGGAGACATTACAGTAACAGGAAGGAGACAGTACAGTACATTAACAGGAAGGAGACATTACAGTAACAGGAAGGAGGCACAGTACAGTAAGTCATATTGGGAACAGTCAAAGAGAGACACAGTACAGTAAGTAGACAGCCCCGGTTTCATATCTCTAAAGATAGCCGAGGTTTCATATCTCTAAAGACAGCCCCAGTTTCATATCTCTAAAGAGCCCAGGTTTCATATCTCTAAAGACAGCCCCAGTTTCATATCTCTAAAGACAGCCGAGGTTTCATATCTCTAAAGACAGCCCCAGTTTCATATCTCTAAAGAGCCCAGGTTTCATATCTCTAAAGACAGCCCCAGTTTCATATCTTCACAGAATATAGCAAAGCGTAACACACACACACACACACATTTCACCATGGGCGACAGCTTAAATGGGGTCTGTGAACAGGTACATGAAAGCTGGAACCTGGCAGTCCATCTCTGTGTGCTCATTAGAACTATGGAGCAGGAAGAAGGTGAGAGGGAGAGAAAGAGAGAGGGAGATAAATTGTGTGTGAGATTGTAAGAAAGGAAGAGAGAGAGAGGGAGAGAGGTGACAGAGAGAGAGAGAGAGAAGGTGACAGAGAGAGAGAGAGAGAGAGAGAGAGAAGGTGACAGAGAGAGAGAGAGAGAGAGGGCATAAGAAAGGCTTCCGTGGAGCTACAATCCTTTTAGTAAAAAGGCAGGAAAGGTCTTCCCTCTCCCTCCCACACCCCATTTCCCAAGGAGACATCACACCCCATTTCCCAAGGAGACATCACACCCCATTTCCCAAGGAGACATCACACCCCATTTCCCAATGAGACATCATGCCTCCTTCTTTCTAAGGAGATATTACACCTCCTGCTTTCTAAGGAGTCATCACACCTCCTGCTTTCTAAGGAGACATCATGCCTCCTTCTTTCTAAGGAGTCATCACACCTCCTGCTTGCTAAGGAGACATCATGCCTCCTTCTTTCTAAGGAGACATCATGCGGAGGGAAGTTCCTTAAAGTGGACTGCACCCACAGATTTGTTTGTTGTGATTGAGTGGGGGGAAACAGCCACATCAAACCACACCCTTTAGCCAACTCACACTTACTTGGCTTCTGTCACGGCCGCCAGTATTTATTGAGGGGAAAGCCAAAAAACGTGGCCAAATGTAACAGCTGTCTTCAGAAATGGACCAAAATGCGGCGGAGTTAGTGTTCAACATGATTTAATAAACGGAACACTATGCAATTTACAAAAACAAGAAAACTGACAGCCAACACAGTCCTGTCAGGTGCAACCACAATGACAAGAACAATTACCCACGAAACACAGAGGAAACGTAGGCAACTTATGTGTGACTCCCAATCAACCACAACCCTCTACAGCTGTGCCTGATTGGAAGTCACACGGCCAAAATCAACGAAACAATAAAAAACACAAACTCCCTTCTGCCACGTCCTGACCAGTGGAGGGTGTAGTTGGGTCAGTCGTGGGAGGGGAGGGGGGAAACTGTAAATCTCGTGCGGGATCTGCCAGAGTGGCCCGCCGTGCCGGATCTGCCCGAGTGGCCCGCCTGTCCTCCGCCCAGCCCGAGTGGCCCGCCTGTCCTCCGGCCCAGCCCGAGTGGCCCGCCTGTCCTCCGGCCCAGCCCGAGTGGGCCGCCTGTCCTCCGGCCCAGCCCGAGTGGCCCGCCTGTCCTCCGGCCCAGCCCGAGTGGCCCGCCTGTCCTCTGGCCCAGCCCGAGTGGCCCGTCTGCCAGGGTCAGCCCGAGTGGCCCGCCTGTCCTCCACCCAGCCCGAGTGGCCCGCCTGTCCTCCGGCCCAGCCCGAGTGGCCCGCCTGTCCTCCGGCCCAGCCCGAGTGGGCCGCCTGTCCTCCGGCCCAGCCCGAGTGGCCCGCCTGTCCTCCGGCCCAGCCCGAGTGGCCCGCCTGTCCTCCGGCCCAGCCCGAGTGGCCCGTCTGCCAGGGTCAGCCCGAGTGGCCCGTCTGCCCGGCGCCGATAGCCGCCAAAGTGGACGACGCCGAAGGTGGAGCGAGGTTTACGTCCCGCACCTGAGCCACCTCCAGGATAGGTGGGTTGGGGAGGGAGGGTGTAGCACAGTGCCGTCGTTGACGGCAGCCACCCTCCCTTTCCTCCCTTTTTGTTTAGGGGATTTTTTTTTGTTTGTTGTCGTTTTGGGGGGGGGTTTCTTTGTTTTGTGTAGGTGCATTTCGGGGTATGCACCTTTGACGAAGGGGTACTGTCACGTCCTGACCAGTAGAGGGTGTAGTTGGATCAGGACGTGGCAGAAGGGAGTGTGTGTTTTTTATTGTTTCGTTGATTTTGGCCGTGTGACTTCCAATCAGGCACAGCTGTAGAGGGTTGTGGTTGATTGGGAGTCACACATAAGTTGCCTACGTTTCCTTTGTGTTTCGTGGGTAATTGTTCTTGTCACAGTGGTTGCACCTGACAGGACTGTGTTGGCTGTCAGTTTTCTTGTTTTTGTAAATTGCATAGTGTTCCGTTTATTAAATCATGTTGAACACTAACTCCGCCGCATTTTGGTCCATTTCTGAAGACAGCTGTTACATTTGGCCACGTTTTTTGGCTTTCCCCTCAATAAATACTGGCGGCCGTGACAGAAGCCAAGTAAGTGTGAGTTGGCTAAAGGGTGTGGTTTGATGTGG
Source organism: Salmo salar (assembly GCF_965601325.2). NCBI lineage: Eukaryota > Metazoa > Chordata > Actinopteri > Salmoniformes > Salmonidae > Salmo > Salmo salar. Next base: position 163,917,171 of record NC_138299.1, read on the forward strand.
CTGTTTCCCCCCACTCAATCACAACAAACAAATCTCCTGCATCATGGGGAAATCAACAGAAATCAGCCAAGACGTCAGATAAAAAAGTGTAGACCTCCACAAGTCTGGTTCATCCTTGGGAGCAATTTCCAAATGCCTGAAGGTACCACGTTCATTAGTACAAACAATAGTACGCAAGTATAAACACCATGGGACCACGCAGCCGTCATACCACTCAGGAAGGAGACGCATTCTGTCTCCTAGAGATGAACGTACTTTGGTGCGAAAAGTGCAAACCAATCCCAGAACAACAACAAAGGACATTGTGAAAATGCTGGAGGAAACAGGTACAAAAGTATCTATATCCACAGTAAAACATGTCCTATATCAACATAACCTGAAAGACTGCTCAGCAAGGAAGAAGCCACTGCTCCAAAACCACCATTAAAAAGTCAGACTATGGTTTGCAACTGCACATGGGGACAAAGATCGTACTTTTTGGAGAAATGTTCTCTGGTCTGATGAAACAAAAATAGAACTGTTTGGCCATAATGACCATCATTTTGTTTGGAGGGAAAAGGGTAAGGCTTGCAAGCCGAAGAACACCATCCCAACCGTGAAGCAAGGGGGTGGCAGCATCATGTTGTGCGGGTGCTTTGCTGCAGGAGGGACTGGTGCACTTCACAAAATAGATGGCATCATGAGGGGGGAAAATTATGTGGATATATTGAAGCAACATCTCAAGACATCAGTCAGGAAGTTAAAGCTTAGTTGCAAATGGGTCTTCCAAATGGACAATGACCCCAAGCATATTTCCAAAGTTGTGGCAAAATGGATTTAGGACAACAAAGTCAAGGTATTGGAGTGTCCATCACAAAGCCCTGACCTCAGTCCTATAGAATATTTTTGGGCAGTACTGAAAAAGGGTGTGTGAGCAAGGAGGCCAATAAACCTGACTCTGTTTCACCAGCTCTGTCAGGAGGAATGGGCCAAAATTCACCCAATTTATTGTGGGCAGCTTGTGGAAGGCTACCCGAAATGTTTTACCCAAGTTAAACAATTTAAAGACTCTGACATTTCACATTCTTAAAATAAAGTGGTGATCCTAACTGACCTAAGGCAGGGAATTCTTACTTGGATTAAATGTCAGGAATTGTGAAGAATTGAGTTTAAATGTTTTTGGCTAAGGTGTATGTAAACTTCCAACATCAACTGTAGGTCGAGAAATAATGTAATCTCCTATGGAAGCGAATTCTACGATTTACAGATATAGACTGACTAGCTCCAGATTAGATTAGATTCAGGCCGGTGACGCCGTTACACTACTCAACCAACTGTGACATGTTACACTACTCAACCAACTGTGACATGTTACACTACTCAACCAACTGTGACATGTTACACTACTCAACCAACTGTGACATGTTACACTACTCAACCAACTGTGACACGTTACACTATGCAACTTGCAACTGTGACATGTTTTGCTATGGCTCTGGGTTGGCTTGAGTTTGTTGCTGCTAGTTAGTACATTGTTGTAGTCAGATATGAGTTAGCTAGTACCACCATAGCTGCATCCAAATTCAAATTCAAATGTATTTATAAAGCCCTTCTTACATCAGCTGATGTCACAAAGTGCTATACAGAAACCCAGCCTAAAACCCTAAACAGCAAGCAATGCAGGTGTAGAAGCACAGTGGCTAGGAAATGGCATGGCTCAGGTCCTCCGAGAGAGAGAAAGAAAGAAAGAGAGAAAAAGAGATAGAGAATTAGAGAGAGCATACTTAAATTTATGCAGGACACCGGATAAGACAGGAGAAATACTCCAGATGTGACAGACTGACCCTAGCCCCCCGACACATAAACTACTGCAGCATAAATACTGGAGGCCCCTCCTGAGACAGGAGGGGACGGGAGACACTGTGGCCCCATCCAACGATACCCACAGACAGGGCCAAACAGGCAGGATATAACCCCACCCACTTTTCCCAAGCACAGACCCCACACCACTAGAGGGATATCTTCAACCACCAACTTACCATCCTGAGATAATACCGAGTATAGCCCACAAAGATCTCCGCCACGGCACAACCCAAGGGGGGGGGGGGCGGCGCCAATCCAGACAGGAAGATCACGTCAGATCACGTGTAGGGACAATTAGGAGGCCTGCGTCGTGTGACCGTAGCATACGTGTAGGTATGTACGGCAGGACCAAATCGGAAAGACAGGTAGGAGAAAGCCCATGTAATGCATTGTAGGTTAGCAGTAAAACCTTGAAATCAGCCCTTGCCTTAACAGGAAGCCAGTGTAGAGAGGCTAGCACTGGAGTAATATGGTCAAATGTTTTGGTTCTAGTCAAGGTTCTAGCAGCCGTGTTTAGTATTAACTGAAGTTATTTAGTGCTTTATCCGGGTAGACAGTATTTATTTGTGGGTTGCACCTCAGAGGCTAATGTGAATGTTTCATCTAAATTACACTCACTTGGAGTGGATTGGAAATACGATGACATTGCTAAAGTAGGCAAATAATTAGCAGGAAACAACTTTGCCATATTACGATGTTGTCAAATTTACTTTAGAGAGATGTCAATGTTGCCATTACTGTTACTAGCTAAAATATGGTTGTCCCTTAAATGCTAGTTAGCTGGATAAATGTATACTTCATCTAAAGTCAATTTGGTGACATCACAATCATGACCAAATGTTTTTTTACAAATTATTTGCCTTCTTTTGAAATGTTATTGTGTTTCCAAGCCAAATCCGAGTTGTATTGAGGGAAGCTAACGTTTGCCAGCTAGCTAGTTAGTTGGGTAGGTAACTAGCTAGTTGGTCGTTAGCTAGTTAACGTCAACTATGCTGGCGATGATAGTGATAATGATTATCAAAATATGCATAACCAAATACATAACCAGCAGTCTATGGTCTAGCTACCAGTATACTCACCACCACAGGAGAACAACTCCAACCAACTATTCTTCATGATAGGGACCTTCGGCAGGGCATGAAAAACCATAGCTGTTGGCTGTGCATCCTGCTGGATTCATGCATTGCCTTGCCAATCCTTATAGGGCTTTTAAGTCTCGTTGGTTGGGGGGCGATGAAACAACGGAGCCCCATTCAATGAAGGGAAGCAAAGTGGGTGGAGGGGCAATTTGCACGTGGAGCAAAATGGGGCATGATTTGTTGACGTAATTGTGATGCACAGAAAGGGCAGTGTGGAGTGTGATTGAGATTGCGTCATCTGTGGATCTTTTGGGGTGGTATACGAATTGGAGTGGGCCTAGGGTTTCCGGGATGATGGTGTTGATGTGAGCCATGACCGTTCTTTCAAAGTACTTCATGGCTACTGACGTGAGGGCTACAAGGTGGTAGTCATTTAGTCAGGTTACCTTCGCTTTCTTGGGCACAGGAACTATGGTGGTCTTAGGTATTACAGAGAGAAGTTAAAAATGTCAGTGAAGACACTTGCCAGTTGGTCCGTGCATGCTCTGAGTACACGTCCTGGTAATCCGTCTGGCCCCGCGGCCTTGTGAATGTTGACCTATTTAAAGGTCTTGCTCACATCTGCTTTGGTGGTCTGCTCTCATGCATGCTTCAGTGTTGCTTGCCTCAAAGCAAGCATAAAAGGCATTTAGCCCATCTGGTAGGCTCACGTCACTGGGCATCTCGCGGCTGGGTTTCCCTTTGTGGTCCGTAATGGTTTGCAAGCCACATCCGTTTGAGCATCAGAGACAGTTTAGTAGGATTCAGTCTTAGTCCTTTATTGACACTTTGCCTGTTTGATGTTTCGTCTGATGGCATAGCGGGATTTCTTATAAGCGTCTGGATTATGATTGGGATATGTACGTACGGTCGCAGTGGGGATGACGTCGTCGATGCACTGATTGATGAAATCGGTGACTAAGGTGGTGTACTCCTCAATGCCATTGGATGAATCACGGAACATATTCCAGTCTGTGCTGCAAAACAGTCCTGTAGCATAGCATCCACTTCATCTGACCACTTCCGTATTGAGCGAGTCACTGGTACTTCCTGCTTTAGTTTTTGCTTGTAAGCAGGAATCAGGAGGATAGAAATATGTTCAGATTTGCCAAATGGAGGGCGAGGGAGAGCTTTGTGCACGTCTCTGTGTGTGGAGTAAAAGTGGTTTAGAGTTTTTTTCCCCTCTGGTTGCACATAAAACAAATTTAAGTTTGCCTGCATTAAAGTCCGTGGCCACTAGGAGTGCTGCTTCTGGAAGAGTATTTTCTTGTTTTCTTATGGCCTTATACAGCTCGTTAAGTGCAATCTTAGTTCCAGCATCGGTTTGTGGTGGTAAATAGACAGCTATGAAAAATATAGATGAAAGGTCTCTTGGTAGATAGTGTGGTCTACAGCTTATCATGAGGTACTCTACCTCAGGCGAGCAATACCTCGAGACTACCTTAATATTAGAAATCACACACCAGCTGTTATTGACAAATAGACACACACCACCACCCCTTGTGTTACCAGACATAGCTGTTCTGTCCTGCCGATGCACGGAAAACCCAGCCAACTGTATATTTTTCGTGTCGTCATTCAACCACAACTCAGTGAAACAAGATATTTTTTATGTCCCGTTGTTAGGATAGTCTCGAACGGAGCTCATCCAGTTTCTTCTCCAGTGATTGCACGTTGGCCAATAGAACAGATGGTAGAGGCGGGTTACCCACTCACCGAAAAATTCTCACAAGGCACCCTGATCTGCACCTCCTGTATTTCCTTATTTTCTTCATGTGAATGATGGAAATTTGGGCCTTACATTTACATTTACGTCATTTAGCAGATGCTCTTATCCAGAGCGACTTACAAATTGGTGCATTCACCTTATGATATCCAGTGGAACAACCACTTTACAATAGTACATCTATATCTTTTTTTGGGGGGGGAGGGTAGGGGGGGAGGGTTAGAATGATTACTTAATCCTATCCCAGGTATTCCTTAAAGAGGTGGGGTTTCAGGTGTCTCTGGAAGGTGGTGATTGACTCCGCAGTCCTGGCGTCGTGAGGGAGCTTGTTCCACCATTAGGGTGCCAGAGCAGCGAACAGTTTTGACTGGGTTGAGCGGGAACTGTGCTTCTGCAGAGGTAGGGAGGCGAGCAGGCCAGAGGTGGATGAATGCAGTGCCCTTCTTTGGGTGTAGGGACTGATCAGAGCCTGAAGGTACGGAGGTGCCGTTCCCCTCACAGCTCCGTAGGCAGCACCATGGTCTTGTAGCAGATGCGAGCTTCAACTGGAAGCCAGTGGAGTGTGCGGAGGAGTGGGATGACGTGAGAGAACTTGGGAAGGTTGAACACCAGACGGGCTGCGGCGTTCTGGATGCGTTGTAGTGGTTTAATGGCACAGGCAGGGAGTCCCGCCAACAGTGAGTTGCAGTAATCCAGACGGGAGATGACAAGTGCCTGGATTAGGACCTGCGCCGCTTCCTGTGTGAGGCAGGGTCGTACTCTGCGAATGTTGTAGAGCATGAACCTACAGGATCGGGTCACCGCCTTGATGTTAGCGGAGAACGACAGGGTGTTGTCCAGGGTCACGCCAAGGCTCTTAGCACTCTGGGAGGAGGACACAATGGAGTTGTCAACCGTGATGGCGAGATCATGGAACGGGCAGTCCTTCCCCGGGAGGAAGAGCAGCTCCGTCTTGCCGAGGTTCAGCTTGAGGTGGTGATCCGTCATCCACACTGATATGTCTGCCAGACATGCAGAGATGCGATTCGCCACTTGGTTATCAGAAGGGGGAAAGGAGAAGATTAATTGTGTGTCATCTGCATAGCAATGTTAGGAGAGACCATGTGAGGATATGACAGAGCCAAGTGACTTGGTGTATAGCGAGAATAGGAGAGGGCCTAGAACTGAGCCCTGGGGGACACCAGTGGTGAGAGCACGTGGTGCGGAGACGGATTCTCGCCACACCACCTGGTAGGAGCGACCTGTCAGGTAGGACGCAATCCAAGAGTGAGCCGCGCCGGAGATGCCCAACTCGGAGAGGGTGGAGAGGAGGATCTGATGGTTCACAGTATCAAAGGCAGCAGATAGGTCTAGAAGGATGAGAGCAGAGGAGAGAGAGTTAGCTTTAGCAGTGCGGAGAGCCTCCGTGACACAGAGAAGAGCAGTCTCAGTTGAATGACCAGTCTTGAAACCTGACTGATTTGGATCAAGAAGGTCATTCTGAGAGAGATAGCAAGAGAGCTGGCCAAGGACGGCACGCTCAAGAGTTTTGGAGAGAAAAAAAAGAAGGGATACTGGTCTGTAGTTGTTGACATCGGAGGGATCGAGTGTAGGTTTTTTGAGAAGGGGTGCAACTCTCGCTCTCTTGAAGACGGAAGGGACGTAGCCAGCGGTCAAGGATGAGTTGATGAGCGAGGTGAGGTAAGGGAGAATGTCTCCGGAAATGTTCTGGAGAAGACAGGAGGGGATAGGGTCAAGCGGGGAGGTTGATGGGCGGCCGGCCGTCACAAGTGACAAGATTTCATCTGGAGAGAGAGGGGAGAAAGAGGTCAAAGCATAGGGTAGGGCAATGTGAGCAGGACCAGCGGTGTCATTTGACTTAACAAACGAGGATCGGATGTCGTCAACCTTCTTTTCAAAATGGTTGACAAAGTCATCCGCAGAGAGGGAGGAGGGGGGTGGAGGGGGTGGAGGATTCAAGAGGGAGGAGAAGGTGGCAAAGAGCTTCCTAGGGGTAGATGCAGATGCTTGGAATTTAGAGTGGTAGAAAGTGGCTTTAGCAGCAGAAACTGAGGAAGAAAATGTAGAGAGGAGGGAGTGAAAAGATGCTAGGTCTGCAGGGAGGCTAGTTTTCCTCCATTTCTGCTCGGCTGCCCGGAGCCCTGTACTGTGAGCTCGCAATGAGTCGTCAAGCCACGGAGCAGGAGGGGAGGACCGAGCCGGCCGGAAAGATAGGGGACATAGAGAGTCAAAGGATGCAGAAAGGGAGGAGAGGAGGGTTGAGGAGACAGAATCAGGAGATTGGTTGGAGAAGGATTGAGCAGAGGGAAGAGATGATAGGATGGAAGAGGAGAGAGTAGCAGGAGAGAGAGAGCGAAGATTGCGACGCCGTAGTACCATCTGAGTAGGGGCAGAGTGAGTAGTGTTGGAGGAGAGCAAGAGGGAAAAGGATACAAGGTAGTGGTCGGAGGCTTGGAGGGGAGTTGCAGTGAGATTAGTAGAAGAACAGCATCTAGTAAAGATGAGGTCAAGCGTATTGCCAGCCTTGTGAGTAGGGGGGGGGGGACGGTGAGAGGGTGAGGTCAAAAGAGGAGAGGAGTGGAAAGAAGGAGGCAGCCATCTACCATCTACCATCTAGCCCCACTATACAGCCAGCTACCATATTTCCCCATTTCACACAATCTACCATCCAGCCCCACTACACAACCAGCTACCATCCAGCCCCACTACACAACCAGCTACCATCTAGCCCACTACAAAACCAGCTACCATCTAGCCCACTACAAAACCAGCTACCATCCAGCCCCCCTACACAACCAGCTACCATCTAGCCCCACTACACAACCAGCTACCATCTAACCCCACTACACAACCAGCTACCATCCAGCCCACTACAAAACCAGCTACCATCTAGCCCACTACAAAACCAGCTACCATGCAGCCCCCCACACAACCAGCTACCATCTAGCCCCACTACACAACCAGCTACCATCTAGCCCCACTACACAACCAGCTACCATCTAACCCCACTACACAACCAGCTACCATCCAGCCCCACTACACAACCAGCTACCATCTAGCCCCACTACAATCCAGCTCCACTACACAACCAGCTACCATCCAGCCCCACTACACAACCATCTACCATTCACCACAACTACACAACCATCTACTATCTAGCCCCTCTACACAACAATCTACCATCTAGCCCGACTTCACAACCAGCTACCATCTAGCCCCACTACCATTTAGCTTCACTACACAACCATCTACCATCTAGCCCACTACAAAACCAGCTACCATCTAGTCCCACTACACAACCAGCTACCATCTAGTCCCACTACACAACCAGCTACCATCTAGCCCCACTATACCTCCAGCTACAATCCAGCCCCACTACACAACCAGCAACCATCCAGCCCCATTACAATCTAGCCCTACTACCATCTAGCCCCACTACCATCCAGCTTCACTACACAACCAGCAACTATCTAGCCCCACTACAATCTAGCCCTACTACCATCTAGCCCCACTACCATCCAGCCCCACTTCACAACCATCTACCATCCAGCCCCACTACACAACCATCTATCATCTAGCCCCACTACACAACCAGCTACCATCTAGCCCCACTACACAACAATCTACCATCCAGCCCCACTACACAACCAGCAAATATCAAGCCCCACTACAATCTAGCCCTACTACCATCTAGCCCCACTACCATCCAGCCCCACTTCACAACCATCTACCATCCAGCCCCACTATACCTCCAGCTACAATCCAGGCCCACTACACAACCAGCAACCATCCAGCCCCATTACAATCTAGCCCTACTACCATCTAGCCCCACTACCATCCAGCCTCACTACACAACCAGCAACTATCTAGCCCCACTACAATCTAGCCCTACTACCATCTAGCCCCACTACCATCCAGCCCCACTTCACAACCATCTACCATCCAGCCCCACTACACAACAATCTACCATCTAGCCCCACTACACAACCAGCTACCATCTAGCCCCACTACACAACAATCTACCATCTAGCCCCACTACACAACCAGCTACCATCTAGCCCCACTACACAACAATCTACCATCCAGCCCCACTACACAACCATCTATCATCTAGCCCCACTACACAACCAGCTACCATCTAGCCCCACTACACAACCATCTACCATCTAGCCCCACTACACAACCATCTACCATCTAGCCCCACTACACAACAATCTACCATCTAGCCCCAATACACAACCATCTACCATCTAGCCCCACTACACAACAATCTACCATCTAGCCCCACTACACAACAATCTACCATCTAGCCCCACTACACAACAATCTACCATCTAGCCCCACTACTCATCATCTACCATCTAGCCCCACTACTCATCATCTACCATCTAGCCCCACTACACAACCAGCTACCATCTAGCCCCACTACACAACCAGCTACCATCTAGCCCCACTACACAACAATCTACCATCCAGCCCCACTACACAACAATCTACCATCTAGCCCCACTACACAACCAGCTACCATCCAGCCCCACTACACAACCATCTACCATCCAGCCCCACTACACAACCATCTACCATTCACCACAACTACACAACCATCTACTATCTAGCCTTTCTACACAACAATCTACCATCTAGCCCGACTTCACAACCAGCTACCATCTAGCCCCACTACCATTTAGCTTCACTACACAACCATCTACCATCTAGCCCACTACAACACCAGCTACCATCTAGTCCCACTACACAACCAGCTACCATCTAGCCCACTACAACACCAGCTACCATCTAGCCCACTACAACACCAGCTACCATCTAGTCCCACTACACAACCAGCTACCATCTAGTCCCACCACACAACCAGCAACCATCTAGCCCCACTACAATCTAGCCCTACTACCATCTAGCCCCAATACCATCCAGCCCCACTTCAGAACCATCTACCATCCAGCCCCACTATACCTCCAGCTACAATCCAGCCCCACTACACAACCAGCAACCATCCAGCCCCATTACAATCTAGCCCTACTACCATCTAGCCCCACTACCATCCAGCCTCACTACACAACCAGCAACTATCTAGCCCCACTACAATCTAACCCTACTACCATCTAGCCCCACTACCATCCAGCCCCACTTCACAACCATCTACCATCCAGCCCCACTACACAACAATCTACCATCTATCCCCACTACACAACCAGCTACCATCTTGCCCCACTACACAACAATCTACCATCTAGCCCCACTACACAACCAGCTACCATCTAGCCCCACTACACAACAATCTACCATCCAGCCCCACTACACAACCATCTATCATCTAGCCCCACTACACAACCAGCTACCATCTAGCCCCACTACACAACCAGCTACCATCTAGCCCCACTACACAACCATCTACCATCTAGCCCCACTACACAACAATCTACCATCTAGCCCCACTACACAACTATCTACCATCTAGCCCCACTACACAACCATCTACCATCTTGCCCCACTACACAACAATCTACCATCTAGCCCCACTACACAACCAGCTACCATCTAGCCCCACTACACAACCAGCTACCATCTAGCCCCACTACTCATCATCTACCATCTAGCCCCACTACACAACCAGCTACCATCTAGCCCCACTACACAACCAGCTACCATCTAGCCCCACTACACAACAAACTACCATCCAGCCCCACTACACAACAATCTACCATCTAGCCCCACTACACAACTATCTACCATCTAGCCCCACTACACAACCATCTACCATCTTGCCCCACTACACAACAATCTACCATCCAGCCCCACTACACAACAATCAACCATCTAGCCCCACTACACAACCAGCTACCATCCAGCCCCACTACACAACCATCTACCATCCAGCCCCACTACACAACCATCTACCATTCAACACAACTACACAACCAGCTACTATCTAGCCCCTCTACACAACAATCTACCATCTAGCCCGACTTCACAACCAGCTACGATCTAGCCCCACTACCATTTAGCTTCACTACACAACCATCTACCATCTAGCCCACTACAACACCAGCTACCATCTAGTCCCACTACACAACCAGCTACCATCTAGCCCCACTACAATCTAGCCCTACTACCATCTAGCCCCACTACCATCCAGCCCCACTTCACAACCATCTACCATCCAGCCCCACTATACCTCCAGCTACAATCCAGCCCCACTACACAACCAGCAACCATCCAGCCCCATTACAATCTAGCCCTACTACCATCTAGCCCCACTACCATCCAGCCTCACTACACAACCAGCAACTATCTAGCCCCACTACAATCTAGCCCTACTACCATCTAGCCCCACTACCATCCAGCCCCACTTCACAACCATCTACCATCCAGCCCCACTACACAACAATCTACCATCTAGCCCCACTACACAACCAGCTACCATCTAGCCCCACTACACAACAATCTACCATCTAGCCCCACTACACAACAATCTACCATCCAGCCCCACTACACAACAATCTACCATCTAGCCCCACTACACAACAATCTACCATCCAGCCCCACTACACAACAATCTACCATCTAGCCCCACTACACAACCAGCTACCATCTAGCCCCACTACACAACAATCTACCATCCAGCCCCACTACACAACCATCTATCATCTAGCCCCACTACAAAATAATCTACCATCTAGCCCCACTACACAACCAGCTACCATCTAGCCCCACTACACAACCATCTATCATCTAGCCCCACTACACAACCATCTATCATCTAGCCCCACTACACAACCAGCTACCATCTAGCCCCACTACACAACCAGCTACCATCTAGCCCCACTACACAACCAGCTACCATCTAGCCCCACTACACAACAATCTACCATCCAGCCCCACTACACAACAATCTACCATCCAGCCCCACTACACAACCAGCTACCATCTAGCCCCACTACACAACCAGCTACCATCTAGCCCCACTAAACAACCAGTTGTGTAACCAGTATCTGAAGGCAGAGGGAGTTATACTCCCCTAACCAGTATCTGAAGGCAGAGGGAGTTATACTCCCCTAACCAGTATCTGAATTCAGAGGGAGTTATACTCCCCTAACCAGTATCTGAAGGCAGAGGGAGTTATACTCCCCTAACCAGTATCTGAAGGCAGAGGGAGTTATACTCCCCTAACCAGTATTTGAAGGCAGAGGGAGTTATACTCCCCTAACCAGTATCTGAAGGCAGAGGGAGTTATACTCCCCTAACCAGTATCTGAAGGCAGAGGGAGTCATACTCCCCTAACCAGTATCTGAAGGCAGAGGGAGTCATACTCCCCTAACCAGTATCTGAAGGCAGAGAGAGTTATACTCCCCTAACCAGTATCTGAATTCAGAGGGAGTTATACTCCCCTAACCAGTATCTGAAGGCAGAGGGAGTCATACTCCCCTAACCAGTATCTGAAGGCAGAGGGAGTCCTACTCCCCTAACCAGTATCTGAAAGCCAGTCTTACCCTAGAGGTAAGAATGGTGGTTGAGTCTGCTAAACCATAAAAAGCTACACACGCAGCCACCATTTAGCCCCGCTACACAACACAAACAGTACATTTCTCCTCCAGGCATTGTGAACAAAGTGAGCAATCTCAAACATGCCCTGCCTGAAACAAAATTCAAGCCTCTTATCATCGCGTAACCCGACTGCTTCAGAGCTATTACCAACAATTTTACAAAAAAGAATGTATATTACCCTCTGTTTCCCCCATGTCTGTGTGTGGAATTGTTCTTTGTGTTGGGTGTTACGCTACAGGCTGGCTTGCGCTAGGTTTGTTTCAAACCTCAGTTTGTTTCAAATCCGGTTTATGTTACCGTGGTTGTGCTTTGTGCTGCCTCGCCTGTGGCTTTGGGACAGGGTGTATATTAAAGTTCTCCTGTTATCAACCATCTCTGCTATCCTGCGCCTGAATTCCCGGCAAGCAGTCACTCACCCTTTCCAGTTCCATAGACGTACCATGTCACCTTTTTGCCTAACCACACATGGTTCGCGACCCATATCTCCACAGATGGCCAGGTTTGGAGTCAGTTTGTGCACACCAAGAAAGCAGCCGATTACTCTGTTTTGAACATGGATACCCATGCTCCAACAGCACTGGCCACACACAGGATTTATACAGCTGAGACTAATACAGTAACAACAGTACCCATGATGTTTAACACACCAAGACTCTACCTGCAGAATCTGATGTGATGTTTAACACCCCAAGGCTAAAACTGTATAATCTGCTATGATGTTTATCACCCCAAGGCTAAACCTGTATGATATGCTATGATGTTTATCACCCCAAGGCTAAACCTGTATGATATGATATAAAGTTTAACACCCCAAGGGTAAACCTGTATAATCTTTTAGTGATTTTATGCCATCTTCAAAGGTCATATGTTCATCCACAGTGAAACCAATGGATTTCTAGAGCCCAGTGTAGAATAATGGGGTTGGACCAAAACAAAACCTGTGTGCACTTCTTTCTGAAACAAACAATATGGCTCTTCTCCTGATTTAGTACACCATCAATTCACAATATTCAACATATTGAAGGACATCTTCTGTCTAGGCAAGGAGAACTATGTCATCGGCATACAACAAGATGCCCAGGAAAATGTATTCAACTTCATCTCCAAATGTAGCATGTTGGATTTGTAAAATCATATAGTGTAAATAAAATAGTTGAGAGTACATCTCCCTGCTTTACACCGTAGAGGTTGGAAACCAGCCAGTGCCAGTCCTGAGGTCATTGACCTCAACACAGGCAATTGGAGCCCAATAAAGAGCTTTGATGGCCTCAGAGTCTTCCATCAATTCCCATTTTTATTAGTCTAAAAACAAAGGTCTGTTTTCACTTTCTGAAATTCTATAAAACAGGCAAAAGTTGGTTCTCTCTCCTGAATTCTAGCCCGGACCACTGTGGAGACAGTATATATGTATCTATACATACTCTGGCTTTTGTAAAGCCATTCTGTTCATCAGCAAGCTGACCACACTGTTCTAGATAGTGGGAGAGCCTGTTATTTAAAACGTAGGAATATAATTTGCATATAGTGCTAATGAGACTAATCCCTCTGTAGTTCACAAACTCATTTTTGGCAGGTTTGGGGATGGGCTTGACTGTGGATTTGTACTATACAGATGGAATAATGCAAATCTCACAACAAGCCTGGAAGAATTCAATTAGAATTTGGAACAATTAGGTAACAAATCATCAATTCCTGTAGCTTTTTACGGTTTAGCAGACTCAACCACCATTCTTACCTCTAGGGTAAGACTGGCCTTCAGATACTGGTTAGGGGAGTATAACTCCCTCTGCCTTCAGATACTGGTTAGGGGAGTATAACTCCCTCTGCCTTCAGATACTGGTTAGGGGAGTAGAATGCCCTCTCTCTTCAGGGCTTTTACGCCTGGAAATTAAAGTGCTACATCTTTTTCCCATTTCCCCAAACTACATTATTTGTAGGGTGAAGTTCAACATTTTACTATGCTATCTCCATGGGAAATTTTCTTAATCTCTCTACAAATATGTGGGTTGTTGTTGTGCACCTGCTCCAGTTGTATTGCCTGCCCATGACTAAATATTGACTTTATACACTGTTACATTTATGTGGACACGTTTTAAATTAATGTTTTAGATTCCTTCTGTTTTTTTATTTCCTTTACACTTTAGAAACCTTTTTCAGACAACATCGTCTGTGACCATGATGCTTCTACTTCCTAATTCCACAAGGGTTTACCCATTTCTGTGACTTTATTTTTTTCTGCAAGCATTTAAAGATCCCCCTCTCAAGAGTCATCCAATTCACTATATAGTACATCACAGAACCTGTCATACCGGGAGTCAATACCAAATAGAGTTTTCTGGTGTGCTTCAAGTTGATCTGTCAGCTCCAGCAGAGCATTACAACAGATAGGTGATGAAAGGAAATTATCAGCCACGTTTCTGGGTCTTCTGATACAAACACTAGTCTGGTCCTTCAGATATACCATCTTTATACATACACTAGTCTGGTCCTTCAGATATACCATCTTTATACATACACTAGTCTGGTCCTTCAGATATACCATCTTTATACATACACTAGTCTGGTCCTTCATATATACCATCTTTATACATACACTAGTCTGGTCCTTCAGATATACCATCTTTATACATACACTAGTCTGGTCCTTCAGATATACCATCTTTATACATACACTAGTCTGGCCCTTCAGATATACCATCTTTATACATACACTAGTCTGGTCCTTCATATATACCATCTTTATACATACACTAGTCTGGCCCTTCAGATATACCATCTTTATACATACACTAGTCTGGTCCTTCAGATATACCATCTTTATACATACACTAGTCTGGTCGTTCAGATATACCATCTTTATACATACACTAGTCTGGTCCTTCAGATATACCATCTTTATACATACACTAGTCTGGTCCTTCAGATATACCATCTTTATACATACACTAGTCTGGTCCTTCAGATATACCATCTTTATACATACACTAGTCTGGTCGTTCAGATATACCATCTTTATACATACACTAGTCTGGCCTTCAGATATACCATCTTTATACATACACTAGTCTGGTCGTTCAGATATACCATCTTTATACATACACTAGTCTGGTCCTTCAGATATACCATCTTTATACATACACTAGTCTGGTCCTTCAGATATACCATCTTTATACAAACACTAGTCTGGTCCTTCAGATATACCATCTTTATACATACACTAGTCTGATCCTTCAGATATACCATTCTGATTCATACACTAGTCTGGCCTTCATATATACCATCTTTATACAAACACTAGTCTGGTCCTTCAGATATACCATCTTTATACATACACTAGTCTGGTCCTTCAGATATACCATCTTTATACATACACTAGTCTGGTCCTTCAGATATACCATCTTTATACATACACTAGTCTGGTCGTTCAGATATACCATCTTTATACATACACTAGTCTGGCCTTCAGATATACCATCTTTATACATACACTAGTCTGGTCCTTCAGATATACCATCTTTATACATACACTAGTCTGGTCCTTCAGATATACCATCTTTATACATACACTAGTCTGGTCGTTCAGATATACCATTCTGATTCATACACTAGTCTGGTCCTTCAGATATACCATCTTTATACATACACTAGTCTGGTCCTTCAGATATACCATTCTGATTCATACACTAGTCTGGCCTTCAGATATACCATCTTTATACAAACACTAGTCTGGTCCTTCAGATATACCATCTTTATACATACACTAGTCTGGTCCTTCAGATATACCATCTTTATACATACACTAGTCTGGCCTTCAGATATACCATCTTTATACATACACTAGTCTGGCCTTCAGATATACCATCTTTATACATACACTAGTCTGGTCCTTCAGATATACCATCTTTATACATACACTAGTCTGGTCCTTCAGATATACCATCTTTATACATACACTAGTCTGGCCTTCATATATACCATCTTTATACATACACTAGTCTGGTCCTTCAGATATACCATCTTTATACAAACACTAGTCTGGTCCTTCAGATATACCATCTTTATACATACACTAGTCTGGTCGTTCAGATATACCATCTTTATACATACACTAGTCTGGTCCTTCAGATATACCATCTTTATACATACACTAGTCTGGTCCTTCAGATATACCATCTTTATACATACACTAGTCTGGTCCTTCAGATATACCATCTTTATACATACACTAGTCTGGTCCTTCAGATATACCATCTTTATACATACACTAGTCTGGTCCTTCAGATATACCATCTTTATACATACACTAGTCTGGTCCTTCAGATATACCATCTTTATACATACACTAGTCTGGTCCTTCAGATATACCATCTTTATACATACACTAGTCTGGTCCTTCAGATATACCATCTTTATACATACACTAGTCTGGTCCTTCAGATATACCATCTTTATACATACACTAGTCTGGTCCTTCATATATACCATCTTTATACAAACACTAGTCTGGCCTTCAGATATACCATCCTGATACATATACTAGTCTCCATATTTTCAAGCATAGTGGTGGCTGCATCATGCTATGGGTATTCTTGTATTCTTGTAATCGTTAAGGATAAAAAGAAAGAAAGGGGCTAAGCAGAGGCAAAATCCTGGAGGAAAACCTTGTTCAGTCTGTTTTCCACTAGACATTAGGAGATGAATACACCTTTCAGCAGGACAATAACCTAAAACACAAGGCCAAATCTACACTGGATTTGAATGTACCCGAGTGGCCGAGTTACAGTTTTGATTTAAATAAGCCTGAAAATGGTTGTCAAGCACTGATTAACCACCTTCTGTGACAGAGCTTGACAATTTATTTTTAAGAGTAATGGGCAAACAATGCACAATCCAGGTGTGGAAAGCACTTAAAGACTTCCCCAGAAAGATTCACAGCTGTAATCACTGCCAAAGGTGCTTGTACTAATCCCAGGCTGTGTCATAACCGGTCGTGACCGGGAGGGCGGCGCACAATTGGCCCATAATGGTGGGTGTAGCTGGTGTATGCAGTCAGGCGCAGGAGAGCAGAGAATTGGAAGCAACGTAACTTCACTCAGAATAATGAATGGTGCAGGTAAAACACTACACTTGCCCAAACACAAACACACGAACATCAACTTTTACGCACAGGCAAAAAACAGAACCCGTCGAAATAATCAGTCACCAACATTACCGAACATGACATAAAACAATCCCGCACAACAGCATGGGGGAAACAGAGGGTTAAATACATGAACAATAATTAGGGGAATGAAAAACAGGTGTGTAGAAACAAAGACAAAACAAATGGAAAATGAAAAGTGGATCGGCGATGGCTAGTAGACCGGCGACGCCAACCGCCGAGCGCCGCCCGAACAAGGAGAGGAACCGACTTCAGCTGAACTCGTGACACCCCCTCCCCAGCTTGCAACAAATTGTTGTTGTTCCCATCTCGTTTCTTTCCCTCTTCCACGGATCATCATTCTGCGCCTGAGTGGCTTGCTTATGGGCGTGCTGGCTTGATATGGAAACATCTTCAGTTGTGCGTCAAGAATTCTGCATACAGTAGCACGTTTGTATGAAGGTGTGGTAATTCACAGGCAAATTGTTATATGCTTTGGAGGTACATTTGTCTTTTTGTTGAGAGTAAAACTTTTTTTATTTTCAATCAAAAATATTTGTTCTGAAAGCAACTTTTTTTCCGACACAAAGGAAGTCATAGCGGACACCTACGAAGAAAGACTGTGTGATGATGGCATCTCAGGTAAGCTGTCATAAGGGTCGTTGAATGGAGACCAAGGCAGAGCATGTATAGTGCTCATTCTTTGACTTTAATGAATACACTTTCAACAACAAAACAACAAACGACCGAGAACAGTCCCGTCAGGTACACTAGACTAAACGGAAACAACCACCCACAAATCCCCATGAAAAACAGGCTGCCTAAGTATGGCTTCCAATCAGAGACAACAATAGACAGCTGCCTCTGATTGGAAACCATACCTGGCCACAACATAGAAAATGACAACATAGAATGAAACTCTAGACAACCCACATAGAAAACAGAAAACCCAAAACACATAGACAAAACACCACCCTGTCACGCCCTGACCAATCTACTAGGGAAAAATGACCTCATACCAGGGTCAGGACGTGACATAAGCAGTACTGGGCATTCTTCTGTCCAACTTTTACGTAACTAGTAGTTAGCTCCTACGATTCAGTGTCGGTTCATAACATTCTACTATATTACATACATACCGTAGAATGATAAATCATGCCATTATTATTCTCAAGCTAACAAAAAGCATTTAGCTACGAACGCCTGTTCTCGCCATTTTAAGTTGAATTAAACTTTCTTTCATGGTAACTCATATGCAGGCCATGTCATATTTGTTTCATAGTCGATATATAATCGTATTTCATGTAACAGTTAGCTTTTTTTTTTACAGTGTAACGGCTGTCTGGAAGAGGGAACCAAGGTGCAGCAGAGGATGTGTTCATCATTAGAATTTTAATTTTAAAAAACAAGAGAACACTACAAACTGAACAAAAACGACAGCAAACAGTCCTGTTAGGAAAATACTCAAAACAGAAACAATTACCCACAAAACCCAAAGGAAAAACATGCTCCTTATGTGTGACTCCCAATCAGCAGCAATGAGCTTCAGCTGTGCCTGATTGGGAGCCACACACGGCCCAAAACAAAGAAATACCAAAACATAGAAAAAGGAACATAGAACGCCCACCCAATGTAACACCCTGGCCTAACCAAAATAAAGAACAAAAAACCCCTCTCTATGGCCAGGGCGTTACAGACAGATGGATGAAAGAACACAATATGTCTGTCACGAAGAGTTAGGGAGTCTTTGCAGCATGTAGAATGTGCAGGTATCATTGGATATTTCCCATCACCTAATGAACAACAGCAATACCAGTCTGGTGTTAAGCTTTCTGTGCTGAATTGACGTATCCTGAAAATGACATCTGCTGCTTTAGATTAAACAGTCGTATCTCAGTTATTGTTTTCATATCTATAAAAAAATAAGCTGTTTTCTTTACTTTCAGAGAGCAAGCTGATCAAGAGGTCAAAAATGTAGACATTGCCAGATGTTCACTGTCCGAGGAACAGGCCGTGGAAGCTTTATTGCTGGCTAAAGTGTCCATAACCAGAGGTAATTAAACTGTTCTGTGTTCTTCTTCTCTCTTCCTCTCTGCCTGTCTTGTTGTACATGGAACCTGTCTCACATGCATTAATTAAAAAACCCTTAAGATGTCAGCTGCTAATTTTCAGATTTACACTACATAAACACAGCAATTTTCACTGGACTATCTATTGCTGCCAAGTCATGATTTCCCTGGGGGTTAGCCTTGCAAAAACCAAGTGTTGAGACACATAGCCTTCTATATTTAAATGTTCCAGAAACACTCCGATAGGTGTCTGTGTCACATACAGTATCTTGGTATTGACATTATCTTCAATTTGTCCTCATGTGTCTGTTTTTCAGCATAAAGTACTCTGTAGCCACTTAGTGTGGACACCATGTGAGACCACACACACACACCACACACACACACACACACACACACACACACACACACACACACACACACACACACACACACACACACACACACTAACAGTCTCTGATCTGAGAGAATATTAGGGTAGCACTGTAATTCACCTTGTTAGAGCTAGGGTCCTTTTTTCTAAATTTCCGCCTGACTGGCATGCCCAAAGTAAACTGCCTGTTGCTCAGGCCCTGAAGCCAGGATATGCATATAATTGATACCATTGGAAAGAAAACACTCTGAAGTTTGTAGAAATATTACAATAATGTAGGAGAATATAACACATTAGATATGGTAGGAGAAAATCCAAAGAAAAACCAACCAGAATATTTTTGTTGTTGTTGAGAGCCCATGCTCTTACAATGGAAAGTATAGGGAAATAATGAATTCTAGCTCCCAGCATGCAATTCCCATGGCTTCCACAGGGTGTCAGCAGTCTATGTTCAAGGTTTCAGGCTTGTAACTTCCAAAACGAATGAGAAAGAACAGTTTTAGAACAGGGACACAGTCTTGGCAATTTGTGTATGTGCGTGCGATGAAGACAGAACTCACCTGCTAAAATCGGTTTCCTATTGAACATACTTCTTTCAATACTAAATATTATAGTTTGATTACATTTTAGGGTATCTGAGGAGTCAATAGAAACCTATTGTCACGTCCTGACCAGTTTAGGTATTATCTGTATTGTAGTTTGGTCAGGACGTGGCAGAGGGTATTTGTTTTGGTTGGTTCGGGGTGGTTGGTTGTGTTTAGGGTGTATGATTTGTTAGTTCTGGGTGTTGGGTATGTTCTAGGTTGTATTTTCTACGTTCTGTCTAGTTTAGGTTTTCTATGTTTAGGTTTGGGTGTGGACTCTCAATTGGAGGCAGGTGTTTCTATTTTCCTCTGATTGAGAGTCCTATATATAGGTATGTGTTTGGGGTTGTTAATTGTGGGTAGTTGTATTTCACACTGCTGTTATTTATTTAGCCTGTGAAACTGTCGGTCTGTCGTTCTTTGTTTTGTTGTTTTTCCGTGTTCACTTTATTTAATAAGTTATAATGATGAGCACGCAACTCGCTGCGCCTTGGTCCTCTCTCTCCTACGACAGCCGTGACACCTATTTTGACTTGTTGAAACAAAGTTTAAGGGTAGATTTTTGGATTCCTATCTCTGCATGTTGAACGAGTTTTTATCTAACAACATGTTATAGCTGGGACCCTTTGGATGATAAATCAGAGGAAGATTTTCAAAAAGTAAGTGAATATTTAATCACTATTTGTGTGTGCTTTGAAGTACAATCACTATTTGTGCTTTGAAGTACAAATTAAACTTGTATTTATAATATTACAATTATCATTATTATAATGCATGTATTTATAACACCTGGATAATGAACTTCTTTCAATAAAGCGTTTCACATTCTCCACTGGTTGAAATTAAGTATCGCATTGAAATACTATCATGTGTCCTCAGATTAACGGGAGCTAATGGGAGTTAGATATGCATAGTTTTTTCTCTGTATATATGAATTACAAAATCAGCCTTTACTTAAATCAAGTTTCTTGTCTATTGCATAGTTACAATGTGTAATCATTGATGTCCCAGGAGCGGTAAACACTGTTGAAGTATATAATTGTAATACATACATGCAGACACAGCATCATTAAAATAATGGAGTTCGATACACCTGGTATTGGACATGACTGAAAAATAATGTCTCAGAGATTCATACCTGAACCGCACCTTTATTTGCCAAGGAAGAGTATATGATCAGTGAATATATTCAATGTACAGGCTACAATGTGGGAATCTCGTGCGTGGTAATAACTACAGTACATGTATATAGGACTTGCATCCTTGGCACAATAAAGTTATTATATTCTACATTCCATAGGCTTCATTAATGCCATTCAGACTTGAAGTTGATACAACAACTATGATAGCTGAGGTTCATAGATTGGTATGAATATTAGTTCAGAAGCTAACGTTTTAGATTGGCTACATAATGTAGCTAGCTACACATCCATAGGCATACAGTTATTTTTATCCTCCACTACACAATAAGTAAGTAAATAGTTAGCTAGCTATGTTACTAAAGCTACATTGCAAAGCTTATGAAAATTGTACTGTCACGTCCTGACCATGGAAAGATGTTATTTTCTAGGGTAGAGTAGGTCAGGGCGTGACAGGTTTTTTTTCTCTCTGTTTTCTATTTCTATGTTCAGGTTCTAGTTTTGTATTTCTATGTTGGGGTTTTGTTTGGGATGATCTCCAATTAGAGGCAGCTGGTCCTCATTGTCTCTAATTGGACATCATACTTAAGTAGGGTTTTTTTCCACCTGGGTTTGTGGGAGATTATCTTTGAGTCAGTGTATGTTTCACATCTGTGTCAGTTTGGGTGGGGTGAGGTGGGGTGGTCTGGGGTGAGGTGGAGTGGGGGTGAGGTGCTGGTTAAACATTGATGTGAGGAGGGGGATTATTTAAAATACTGTAGGGTTTCAGATGTTTTCAGAAGATGGGCTGGACTCTGCTGTCCTAGCTTCAGGGGGAAGCTTGTTCCACCATTGGGGTGCCACGTCAGAGAAGAGCTTGGACTGGGATGAGCGGGAGCTGCCCTCCTGTAGGGGTGGGAGGGCCAAGAGACCTGAGGTGGCAGAACAGAACCCTTGGTTTGGGGGGGGGGGTTTGAGCATAGCCTGAAGGCAGTGAGGGGTAGTTCCCCTTGCTGCACCGTAGGTAAGAACCGTGGTCTTGTAGTTGATGCAAGCTTCAACGGGAAGCCAGTGGAGTGTGCAGAGGAGCGGGGTGACATGAGAGAACTCGGGAAGGTTGAACTCCAGGTGGGCTGCGGCGTTCTCGATTAGTTGCAGGGGTTTGATGGCACAAGCGGGGAACCCAACCAACAGTGAGTTGCAGTAGTCCAGACGGGAGAGGACAAGTGCTTGGATTAGGACCTGCACCGCTTCCTGTGTGAGGTAGGGTTGTACTCTAAAGATGTTGTAGAGGATGAACCTGCAGGAGCGGGTCACTGCTTTGATGTTTGCAGAGAATGATAGTGTGTTGTCCAGGGTCACGCCAAGGTTGACACTGTGGAGTTATCAACCGTGGTCTTTGAGCGGGCAGGCCTTCCCGGGGAGGAAGAGCAGTTCCGTCTTGTCGAGGTTGAGCTTGAGGTGGTGGGCGGACATCCAAGCTGAGATATCTGCCAGGCACACAGAGATGCGTGTCGCCATCTGGGTGTCAGAAGGGGTAATGAGAAAAGTAGTTGAGTGTCATCCGCATAGCAATGATAGGAGAGACCATGTGAGGATATGACGGAGCCGAATGACTTGGTGTATAGAGAGAAGAGGAGAGGACCTAGAACCGAGCCCTGGGGGACACCAGTAGTGAGAGTACGTAGTGCAGACACAGATCCTCTCCACATCACCTGGTAGGAGCGGCCTGCCATGTAGGATGCAATCCAATAGTGTGCAGAGCCTGAGACGCCCAGCCCTGAGAGGGTGGAGAGGAGGATCTGATAGAGCCTGAGACGCCCAGCCCTGAGAGGAGGATCTGATAGAGTCTGAGACACCCAGCCCTGAGAGGAGGATCTGATAGAGCCTGAGACGCCCAGCCCTGAGAGGGTGGAGAGGAGGATCTGATGGTTCACAGTGTCAAAGGCAGTGGATAGATCTAGGAGGATGAGAACAGCAGAGAGTCAGCTTTGACAGTGCGGAGAGCCTCCATGACAGAGAGAAGAGCAGTCTCGGTTGAGTGACCCGTCTTGAAGCCTGACTGGTTAGGGACAAGAAGATCGTTCTGACAGAGATAACGAGAAAGTTGATCAGAGACAGCACGCTCAAGTGTTTTGGCAAGAAAAGAAAGGGATACAGGTCTATAGTTTTGACGTCAGATGAGTCGAGCGTTGGTTTCTTGAGGAGGGGATCAACTCGGGCCAGAGGGGACGCAGCAAGTGGTCAGGGATAAGTTGAGGGAAATGAGGAATGGGAGTAGGTCTCCAGAGATGGTCTGGAGAAGGGAGGAGGGGATTGGGTCGAGCGGGCAGGTTGTCGGGTGGCCAGACCTCACTAGTCACAGGATGTAATCTGAAGAGAGAGGGGAGAAAGAGGTCAAGGTGTAGGGTAGTTCTGTGTGAGTGAGACCAGTGGACTCAATAGGCTGAGTTAATGAGTAGCCGATGTCATCAACCTTTTTTTAAAGTGGTTGACAAAGTCGTCCGCAGAGAGGGAAGAGGGAGGGGTGGAGGATTAAGGGGGGAGGAGAAGTTGGAAAAGAGTTTCCTAGTTAGAGGCAGAAGTTTGACATTTAGAGTGGTAGAACGTGGATTGGCAGGGGATACAGAGGAAGAGAAGGTAGAGAGGATGGAGGGAAAGGATGATAGGTCCTCCGGAAGTTTAGCTCAGCTGTTCGCAGCCCTCTTCCCGTGTGGCTCAGTTGGTAGAGCATGGTGTTTGCAAGGCCAGGGTTGTGGGTTCGATTCCCACGGGGGACCAGTACGGGGAAATTTTTTTTATGAAATGTATGCATTCACTACTGTAAGTCGCTCTGGATAAGAGCGTCTGCTAAATGACTAAAATGTAAATGTAAGCTGGCAATGAGTCACTCAGCCACGGAGCAGGAGGGGAGGGCCGAGGTGGCCGGGAGGAAAGGAGACAGTGCGAGTAATAGGATGTGGAAAGGGAGGAGAGTAGGGTCAAAGAGGCAGAATCAGGAGACAGGAGGAAGAAGGATTTAGCAGAAGGTCGAAAGAGAGTGAAGATTATGATGGTGCATGACCGTCTGGGTAGGGGCTGAGTGGTTAGGGTTGGAGTGAGTGGTTTGTAGGAGAACAGAGAGCTGGAGGGGGGTTACAGTGAGATTAGTAGGAGAACAGAGATCTGGAGGGGGGTTACAGTGAGATTAGTAGGAGAACAGAGACCTGGAGGGGGGTTACAGTGAGATTAGTAGGAGAACAGACCTGGAGGGGGGTTACAGTGAGATTAGTAGGAGAACAGAGACCTGGAGGGGGTTACAGTGAGATTAGTAGGAGAACAGAGACCTGGAGGGGGGTTACAGTGAGATTAGTAGGAGAACAGAGACCTGGAGGGGGGTTACAGTGAGATTAGTAGGAGAACAGAGACCTGGAGGGGGGTTACAGTGAGATTAGTAGGAGAACAGAGACCTGGAGGGGGGTTACAGTGAGATTAGTAGGAGAACAGAGACCTGGAGGGGGGTTACAGTGAGATTAGTAGGAGAACAGAGACCTGGAGGGGGGTTACAGTGAGATTAGTAGGAGAACAGACCTGGAGGGGGGTTACAGTGAGATTAGTAGGAGAACAGACCTGGAGGGGGGTTACAGTGAGATTAGTAGGCGAACAGAGACCTGGAGGGGGGTTACAGTGAGATTAGTAGGAGAACAGAGCCTGGAGGGGGGTTACAGTGAGATTAGTAGGAGAACAGAGACCTGGAGGGGGGTTACAGTGAGATTAGTAGGAGAACAGAGACCTGGAGGGGGGTTACAGTGAGATTAGTAGGAGAACAGACCTGGAGGGGGGTTACAGTGAGATTAGTAGGAGAACAGACCTGGAGGGGGGTTACAGTGAGATTAGTAGGAGAGGGAGACCTGGAGGGGGGTTACAGTGAGATTAGTAGGAGAACAGAGACCTGGAGGGGGGTTACAGTGAGATTAGTAGGAGAGGGAGACCTGGAGGGGGGTTACAGTGAGATTAGTAGGAGAACAGAGACCTGGAGGGGGGTTACAGTGAGATTAGTAGGAGAACAGAGATCTGGAGGGGGGTTACAGTGAGATTAGTAGGAGAACAGAGATCTGGAGGGGGGTTACAGTGAGATTAGTAGGAGAACAGACCTGGAGGGGGGTTACAGTGAGATTAGTAGGAGAACAGAGACCTGGAGGGGGGTTACAGTGAGATTAGTAGGAGAACAGAGACCTGGAGGGGGGTTATAGTGAGATTAGTAGGAGAACAGAGACCTGGAGGGGAGTTACAGTGAGATTAGTAGGAGAACAGAGACCTGGAGGGGGGTTACAGTGAGATTAGTAGGAGAACAGAGACCTGGAGGGGGGTTACAGTGAGATTAGTAGGAGAACAGAGACCTGGAGGGGGGTTACAGTGAGATTAGTAGGAGAGGGAGACCTGGAGGGGGGTTACAGTGAGATTAGTAGGAGAACAGAGACCTGGAGGGGGGTTACAGTGAGATTAGTAGGAGAACAGAGACCTGGAGGGGGGTTACAGTGAGATTAGTAGGAGAACAGAGACCTGGAGGGGGGTTACAGTGAGATTAGTAGGAGAACAGAGACCTGGAGGGGGGTTACAGTGAGATTAGTAGGAGAACAGAGATCTGGAGTGGGGTTACAGTGAGATTAGTAGGAGAACAGATCTGGAGGGGGGTTACAGTGAGATTAGTATGAGTTCAGGGACCTGGAGGGGGGT
This sequence comes from Salmo salar, assembly GCF_965601325.2. NCBI lineage: Eukaryota > Metazoa > Chordata > Actinopteri > Salmoniformes > Salmonidae > Salmo > Salmo salar. The sequence continues at coordinate 163,943,417 of NC_138299.1, forward strand.
TACAGTGAGATTAGTAGGAGAACAGAGACCTGGAGGGGGGTTACAGTGAGATTAGTAGGAGAACAGAGACCTGGAGGGGGGTTACAGTGAGATTAGTAGGAGAACAGACCTGGAGGGGGGTTACAGTGAGATTAGTAGGAGAACAGACCTGGAGGGGGGTTACAGTGAGATTAGTAGGAGGACAGAGACCTGGAGGGGGGTTACAGTGAGATTAGTAGGAGAACAGAGACCTGGAGGGGGGTTACAGTGAGATTAGTAGGAGAACAGAGACCTGGAGGGGGGTTACAGTGAGATTAGTAGGAGAACAGAGACCTGGAGGGGGGTTACAGTGAGATTAGTAGGAGAACAGAGATCTGGAGGGGGGTTACAGTGAGATTAGTAGGAGAACAGAGACCTGGAGGGGGGTTACAGTGAGATTAGTAGGAGACTAGAGACCTGGAGGGGGTTACAGTGAGATTAGTAGGAGAACAGGGACCTGGAGGGGGGTTACAGTGAGATTAGTAGGAGAACAGAGACCTGGAGGGGGATTACAGTGAGATTAGTAGGAGAACAGAGACCTGGAGGGGGGTTACAGTGAGATTAGTAGGAGAACGGACCTGGAGGGGGGTTACAGTGAGATTAGTAGGAGAACAGAGACCTGGAGGGGGGTTACAGTGAGATTAGTAGGAGAACAGAGACCTGGAGGGGGGTTACAGTGAGATTAGTAGGAGAACAGAGACCTGGAGGGGGGTTACAGTGAGATTAGTAGGAGAACAGAGACCTGGAGGGGGGTTACAGTGAGATTAGTAGGAGAACAGACCTGGAGGGGGGTTACAGTGAGATTAGTACGAGAACAGAGACCTGGAGGGGGGTTACAGTGAGATTAGTAGGAGAACAGAGACCTGGAGGGGGGTTACAGTGAGATTAGTAGGAGAACAGAGACCTGGAGGGGGGTTACAGTGAGATTAGTAGGAGAACAGAGACCTGGAGGGGGGTTACAGTGAGATTAGTAGGAGAACAGACCTGGAGGGGGGTTACAGTGAGATTAGTAGGAGAACAGAGACCTGGAGGGGGGTTACAGTGAGATTAGTAGGAGAACAGAGACCTGGAGGGGGGTTACAGTGAGATTAGTAGGAGAACAGAGATCTGGAGGGGGGTTACAGTGAGATTAGTAGGAGAACAGAGACCTGGAGGGGGGTTACAGTGAGATTAGTAGGAGAACAGAGACCTGGAGGGGGGTTACAGTGAGATTAGTAGGAGAACAGACCTGGAGGGGGGTTACAGTGAGATTAGTAGGAGAACAGAGACCTGGAGGGGGGTTACAGTGAGATTAGTAGGAGAACAGACCTGGAGGGGGGTTACAGTGAGATTAGTAGGAGAACAGAGACCTGGAGGGGGGTTACAGTGAGATTAGTAGGAGAACAGAGACCTGGAGGGGGGTTACAGTGAGATTAGTAGGAGAACAGAGACCTGGAGGGGGGTTACAGTGAGATTAGTAGGAGAACAGAGACCTGGAGGGGGGTTACAGTGAGATTAGTAGGAGAACAGAGACCTGGAGGGGGGTTACAGTGAGATTAGTAGGAGAACAGAGACCTGGAGGGGGGGTTACAGTGAGATTAGTAGGAGAACAGACCTGGAGGGGGGTTACAGTGAGATTAGTAGGAGAGGGAGACCTGGAGGGGGGTTACAGTGAGATTAGTAGGAGAACAGAGACCTGGAGGGGGGTTACAGTGAGATTAGTAGGAGAACAGGGACCTGGAGGGGGGTTACAGTGAGATTAGTAGGAGAACAGAGACCTGGAGGGGGGTTACAGTGAGATTAGTAGGAGAACAGAGACCTGGAGGGGGGTTACAGTGAGATTAGTAGGAGAACAGAGACCTGGAGGGGGGTTACAGTGAGATTAGTAGGAGAACAGAGACCTGGAGGGGGGTTACAGTGAGATTAGTAGGAGAACAGAGACCTGGAGGGGGGTTACAGTGAGATTAGTAGGAGAACAGAGACCTGGAGGGGGGTTACAGTGAGATTAGTAGGAGAACAGAGACCTGGAGGGGGGTTACAGTGAGATTAGTAGGAGAACAGAGACCTGGAGGGGGGTTACAGTGAGATTAGTAGGAGAACAGAGACCTGGAGGGGGGTTACAGTGAGATTAGTAGGAGATCAGAGACCTGGAGGGGGGTTACAGTGAGATTAGTAGGAGAACAGAGACCTGGAGGGGGGTTACAGTGAGATTAGTAGGAGAACAGAGATCTGGAGGGGGGTTACAGTGAGATTAGTAGGAGAACAGAGATCTGGAGGGGGGTTACAGTGAGATTAGTAGGAGAACAGACCTGGAGGGGGGTTACAGTGAGATTAGTAGGAGAACAGAGACCTGGAGGGGGGTTACAGTGAGATTAGTAGGAGAACAGACCTGGAGGGGGGTTACAGTGAGATTAGTAGGAGAACAGAGACCTGGAGGGGGGTTACAGTGAGATTAGTAGGAGAACAGAGACCTGGAGGGGGGGTTACAGTGAGATTAGTAGGAGAACAGACCTGGAGGGGGGTTACAGTGAGATTAGTAGGAGAACAGACCTGGAGGGGGGTTACAGTGAGATTAGTAGGAGAACAGAGACCTGGAGGGGGGTTACAGTGAGATTAGTAGGAGAACAGAGACCTGGAGGGGGGTTACAGTGAGATTAGTAGGAGAACAGACCTGGAGGGGGGTTACAGTGAGATTAGTAGGAGAACAGAGACCTGGAGGGGGGTTACAGTGAGATTAGTAGGAGAACAGGACCTGGAGGGGGGTTACAGTGAGATTAGTAGGAGAACAGAGACCTGGAGGGGGGTTACAGTGAGATTAGTAGGAGAACAGAGACCTGGAGGGGGGTTACAGTGAGATTAGTAGGAGAACAGACCTGGAGGGGGGTTACAGTGAGATTAGTAGGAGAACAGGGACCTGGAGGGGGGTTACAGTGAGATTAGTAGGAGAACAGAGACCTGGAGGGGGGTTACAGTGAGATTAGTAGGAGAACAGAGACCTGGAGGGGGGTTACAGTGAGATTAGTAGGAGAACAGAGACCTGGAGGGGGGTTACAGTGAGATTAGTAGGAGAACAGACCTGGAGGGGGGTTACAGTGAGATTAGTAGGAGAGCAGAGACCTGGAGGGGGGTTACAGTGAGATTAGTAGGAGAACAGAGACCTGGAGGGGGGTTACAGTGAGATTAGTAGGAGAACAGGGACCTGGAGGGGGGTTACAGTGAGATTAGTAGGAGAACAGACCTGGAGGGGGGTTACAGTGAGATTAGTAGGAGAACAGAGACCTGGAGGGGGGTTACAGTGAGATTAGTAGGAGAACAGAGACCTGGAGGGGGGTTACAGTGAGATTAGTAGGAGAACAGACCTGGAGGGGGGTTACAGTGAGATTAGTAGGAGAACAGACCTGGAGGGGGGTTACAGTGAGATTAGTAGGAGAACGGACCTGGAGGGGGGGTTACAGTGAGATTAGTAGGAGAACAGGGACCTGGAGGGGGGTTACAGTGAGATTAGTAGGAGACGGAGACCTGGAGGGGGGTTACAGTGAGATTAGTAGGAGAACAGAGACCTGGAGGGGGGTTACAGTGAGATTAGTAGGAGAACAGAGACCTGGAGGGGGGTTACAGTGAGATTAGTAGGAGAACAGGACCTGGAGGGGGGTTACAGTGAGATTAGTAGGAGAACAGGGACCTGGAGGGGGGTTACAGTGAGATTAGTAGGAGAACAGAGACCTGGAGGGGGGTTACAGTGAGATTAGTAGGAGAACAGACCTGGAGGGGGGTTACAGTGAGATTAGTAGGAGAACAGAGACCTGGAGGGGGGTTACAGTGAGATTAGTAGGAGAACAGAGACCTGGAGGGGGGTTACAGTGAGATTAGTAGGAGAACAGAGACCTGGAGGGGGGTTACAGTGAGATTAGTAGGAGAACGGACCTGGAGGGGGGTTACAGTGAGATTAGTAGGAGAACAGGGACCTGGAGGGGGGTTACAGTGAGATTAGTAGGAGAACGGAGACCTGGAGGGGGGTTACAGTGAGATTAGTAGGAGAACAGAGACCTGGAGGGGGGTTACAGTGAGATTAGTAGGAGAACAGAGACCTGGAGGGGGGTTACAGTGAGATTAGTAGGAGAACGAGACCTGGAGGGGGGTTACAGTGAGATTAGTAGGAGAACAGGGACCTGGAGGGGGGTTACAGTGAGATTAGTAGGAGAACAGAGACCTGGAGGGGGGTTACAGTGAGATTAGTAGGAGAACGAGACCTGGAGGGGGGTTACAGTGAGATTAGTAGGAGAACGGAGACCTGGAGGGGGGTTACAGTGAGATTAGTAGGAGAACAGAGACCTGGAGGGGGGTTACAGTGAGATTAGTAGGAGAACAGAGACCTGGAGGGGGGTTACAGTGAGATTAGTAGGAGAACAGAGACCTGGAGGGGGGTTACAGTGAGATTAGTAGGAGAACAGAGACCTGGAGGGGGGTTACAGTGAGATTAGTAGGAGAACAGAGACCTGGAGGGGGGTTACAGTGAGATTAGTAGGAGAACAGAGACCTGGAGGGGGGTTACAGTGAGATTAGTAGGAGAACAGAGACCTGGAGGGGGGTTACAGTGAGATTAGTAGGAGAACAGAGACCTGGAGGGGGGTTACAGTGAGATTAGTAGGAGAACAGACCTGGAGGGGGGTTACAGTGAGATTAGTAGGAGAGGGAGACCTGGAGGGGGGTTACAGTGAGATTAGTAGGAGAACAGAGACCTGGAGGGGGGTTACAGTGAGATTAGTAGGAGAACAGAGACCTGGGGGGGGGTTACAGTGAGATTAGTAGGAGAACAGAGACCTGGAGGGGGGTTACAGTGAGATTAGTAGGAGAACAGAGACCTGGAGGGGGGTTACAGTGAGATTAGTAGGAGAACAGAGACCTGGAGGGGGGTTACAGTGAGATTAGTAGGAGAACAGAGACCTGGAGGGGGGTTACAGTGAGATTAGTAGGAGAACAGAGACCTGGAGGGGGGTTACAGTGAGATTAGTAGGAGAACAGAGACCTGGAGGGGGGTTACAGTGAGATTAGTAGGAGAACAGAGACCTGGAGGGGGGTTACAGTGAGATTAGTAGGAGAACAGACCTGGAGGGGGGTTACAGTGAGATTAGTAGGAGAACAGAGACCTGGAGGGGGGTTACAGTGAGATTAGTAGGAGAACAGGACCTGGAGGGGGGTTACAGTGAGATTAGTAGGAGGACAGAGACCTGGAGGGGGGTTACAGTGAGATTAGTAGGAGAACAGACCTGGAGGGGGGTTACAGTGAGATTAGTAGGAGAACAGAGACCTGGAGGGGGGTTACAGTGAGATTAGTAGGAGAACAGACCTGGAGGGGGGTTACAGTGAGATTAGTAGGAGAACAGAGACCTGGAGGGGGGTTACAGTGAGATTAGTAGGAGAACAGACCTGGAGGGGGGTTACAGTGAGATTAGTAGGAGAACAGAGACCTGGAGGGGGGTTACAGTGAGATTATTAGGAGAACAGAGACCTGGAGGGGGGTTACAGTGAGATTAGTAGGAGAACAGAGACCTGGAGGGGGGTTACAGTGAGATTAGTAGGAGAACAGACCTGGAGGGGGGTTACAGTGAGATTAGTAGGAGAACAGAGACCTGGAGGGGGGTTACAGTGAGATTAGTAGGAGAACAGAGACCTGGAGGGGGGTTACAGTGAGATTAGTAGGGGAACAGACCTGGAGGGGGGTTACAGTGAGATTAGTAGGAGAACAGTCCTGGAGGGGGGTTACAGTGAGATTAGTAGGAGAACAGAGACCTGGAGGGGGGTTACAGTGAGATTAGTAGGAGAACAGAGACCTGGAGGGGGGTTACAGTGAGATTAGTAGGAGAACAGAGACCTGGAGGGGGGTTACAGTGAGATTAGTAGGAGAACAGAGACCTGGAGGGGGGTTACAGTGAGATTAGTAGGAGAACAGAGACCTGGAGGGGGGTTACAGTGAGATTAGTAGGAGAACAGACCTGGAGGGGGGTTACAGTGAGATTAGTAGGAGAACAGAGACCTGGAGGGGGGTTACAGTGAGATTAGTAGGAGAACAGGGACCTGGAGGGGGGTTACAGTGAGATTAGTAGGAGAACAGAGACCTGGAGGGGGGTTACAGTGAGATTAGTAGGAGAACAGCCTCTAGTGAAGATGACGTCAAACGTATTGCCTGCCTTGTGAGTTGGAGGTGATTGGGAAAGGGTGAAAGCTCATTGAGGAACTCTCCAAGGGCACCTGGTGGGCGATAGATGGCAATAATGTTAAGCTTGAGTGGACAAATGACAATGACAGCACGGAATTGAAATGAGGAGATGAACAGGTGAGAGAGGGAAAATCTCCACTTAGGAGAAATGAGTAGACCTGTGCCACCACCATGATGACCAGATGCTCTCTGGCTATTAGAGAAAATGTAGTCAGATGAAGAAAGAGCAGCTGGAGTAGCAGTGTTCTCTGGGGTGATCCATGTCTCCTTCATGACCAAAATGTCATATCTCCCTCTCTCTCTCTCCCTCTCTCCCTCCCCTAAGGGTGCTGGAATAACACACTTGGGTAGCTGACAAGCCAATCATGGATGGAAAGAGAGATGGGGAGAGAGAGAGAGCACAGGCACAAATATTCCAGACATGACGTCCTGCCAAAGCAGCAGACAATAATACTCTTCATGCCTGAAAAGACAGACAGACTGTTTCTGCTTCTACCAGTAAGACTTCACTCTCTGAACCAAACAGCACAGCTGTGAATGATGACTACCATGTACCACCAGACAACATGTTGATAGGTACAGTATGAATGACAATAGAAGATGAAAGACAAGTGTTATATTTGTTCATTGTTAAATTAGGACTGATGGTTACATTAGCAGAACGCTGATGGTTACATTAGCAGAACGCTGATGGTTACATTAGCAGAACGCTGATGGTTACATTAGCAGAACGCTGATGGTTACATTAGCAGAACGCTGATGGTGATATTAGCAGAACGCTGATGGTGATATTAGCAGAACGCTGATGGTTATATTAGCAGAACACTGATGGTGATATTAGCAGAACACTGATGGTGATATTAGCAGAACACTGATGGTGATATTAGCAGAACACTGATGGTGATATTAGCAGAACACCGATGGTGATATTAGCAGAACACCGATGGTGATATTAGCAGAACACCGATGGTGATATTAGCAGAACACCGATGGTGATATTAGCAGAACACCGATGGTGATATTAGCAGAACACCGATGGTTATATTAGCAGAACACAGATGGTTATATTAGCAGAACACTGATGGTTACATATATAAACCCATTTCATGAAGCTCCCGACGACCAGTTGTTGTGCTGACGTTGCTTCCAGAGGCAGTTTGGAACTCGGTAGTGAGTGTTGCAACCGAGGACAGAGGATTTTAACTCACTAGGTGCATCAGCACTCGCCGGTCCGGTTCTGTGAGGTTGTTTGACCTACCACTTCGCGGCTAAGCTGTTGTTGCTCCTAGACGTTTCTACTTCATAATAACAGAACTTAGTTGACAATGGCAGCTCGAGCAGGGCAGAAATGTAACTAACTGACTTGTTGGAAAGGTGACATGCGGTGCCATGTTGAAAGTCACTGAGCACTTCAGTAAGGCCATTCTACTGCCAATGCTTGTCTATGGAGATTTCTTGACTGTCTGCTCGATTTTATGCACCTGTCAGCAACGGGTGTGGCTGAAATATCCAAATCCAATAATTTGAAGGGGTGTCTCGTGGAACACATTCCAGACACTGGTACTTCTTGCTATCTTGGCACCACTTGGAAAGCCATTCTGGTGTAATGTGTATGAAGTATGAACTCTGGAACATTCTACACCACTTGGAAAGCCATTCTGGTGTAATGTGTATGAAGTATGAACTCTGGAACATTCTACAGCACTTGGAAAGCCATTCTGGTGTAATGTGTATGAAGTATGAACTCTGGAACATTCTACACCACTTGGAAAGCCATTCTGGTGTAATGTGTATGAAGTATGAACTCTGGAAAATTGTACACCACTTGGAAAGTCATTCTGGTGTAATATGTATGAAGTATGAACTCTGGGGTGTGAAGACACGCAATCAAGACTATTATTATTTTATTTTTATTACATTTAGAAAATGTTGCATAACTTTTTCACTTTGAAAATGTGGAGTATGTTGTGGAGATCTGTATTAAAAACATTGAATTGGATCCCTTTTTAGATGTTATTTTAAGGTAGCAAGGGGTATGTTTCCCTAAGCACTATGTTCCTTCAAAATCCAGTCCACAACAGGATGTCTTGAATGTGAGACACATGAATGTCCCCGTTCTACTAGGAGGGAGTTGAGTAAAGCTTTATACCTCAATCGGAGGTCTGACAGGCTCTTATCAGAGTCTGTCTTTCCACTGCTGCTCAGAGTTTGACCAGATGTGAGTTAGGGGGAGAGGTTGGAGAAGGGAGACTGAGTTTTGTTTCAGGAAGAGGGGAAGTTGAGAATTAGATTCACACAGCGTGAGTGACGTTCCCTATTTAACAAACAACTGTTTTTACAGTGCTCCAGCCACATCTGGTCTGTAATCTATTAGTAGATATGAACCCCACAATCTGAATCCCATCTGTTACGCATTGTGCTGAAAGTACACTTTAAAGTACAACCTCGATCTAGCGTTCTTCATTAAAAATAATTATAGTAATTTTAACGAACATGTGTTACAGAGGTGATATGCTAATTGTTTTTAAAGAAAACAGCTTGTATATTTTTAAATGCTGCGTGGTTAAAGGATAGTTCCCTCCTCTCACCAATGATGGGCCTGCATGCAGAATGGTACTCTATTCCCTACATCATACATAGTCTGTCATCGACTAGCGTGTCTAGACCAGGCCTGGGACATTCTTTTCCATGGAGGGCCACATTAGAATATATTTTTTCCATCGCGGGCCAGAATCATATTATAGGATTATACATCATGTGTATGACTGTGTTAACAGATATATCTACTGTAAATCACATCCAGATATGCTACTTATTTTACTGTTTTAACATGCACAGAAATAAACCACATTCATGTTCTCCTTTTGGTAGGTATTTTCATGATTAAACATGCAATGAACTACACGGAGGGAAAAGTACACTGTGCATTCAGCACCACGGACAGAACTCTTGTTAACGGTTATGCACAAAAACACAAGAAAGAGAGAAAGCTCAACATTACATTTAAACTACTCAATCAGTGTGAGGAGTGAAGTCTCTGATGGGCGTTGACCAGAGCAGTGAAGTCGGGTATGGTTTCGGACGTCGCTATGTGCAGGATTGCTGAGAGGTGAGAGTCAGTAAGAGATTATCTGTGCCTTGACTTGATATATTTCATCACCGAAGATCCGTTCACATACATAAGTTGACCCAAACAGTACAAACATCTTCTGAGCATGACTCCTAATCTTTGTAAAGTTTTGTTCTTCGAGAGATGCATAGAACCTCGTCAGTGACATTGTTTTGAATAGTTCTCCAATCGCTGCATCAGACTGAAGATCAATAAGCTCAAGTTGCAGGTCAGTGGGAGCGTTATCCACATTGAAGGTGAAAGGAGAGGAAACCAACAGCATGTCATTTTCCAACACTTTGAAATCCTCAAAACGACGAGAACTCACTGTTCAAAGCAGCAGCAGCGACGTATACTTCTCCCCCTGGTCATCTGATAGGGAACAGACTAGTAGTGTTGGAAGGTGGGTGAGATTGTTCTCATCTGATAGGGAACAGACTAGTAGTGTTGGAAGGTGGGTGAGATTGTTCTCATCTGATAGGGAACAGACTAGTAGTGTTGGAAGGTGGGTGAGATTGTTCTCATCTGATAGGGAACAGACTAGTAGTGTTGGAAGGTGGGTGAGATTGTTCTCATCTGATAGGGAACAGACTAGTAGTGTTGGAAGGTGGGTGAGATTGTTCTCATCTGATAGGGAACAGACTAGTAGTGTTGGAAGGTGGGTGAGATTGTTGGCTTCTACTTGGCAGGTCAGGAGGAGTAATTTTCCCTTGAAGGCTTTGACATGGCTGTACATCTGATGTGCAAAAAGGCCCTTCCCTTGTAGTTTGGAATTCAGTTCATTCATGAGGGCCATGATGTCCACGGTGAAAGCAATATCAACCAATCATCCTTCATCTTGCAGTTGAGGGAAATACACATCTTTTCCTTTCATTTGCCAAAACTCAGCAATCTCTGACTTCAGGTACCACACCCTTTCAAGCACCTTCCCCAAACTCAGCCATCACAAGTTTGTGGGGTATGGGAGACCTGCATGACCCAACTCTGTCTCTTCTGACAGTGAGACAAACTGCCTGTGGTTTAAAGATTTTGCGCTTACGAAGTTTACCACTTTAGTGACTGTATCTACAACATGGCTCATTTTTCAAAACACATTTACAGTGCACCTCCTGATGAATAATGCAAAGTGTTGCTGCAGAGTCAATTAAACATTATTTAATGAATTTGCCCTCAACGAATTGCTTGCTATGTTGAGCAATTTCTTGGGACAATACATAGCTAGCTCTCGCAATTCCATTGTTTGCTGAATGCAATTTTGTGAAAAGTCCTTGCTGCTTTTGCAGGTCTATAACATGCTGGCTAGGTAGCTAGCTAACTACTACATTTCTTACCATTGTCTGCTAATGAACGTCAGGCAATGACATCAGACAACAGGCAATCCCATCAACCATCAGCCATTGAGGGAAACACTCTCTTTGAAATCAATGAAAGCTTCTATACTGCCTGCTTTGAGTCAAAGCGCAAGAATTGCAGAGATTCAATTCTCGATGTCTCGATGACTGACGCATGGATTCATTTTATCTTGTGAATGATTTTGGTTGGTTTCAGGTGAAGAAGGTAGAATGTCACATTGACACGATGCTGATGTCAACGGAAAATGCATAGTGTAGCGGACATGTAAGGACATACGTTTGCTGCTAGTTAGCATAAGACACACTGAAGCTAGGATAGAGATGGTTAGATAGCTAGTTAGCTAGCCAGCAGATCCGACCCAATTGCTTACAGCTGCACTAGGGTTGGACAGATTTCCTGTCTAGATTAAGACACCGGTGAGCCGGGTGAGACATGTCTCTGAAAATGTACCTCAATCCAGGGATGAGAAATGCGTTTTACTCCGAATTGTTCCGGAAAACTGTCCTTTTCATCCTGTTGCAAGTTAGCAGTAGCCACAGTAGCCATTTTGTAATGGCAGTGTCGGCCAATCAGCTCCATTGTTCAACGCGACATTCCATGACGACATAACTAGCATGAGGATGAAAACGGCAGTTTACTTAAAAACTAGCAGTCACTCAATCTTTGCAGTGCAACAGTTGGGATAATGGGAGACAGAAACACTTTCTTTCCCCTTTGCATTCAAGCAGCTCTTTGCAGCTGATTCTGACCGGGCCACAGGAATTACAAGAGCGACAGGTATGTCTATAGCTGTGGATATGCACCCATTCTCAGTGGTTGATCTATAGCTGCGGATATGCACCCAGGGACATGAGAAGTACCGTGCTACAGATACCTTTATGAGAGTCACACAAGTGTGCATATTTCTCTCTTTGTAAGAAAACATTATAGCATAGGCCTATAGAATGTCTGAGCCATGTTTACAAATTAATTTCACATTCATATTGCACTTTACTTTAATGTTGTTGATGAGTAATCGTGTTTTCATTTAAGAAAATGCTATGTTGTTATTCCTGATGGTGCTCTCATCAGGCCTTACAGTTGAAGTCAGAAGACTACATACACTTAGGTTGGAGTTGTCATGTCTTTGGCTATGCCGGATTAAGTAATATGACATGCTATTCTATAAAATCCTTTCTCTGTAATTAATATTATCTGATTGAGCTAATCATGTAAATATAATTAACTAGAAAATCGGGGCACCACGAAAGAGTGTTTATAGAGCTGTTATCTTCCGAATAAACTCTGAAAGACCTAGTAATATTTTACATCAATAGCAGTCAATATTAATCGTCACCTTATTTCAGTCTCATCTGAAAGTTGTAAATTCTTGGTTATCTTCACGAACCCTGGCTAACAAGTTCAATCAGCAATACAAAATTGGGTTTAATTATTTATTTACTAAATACCTAACTAATCACACAGAACTACAAATACACAGAATGCAAATTATGTCATACAGAAAACGTCCCTGGTGGACGGAACCTGTATGATGGCTTGTTACACAAAGAGAGGAAATTGGGCTTGAATGAAAGAGCGGGAAGACTGAGGAACAAAGGGAGAAGCTGTGCTATCGTAAATACAGTATCTTATGCATTCTAAATTACCGCCCATTTGGAAAAGGAAAATGTGTTGGCCAACAGAGATCTTCCTGTTCTCGGAAGAATGTCTCTGGTGGTAAATTGGATATGTTGTAGTATCTTCGTTGTGTGTTAGACTGGATACGTCGTCCGTCCTTTCCTAGCCCACGTTTACAGCTGCTGTTGCTACGGCTAGGAGGTCTCACTTCTTTAGTGAATAAGAGTTCAAAGTTTATACCATTCGCAACCAAAGCTCATGCTGAGGTTGGCTTAGTTCTGTAGTTGACATGTTAGTCCTTTTTAACGTATGGACCTTCGTCCTATCGTCCTCGGAACAGGAGGTTACATTTTCATCAAGGGCTTATATAGTGGAGGGAGAGAAGGGTGTGTTTCATAGTTTATAACCCATGTCTCTTCACAGGGGCGGGCCACTGATTGAGCAGGGCTCTAACCTTATGAAAACCCAATTCTCTCATTTGGAAGCTAAAATTACATTTAATCTTTTCACAAATAGTTTCATTTAAATTGCATTTAAATTGAACAACAATTCCATGTGAATCTGATAACTAGAATGTGTAGACTTTCCCAGATACAGTTTATGTCGTCCTGTCATCAGTCATAACGTCTCAGATGACAACCGAACAGACATCATATTCATTAAGTACCAACGCATATTTTCAACTGGTTCTATTACCGAAATATGGTTCCTTCCCCCCCACTTGTTTGATGTTCCCAGACTCTCTATGTTTAACAAAGGCTATTCAAGAGTCCTTCAGTTGAGTCAGAGAGAGAGGAAAGGGAGAAAGGTATTTATGGGGGAGTCATTAACCTCACAGGCCAACGTCATGACAGATTCAGTAAAACTCGTTTTTTTTTGTTTACAGCCAGATTATTTCACTTATAATTCACTGTATCACAATTCCAGTAGGTCGGAAGTTTACATACACTAACTTGACTGTGCCTTTAAACAGCTTGGTAAATTCCAGAAAATGTCATGGATTTAGAAGCTTCTTATAGGATAAATGACATAATTTGAGTCAATTGGAGGTGTACCTGTGGATGTATTTCAAGGCCTACCTTCAAACTCAGTGCCTCTTTGCTTGACATCATGGGAAAATCAAAAGAAATCAGCCAAGACCTCAGAAAATAAATTGTAGACCTCCACAAGTCTGGTTAATCCTTGGGAGCAATTTCCAAATGCCTGGAGGTACCACGTTCATCTGTACAAACAATAGTACGGAAGTATTAACACCATGGGACCACGCAGCCGTCATACCGCTCAGGAAGGAGACGTGTTCTATCTCCTAGAGATGAACGTACTTTGGTGCAAAAAGTGCAAATCAATCCCAGAACATCAGCAAAGGACCTTGTGAAGATGCTGGAGGAAACAGGTACAAAAGTATCTATATCCACAGTAAAACGAGTCCTATATCGACACAACCTGAAAGGCCGCTCAGCAAGGAAGAAGCCACTGCTCCAAAACCACCATAAAAAAGTCAGACGACGGTTTGCAACTGCACATGGGGACAAAGATCATACTTTTTGAAGAAATGTCCTCTGGTCTGATGAAACAAAAATAGAACTGTTTGGCCATAATGACCATCGTTATGTTTGGAGGAAAAAGGGTGAGGCTTGCAAGTCGAAGAACACCATCCCAACTGTGAAGCACGGGGGTGGCAGCATCATGTTGTGCAGGTACTTTGCTGCAGGAGGGACTGGTGCACTTCACAAAATAGATGGCATCATGAGAAGGAAGATTATGTGGATATATTGAAGCAACATCTCAAGACATCTGTCAGGAAGTTAAAGCTTGGTCGCAAATGGGTCTTCAAAACCGACAATCAAATCAAAATCAAATTTATTTATATAGCCCTTCGTACATCAGCTGATATCTCAAAGTGCTGTACAGAAACCCAGCCTAAAACCCCAAACAGCAAGCAAAGCATGTGAAAGAAGCTCGGTGGCTAAGAAACTCCCTAGAAAGGCCAAAACCTAGGAAGAAACCTAGAGAGGAACCAGGCTATGAGGGGTGGCCAGTCCTCTTCTGGCTGTGCAGGGTGGATATTATAACAGAACATGGTCAAGATGTTCAAATGTTCATAAATGACCAGCATGGTCAAATAATAATAATCATATTAGTTGTCGAGGGTTCAACAAGTCAGCAACTCAAGAGTAAGTGAGTAAGTGTCAGTTGGCTTTTTCAAAGACGATCTTTGAGAGTATCTCTACCGCTCCTGCTGTCTCTAGAGAGTTGAGAACAGCAGGTCGGGGACAGGTAGCACGTCCGGTGAACAGGTCAGAGTTCCATAACCGCAGGCAGAACAGTTTAAACTGGAGCAGCAGCACGGCCAGGTGGACTGGGGACAGCAAGGAGTCATCATGCCAGGTAGTCCTGAAGCATGGTCCTAGGGCTCAGGTCCTCCGAGAGAAAGAAAGAGAGAAAGAGAGAATTAGAGAGAGCATATTTAAATTCACACAGGACACCGGATAAGACAAGAGAAAAACTCCAGATGTAACAGACTGACTCTAGCCCCCCGACACAAACTACTGCAGCATAAATACTGGAGGCTGACCTCAAGCATACTTTCAAAGTTGTAGCAAAATGGCTTAAGGACAACAAAGTCAAGGTATTGGAGTGGCCATCACAAAGCCCTGACCTCAGTCCCACAGAAAATGTGTGAGCAGAACTGAAAAAAGTATGTTCGAGCAAGGAGGCCTACAAACCTGACTCAGTTACACCAGCTCTGTCAGGAGGAATGGGCCCAACTTATTGAGGAAGCTTGTGGCAGCCTACCCAAAACATTTTACCCAAGTTAAATAATTTAAAAGCAATGCTACCAAATACTAATTGAGTGTATGTACATTTCTGACCCACTGGGAATGTGATGAAAGAAATAAAAGCTGAAATAAATAATTCTCTCTACTATTATTCTGACATTTCACATTCTTAAAATAAAGTGGTGATCCTAACTGACGTAAGACAGGGAATCTTTATTAGGATGAAATGTCAGGACTTGTGAAAAACTGAGTTTAAATGTATTTGGCTAAGGTGTAGTTTCCCTGTGGCTCAATTGGTAGAGCATGGTGTTAGCAATGGTGTTTGCAACGCCAGGGTTGTGGGTTCGATTCCCACGGGGGGCCAGTATGAGAAGAAAAAAAATGTATGAAATGAATTGAAATTTATGAAATGTATGCATTCACTACTGTAAGTCGCTCTGGATAAGAGCGTCTACTTAAATGTAAAAATTATTATCTACATTTCCGACTTCAACTGTATATGAGTCAAATATGGAGTCAGGAATACCAACACTTTGTAGTTTATTAAATGAAAACACAATTACTAATTTCCAGCAATACCATAAATTGTTTTATTTATTTCTTAAATAAATGAAATTGTACTACAGTAACTAACTGCATTTCATTATCCACCTGTACCGAAACGGAACCGTAACTCCAAAACCGCAATATGTCCCGAACCGTGCGTTTGGTAAACCGTTACGCCCCTATATGGACGGGAACGGATCACTTGTGGAAGTGACAGCAGCTTTTGTTTTATTAACGTGACTATAAAATATACATTTTCATAAGTAACTAATTCAGATGATATGGCAGCCAGTCACATAGCTACTACCAGTAAGGTACTTATTAATAACAGTACAGTACTTATTAACACCGGTACAGTACTTAATTAACACCAGTAGAGTACTTAATTAACACCGGTAGAGTAACTATTAACACCGGTAGAGTACTTATTAACACCGGTACAGTACTTATTAACACCGGTACAGTACTAATTAACACCGGTACAGTACTTAATTAACACCGGTACAGTACCTATTAACACCGGTACAGTACTTAATTAACACCGGTACAGTACTTAATTAACACCGGTAGAGTACTTAATTAACACCGGTAGAGTACTTATTAACACCGGTAGAGTAATTAATTAACACCGGTAGAGCACTTATTAACACCGGTAGAGCACTTATTAACACCGGTAGAGCACTTATTAACACCGGTAGAGTAATTAATTAACACCGGTAGAGCACTTATTAACACCGGTAGAGTACGTAATTAACACCGGTAGAGTACGTAATTAACACCGGTAGAGTACGTAATTAACACCGGTAGAGTACGTAATTAACACCGGTAGAGTACGTAATTAACACCGGTAGAGTACTTATTAACACCGGTTCAGTACTTGAAATATTTCTTACATCTGACTTATTATTCTGTGAAACTTCTAGTGCTACTCTTCTACAACTATACTGAACAAAAATATAAACGCAACATGTAAAATGTTGATCCCATGTTTCTTGAGCTGAAATTAAAGATCGCAGACATTTTCCATATGTACAAAAATCGTATTTCTCTCAAATGTTATGCACAAATTTGTTTGCATCCCTGTTAGGCCTGTTAGTGAGCATTTCTCCTTTGCCAAGATAATCCATCCACCTGACAGCTGTGGCATATCACGAAGCTGATTAAACAGCATGATCATTACACAGGTGGACCTTGTGCTGGGGACAATAAAAGGCCACTCTAAAATGTGCAGTTTTGTCACACAACACATTCCCACAATGTCTTCAGCTGAGGGAGCATGTAACTGGCATGCTGACTACAGGAATGTCCACCAGAGCTGTTGCCAGAAAATGTAATGTTAATTTGTCTACGATAAGCCCCTCTAACGTCATTTTAGAGAATTTGGCAGTACGTCCAACCCGGCCTCACAACCATAGACCACATGTAACCACGCCAGCCCAGGACCTCCACATCCAACTTCATCACCTGCGGGATCATCTGAGACCAGCCAGCCAGACAGCTGATGAAACTGAGGAGTATTTCTGTCTGTAATAAAGTGGGGAAAAACTTATTCTGATTGGCTGGGCCTGGCTCCCCAGTGGGTGGGCCTATGCCCTCACAGGCCCATGCCCTCATAGGCCCACCCATGGCTGTGCCCCTGCCCAGTCATTTGAAATCCATAGATTAGGGCCTGTTGAATTTATTTAAATTGACTGATTTCCTTATATGAACTGTAAATCTTTGAAATTGTAGCATGTTGTTTATTTTTTTGTTTAGTATATTTAACTAATTATTTATCAGTCTTATGGCTTGAAAGTAGAAGCTATTCAGGGTCCTGTTGGTTAAAATACCAGGCGGTAAAATGCAGCCAGTCAAGATGCTCTCATCGGAGCATCTGTAGAACATTTTGAGGATCTGAGGGCCAAATCTTTTCAGCCTCCTGAGGGGGAAGAGTCGTTGTTGTGCCTTCTTCACGACTGTGTTGGTTTGTGTGGACCATGTACATTTCTTAGTGATGTTGACACAGAGGAACTTGAAGCTCTCAACCTGCTCCACTACAGCCCTCCGGTTCCTGTAGTCCACAATCAGCTCCTTTGTCTTGCTGACATTGAGGGAGAGGTTGACGTCTTGGCACCACACTGTCAGGTCACAGACCACCTCCCTATAGGCTGTCTCACCATTGTTAGTAATCAGGCCAACTACCGTCGTGTAATCAGTAAACTTGATGATGGTGTTAGAGTTGTGCGCGGCAGTCATGGGTGAACAGAGGGAGAACAGCAGGGAACACACTCCTGAGGGGCCCCGTGTTGAGGGTCAGCGTAGGTGTTGTTGCATACCCTCACTGTTTGGGGGAGGCCTGTCAGGAAGTCCGGGATCCAGTTGCAGAGGGAGGTGTTTAGTCCCAGGGTCCTTAGCTTGGTGATGAGCATTGTTGCTTGAATTAGTGTCGCACTCCTTGAAAGAGGCAGCTCTAGCCTTTAGCTCGGTGTGGATGTTGCCTGTAATCCATAGCTTCTGGTTGGGATATGTACATACGGACACGGTGGGGTCGTGCCGATGCACTTATTAATGAAGCCGTCATCGAAGCACTTATTATTAGTACACTCCTCAATGTTATTGGATGAATCCTGGAATGTATTCCAGTCTGTGCTGCAAAACAGTCCTGTAGCATCCACGTCATCTGACCACTTCCGTACTGAGTGAATCACTGGGACTTCCTGTTTGAGATTTTTCTTGTAAGCAGGAATCAGGAGGATAGAGTTATGGTCAGATTTGCCAAATGGAATGCGAGGGAGAGTTTTGTATAGGTTTCTGTGTGTGAAGTAAAGGTGATCTAGAGTCTTTTCCCTTCTAGTTGCACAGATGACATGCTGGCAGAAATGAGGAAACACCATTTCAGTTTTCCTGCACCAAAATACAACACAAACACACTATAATTTGACACCATGAGAGAGAGTTGGTGTAGCCTTTTTGTAGACTAGTATAATCTGTTTCAATACAATGCTATCTTCATTGTCCGTCCAGTCACATGTGGAATGGACAATACATGTGGACACGTTCATTCAATATAAAAGGTTTCAGTACATTGCCCTACAGTGCAGCCAAGCTACTAAGTTAGCCTGATTGTGCCAAGGCTATGCCAGACATCATCGTTCGGCTGCAAAGGGTGAAGTCTGACTGGCAAAGCTTTGGCGCAAACAGGCAGACCGTGACCGAGTCTCGTGACAGCCACAGCCCAGCCTGCGGGTGAGCCCCTTGCCAAGCTCAGTTAAAGGCATTTAAAGGAGTCATTATGCAACTAGTCTTGCTTGCCAGAGTCATGTGGATGACGTTTCACCGCAGCTGTAGGGAAGAGACTGGTATGCCACATACATTGTTCCCTGGACCTCAGTCATTCCACAGCCTCTCTCGGTAGGCTGCTGTAAGTTAACTATAATATAGCAACTACTGATGGGGAGAGAATATTTGCTAAATGAAAAAGTGTCTAGATAATTTCAGAGCTTTGTGAACAGACATAATAGGATTGAAAAGTGAATTGGATGACTACTCTCTCATCAAAGCATAAGATCATTCTTTTTAAGTAACAGAAGTCTTACCAAGCGTCTCCTCTTCCACTGTGTTCAGTAGCTGGGAGAACTCCTTGAACGACTGGGCTGGAAAAGAAAGAACATACAGTATCTCTTAAATCTAATATCACTTCCAGGTTAAAAGCCATATATACAGTACGAAAATGTGTGAAAGTTCAAATATGAACACATGTGAAAGGGATTGTAGCGTTGTGTTTGTCTCTCTTGTCGTGATGTGTGTTTTGTCCTATATTTTAAAAATATTTTTAATCCCAGCCCCCGTCCCCGCAGGAGGTCTTTTTAGTAGGCCGTCCTTGTAAATAAGAATTTGTTCTTAACTGACTTGCCTAGTTAAATAAAATAAATATAAAAAAATGTTCCTACTTGCACAGTACAGCTTGGTTGGCCTGACTGCCATTTGGGAAATGTTTGGCAAAATTAAGAGTATACCAACTTCTCCAGGCACCACTGCAGAACCCTGACGAGGGCAAGAAAGTTCAGGCCTGAACTAGCCTCCTACACAGACAGAGAGAGACAGAGAGAGACAGAGAGAGACAGAGAGAGACAGAGAGAGCAGAGAGAGACAGAGAGAGACAGAGAGAGACAGAGAGAGCAGAGAGAGACGGAGAGCAGAGAGAGACAGGAGAGCAGGAGAGACAGAGAGAGACGGAGAGACAGAGAGAGACAGAGAGAGCAGAGAGAGCAGAGAGAGACGAGAGAGACAGAGAGAGAGAGACAGAGAGAGAGGAGAGAGAGAGAGACAGAGAGAGCAGGAGACAGAGAGAGAGAGAGACAGAGAGAGAGAGACAGAGAGAGAGAGACAGAGAGAGAGACGAGAGAGACGAGAGAGAGGAGAGAGGACGAGAGAGAGCGAGAGAGAGAGAGAGGACGAGAGAGAGAGAGAGCGAGAGAGACAGAGAGAGAGAGACAGAGAGAGAGAGAGACAGAGAAGTAAAATGTCTACTGTTTGCTGATGATTTGGTGCTTCTGTCACCAACCAAGGAGGGCCTACAGCAGCACCTAGATATTCTGCACAGATTCTGACAGACCTGGGCCCTGACAGACCTGGGCCCTGGCAGTAAATATATCGGCCTAAACATCAACGCCACAGGTATCTTCCACAGAGCTGTGAGCGAGGCAAGAAGGGCATTCTATGCCATCAAAAGGAACATCAAATTCAACATACCAATTAGGATCTGGCTAAAAATACTTGAATCAGTCATAGAACCCATTGCCCTTCATGGTTGTGAGGTCTGGGGTCCGTTCACCAACCAAGAATTCACCAAATGGGACAAACACCAAATTGAGACTCTGCATGCAGAATTCTGCAAAAATATCCTCAGTGTACAACGTAAAACACCAAATAATGCATGCAGAGCAGAATTAGGCCGATACCCGCTAATTATCAACATCCAGAAAAGAGCCATTAAATTCTACAACCACCTAAAAGGAAGCGATTCCCAAAACTTCCATAACAAAGCCATCACCTACAGAGAGATTAACCTGGAGAAGAGTCCCCTAAGCAAGCTGGTCCTGGGGCTCTGTTCACAAACACAAACAGACCCCACAGAGCCCCAGGACAGCAACACAATTAGACCCAACCAAATCATGAGAAAACAAAAAGATAAGTACTTGACACATTGGAAAGAATTAACAAAAAAAAACAGCAAACTAGAATGCTATTTGGCCCTAAACAGAGAGTACACAGTGGCAGAATACCTGACCACTGTGACTGACCCAAAATTAATGAAAACTTGACTATGTACTGACTCAGTGAGCACAGCCTTGCTATTGAGAAAGGCCGCCATGGCTCTCAAGAGAAGACAGGCTATGTGCAACACTGCCCACAAAATGAGGTAGAAACTGAGCTGCACTTCCTAACCTCCTGCCAAATGTATGACCATATTAGAGGAACATATTTCCCTCAGATTACACAGACCCACAAAGAATTTGAAAACAAATCAAATTTTGATGAACTCTATTGGGTGAACCCTGGCTAGAATGGTATAGAAACAGAGCTTTTCCATGGCTAAACCCTGGCTAGACTGGAACAGATGCATTCAGCCTATGGGGCCTGTAACAGGCTCATCTGGACAGCTTCATTAAATATGGAACCAGATTAGGAACCCTATTCCTTTTACAGTTCACACATTTTAACCTGGGCCCTGGATACAGCCCTGGCTAGCTGTTGTTGTACTGGTCACCCTTCGTTCAGGTCCAACCATTTAGCCAGGGCGACTGACTGACTGACTGACTGGGTGAGTGGGTGAGTGAACAGATATATCATGCATAATCCAGAATCTCTCTCCCTCTATCTGCTCTCTGTTCTCTCTCTCCCTCTATCTGCTCTCTGTCCCCGCTTTTTTTCTCTCTCTCGCTCTACATTTACACACCAAAGCTTTCAAGAGAGGAGCGACGATTCTGTGCCAGATAGATAGACACATTTTAAAAAGCATGTAGACCTGATGGTAGCCTAAATTAGAGGATCAAATTCACTAGTGCAACATTTATATTGACTATATTAAAATTGCTCAATTTGATCCTAAGTGTAGGTTATTTCCCTGACATTTGGAATCAAGGATTCATAACCCCAATCTTTAAGAACGGAGACAAATTTGACCCTAACAAATTCCAGAGGCATTTGTGTGAACAGTAACCTGGAGAAGGTTTTCTGTAGTATTATAAATGTAAGAGTACTAAACTTCCTTAATCAAATCAAATGTATTTATATAGCCCTTCTTACATCAGCTGATATCTCAAAGTTCTGTACAGAAACCCAGCCTAAAACCCCAAACAGCAAGCAATGCAGGTGTAGAAGCACGGTGGCTAGGAAAAACTCCCTAGAAAGGCCAAAACCTAGGAAGAAACCTAGAGAGGAACCAGGCTATGAGGGGTGGCCAGTCCTCTTCTGGCTGTGCCCGGCAGATTATAACAGAATATGGCCAAGAGGTTCAAATGTTCATAAATGACCAGCATGGTCAAATAATAATAATCACAGTAGTTGTCGAGGGTTCAGCAGGTCAGCACCTCAGGAGTAAATATCAGTTGGCTTTTCATAGCCGATCATTGAGAGTATCTTTACCGCTCCTGCTGTCTCTAGAGAGTTGAAAACAGCAGGTCTGGGACAGGTAGCACGTCCGGTGAACAGGTCAGGGTTCCATAGCTGCAGGCAGAACAGTTGAAACAGGAGCAGCAGCACGGCCAGGTGGACTGGGGACAGCAAAGAGTCAGCATGCCAGGTAGTCCAGAGGCATGGTCCTTGGACTCAGGTCCTGAAAGAAAGAAAGAAAGAAAGAAAGAAAGAAAGAAAGAAAGAAAGAAAGAAAGAAAGAAAGAAAGAATTAGAGAGAGCATACTTAATTTCACACAGGACATCGGATAAGACAGGAGAAATACTCCAGATATAACAGACTGACCCTAGCCCCCCGACACATAAACTACTGCAGCATAAATACAGGAGGCAGAGACAGGAGGGGTCAGGAGACACTGTGGCCCCATCCGATGATACCCCCGGACAGAGCCAAACAGGCAGGATATAACCCCACCCACTTTGCCAAAGCACAACCCCCATACCACTAGAGGGATATCTTCAACTACCAACTTACCATCCTGAGACAAGGCCGAGTATAGCCCACAACGATCTCCGCCACGGCACAACCCAAGGGGGGGAGTGTCATAGGAATTTTCTATCCTAATGATAATAATTAACAATCAATAAGCCTTGACTAATTCCCAAGGTTTGTAAGAAAATGGGTTAATAATTAGGCAAGGACTCTGCTTTCTGCAAAAGGTCTGTACAGTTTATTCAGAGATCGTTCTGCAGTCCATTTTACAGAACATCATTATATACCAGGATCCTCATTTACGCACACTCCTCTACGCACACTCCTCCACACAAACAGTAGATAACCTACGCACATACATACACACACAAACAGTATCTCTCCCTTGACCTCCCACCACTGTTAATCACTATCCAGCGCTGTCTGTCCCCCGAGATTAGGAAACCTTGACGGTCACTCCCTTTCTCCTCTAAGTTACTCCAAGTTCCTCAGCTGCCAGGTCAAGCACAGTCTACTTGTTGTTATCTTAGGCTAAAACACACACACACACACATTTTGTCCCGGGCCTCTACTAGACCTTTATGGGACTAACCATTCAGTACATTAATTATTCATTATCCATGCTACATGACTACTAATTAATAATGGATTATTGATTCATTTACCTTTATTAGATAATTATCTTATCAGGGAGCCAACCCAGACAGGAAGACCATGTCAGTGACTCAACCCACTCAATTGACGCACCCCTCCTAGGGACAGCATGGAAGAACACCAATAAGCCAGTGACTCAGCCCCTGTAATAGGGTTGGAGGCAGAGAATCCCAGTGGAGAGAGAGAAACCGGCCAGGCAGAGACAGCAAGGGCGGTTCGTTACTACACTCAATCATAGGACCTACTGAAGAGATGAGTCTTCAGTAAAGACTTAAAGGTTGAGACTGAGTCTGCGTCTCTCACATGGGTAGGCAGACCATTCCATAAAAATGGAGCTCTATAGGAGAAAGCCCTGCCTCCAGCAGTTTCCTTAGAAATTCTAGGGACAATTAGGAGGCATGCGTCTTGTGACCGTAGCATACGTGTAGGTATGTACGGCATGACCAAATTGGAAATATAGGTAGGAGCAAGGCCATGTAATGCTTTGTAGGTTAGCAGTAAAACCTTGAAATCAGCCCTTGCCTTAACAGGAAGCCAGTGTAGGGAGGCTAGCACTGGAGTAATATGATCACATTTTTTTGGTTCTAGTCAGGATTCTAGCAGCCGTATTTAGCACTAACTGAAGTTTATTTAGTGCTTTATCCGGGTAGCCGGAAAGTACAGCATTGCAGTAGTCCAACCTAGAAGTAACAAAAACATGGAATCATTTTTCTGCATCATTTTTGGACAGAAAGTTTCAGATTTTTGCAATGTTACATAGATGGAAAAAAGCTGTCCTTGAAACAGTCTTGATATGTTCTTCAAAAGAGAGATCAGGGTCAAGAGTAACGTCGAGGTCCTTCACAGTTTTATTTGAGACGACTTTACAACCATCAAGATTAATTGTCAGATTCAACAGAAGAACTTTGTTTCTTGGGACCTAGAACAAGCATCTCTGTTTTGTCCGAGTTTAAAAGTAGAAAGTTTGCAGCCATCCACTTCCTTATGTCTGAAACACAGGCTTCTAGCGAGGGCAATTTTGGGGCTTCACCATGTTTCATTGAAATGTACAGCTGTGTGTCATCCGCATAGCAGTGAAATGTAACATTATGTTTTCGAATGACATCCCCAAGAGGTAAAATATATAGTGAAAACAATAGTGGTCCTAAAACGGAACCTTGAGGAACACCGAAATTTACAGTTGATTTGTCAGAGGACAAACCATTCACAGAGACAAGCTGATATCTTTCCGACAGATAAGATCTAAACCAGGCCAGAACTTGTCCATGTAGACCAATTTGGGTTTCCAATCTCTCCAAAAGAATGTGGTGATCGATGGTATCAAAAGCAGCACTAAGATCTAGGAGCACGAGGACAGATGCAGAGCCTCAGTCTGATGTCATCAAAAGGTAATTTACCACCTTCACAAGTGCAGTCTCAGTGCTATGATGGGGTCTAAAACCAGACTGAAGCGTTCCGTATACATTATTTGTCTTCAGGAAGGCAGTGAGTTGCTGCGCAACAGCTTTTTCTAAAATTTTTGAGAGGAATGGAAGATTCGATATGGGCCGATAGTTTTTTATATTTTCTGGGTCAAGATTTGGCTTTTTCAAGAGAGGCTTTATTACTGCCACTTTTAGTGAGTTTGGTACACATCCGGTGGATAGAGAGCCGTTTATTATGTTCAACATAGGAGGGCCAAGCACAGGAAGCAGCTCTTTCAGTAGTTTAGTTGGAATAGGGTCCAGTATGCAGCTTGAAGGTTTAGAGGCCATGATTATTTTCATCATTGTGTCAAGAGATATAGTAATAAAACACTTTAGTATCTCCCTTGATCCTAGGTCCTGGCAGAGTTGTGTAGACTCAGGACAACAGAGCTTTGGAGGAATACGCAGATTTAAAAAAGAGTCCTTAATTTGCTTTCTAATGATCATGATCTTTTCCTCAAAGAAGTTCATGAATTTATTACTGCTGAAGTGAAAGCCATCGTCTCTTGGGGAATGCTGTTTTTTAGTTAGCTTTGCGACAGTATCAAAAATAAATTTCGGATTGTTCTTATTTTGCTCAATTAAGTTGGAAAAATAGGATGATCGAGCAGCAGTGAGGGCTCTTCAATACTGCACGGTACTGTCTTTCCAAACTAGTCGGAAGACTTCCAGTTTGGTGTGGCGCCATTTCCGTTCCAATTTTCTGGAAGCTTGCTTCAGAGCTCGTTTCTTATGACAAATGTTTTTAGTTTTTAGGGGTGCAACTGCATCTAGGGTGTTGCGCAAGGTTAAATTGAGTTCCTCAGTTAGGTGGTTAACTGATTTTTGTTCTCTGACATCCTTGGGTAGGCAGAGGGAGTCTGGAAGGGCATCAAGGAATCTTTGGGTTGTCTGAGAATTCATAGCACGACTTTTGATGCTCCTTGGTTGGGGTCTAAGCAGATTATTTGTTGCGATTGCAAACGTAATAAAATGGTGGTCTGATAGTCCAGGATTATGAGGAAAAACATTAAGATCCACAACATTTAATCCACGGGACAAAACTAGGTCCTGAGTATGACTGTGGCAGTGAGTAGGTCCAGAGACATGTTGGACAAAACCCACTGAGTCGATGATGGCTCCGAAAGCCTTTTGGTGTGGGTCTGTGGACTTTTCCATGTGAATATTGAAGTCACCAAAAATGTGAATGTTATCTGCTATGACTACAATGTCCGATAGGAATTCAGGGAACTCAGTGAGGAACGCTGTATATTGCCCAGGAGGCCTGTAAACAGTAGCTATAAAAAGTGATTGAGTAGGCTGCAGAGATTTCATGACTAGAAGCTCAAAAAACGAAAACGTCATTGTTGTTGTTTTTGTAAATTGAAATTTGCTATCGTAAATGTTAGCAACACCTCCGCCTTTGCGGGATGCGCGGGGGATATATTCACTAGTGTAACCAGGGGGAGAGGCCTCATTTAACACAGTAAATTCATCAGGCTTAAGCCATGTTTAACTCAGGCCAATCACATCAAGATTATGATCAGTAATTAGTTCATTGACTATAACTGCCTTTGAAGTGAGGGATCTAATATTAAGTTGGCCTATTTTGAGATGTGAGGTATCACGATCTCTTTCAATAATGACAGGAATGTAGGAGGTCTTTATTCTAGTAAGATTGCTAAGGTGAACACCGCCATGTTTAATTTTGCCCAACCCAAGGACGAGGCACGGACACGGTCTCAATGGGGAAAGCTGAGCTGACTACACTGACTGTGCTAGTGGCAGACTCCACTAAGCTGGCAGGCTGGCTAACAGCCTGCTGCCTGGCCTGCACCCTATTTCATTGCAGCACAGCTATCCTCGCCATAAGGCGATCGTCTCCTGTATATTATGAGTATAATTGCGACTGCAATTAGACGGCATCATGTTAATGTTTCTACTTAGCTTCGGCTGTTGGCTGTAAACCCCAAAAATACTAAAATAATGATTTTCCAGAGAAGATCCAGATCTCAGGGAATTAGACCAAAGTTCTCAATTGGTACAAAATATATAGAGTACAGCACACACTACAATTACTGAGGTTTAAATATATAGAGTACAGCACACACTACAATTACTGAGGTTTAAATATATAGAGTACTGTACACACTACAATTACTGAGGTTTAAATATATAGAGTACTGTACACACTACAATTACTGAGGTTTAAATATATATAGTACTGTACACACTACAATTACTGAGGTTTAAATATAAGCTCAACTGGACACCTAAATGAGGCATTGAATAAAATGAGAGAAAGTATTAAGGGCATCCTGCGCCATGAAAGAAATAATTAAAATTGTCTAAAACTAATTGAATGTGTCATTGAACCAATTGCACTTCATGGCAGCGAGGTGTGGTGTCCACTAGCAAAACAAGATTTCACCCAATGGGACAATCACTCCATTGAAACCCTGCATGCAGAGTTCTGTAAGATTATCCTACAAACAATGCACGCAGGGCAGAATTAGGCCAATATCCACTAATAATAACAACTCAAAAAGAGCAATTAAGTTTTGGAAACCTGAAATACAGTGACCCCCTCTCTCATGGGGCTCCCAAAAGGCACAGCATCTCAGTGCTAGAGGCATCACTACAGATCCTGGTTCGATTCCAGGCTGTATCACAACCGGCCGTGATTGGGAGTCCCATAGGGCGGTGCACAATTGGCCCAGCGTCGTCCGGGTTAGGGTTTGGCCGGGGTAGGCCGTCATTGTAAATAAGAATTTGTTCTTAACTGACTTTCCCTAGTTAAATAAAGGTAAAAAAATAAATATTTGACCATGATAACTGATCAAAACCTTGACAAAGTACAGGCTCAGTGAGCACAGCCTTGCTATTGAGAAGGGTAGACACAGGAAAACCTGGCTCCCTGTAGAGGAAAGGCTGTGCAACCACTGCAGAACCTGAGACCTCTCTGATGAGGATAGGCTACCCGTCCTGTTGGGGGAGGACGCAGAGAGCTGTGGGTTGGCAGCGCACTACATTGCTGCCTGCCATAAGATGAGGGACAGTGTCTGACAGACCAACCAACCTGCACATGTCCTCATTGTCCAATCTATGGTTCTTTTTGACTTGATTATTGTTGTCACTGACGATTTGGCAATGTGTACATAGTTACATCACAGAGAGAGACAGAGACAGAGACAGAGAGAGAGAGACTCCCACTTCAGAACACTGAGCAACACACCATCATAATACAAGAGGCAGGATCATGACCTTCATAAGAAGAAAACACACCTGTAACTTTGACAACAATTAAGATTTCTTTATTGCCTCCACATCAATCCAGCCTGTCCCATTGAGTCAGTGATAACATCAATCTGGCCTGTCCCATTGAGTCAGTTATAACAGAACACATTAAGAGTCCCAAAATACTACCCTATTCCCTTTATAGCCCCATGGGCCCTGGTCAAAAGTAGTGCACTATATAGACAACAGGGTGCTATTGGGGACGCATCCTTGGTTGTTATTATTATTATTTTTTAAACATGATGGACTGACTGGTTTAAATGTGTATGATGTGAGAATGTATGGGATTATTTTAATCAAGGTGATGCCAAAGAAAAATGTCCATCTTGGATGGACAATAAAGTTTAATTCTATTCTATTTAACCTTTATTTAACTGTATTTAATGATCTGTATAGAGGGAATGTTGTCTTCTGAACCAGCTCCACAGTAGCAGAAAAGGACTCTTGACTGGAAGCCAGAGAGACAGATTGGCTCTAAATTACCACATGTTAATACCTTAACTGCCTCGAAGTCATAATGAGGCCATATTGAGAGGGGTGTTTTCAACCAGCACAATAATTGGACATCTTCAACCTTCCCTATCAGGCAGTTTTGGCTGCGATTGGTAGTCCTGGGCTAGAGACATAGAAGTCACCCATTACATTGTCCGATGGATATTGGACTACAGTACCTGTACAGAATACAGGGGGATTTAGCATCATCTATCATCTAGCTTGGCCTAAACAGACTGGGATTCTCCTCTATTCCAAGAATGTGTATGCTTAACTTAGTCTGGATAAAACATTTCCTGATAATCCTTGTGTAGTAAAGCCCTATTATTTAACAATAATCCTTGTGTAGTAGAGACCTAATATTTCCTTGAATTGCTTCAGGAGGTGGAGGATGTGAAAGAGGAGGAGGATGTGGAGCAGGATGAACAGTATGTAGTGAAACATCCCTTACACACTGTATCCTTTTTATAAGCCTGTAGAGTAACATGTGTAGTAGCCTGTATAGTAGCCTGTATAGTAGCCTGTATAGTAGCCTGTGAAATAGCCTGTATAGTACACTGTAGAGTAACATGTGTTGTAGCCTGTATAGTAACATGTGTAGTAGCCTGAATAGTAACGGGGCCTGTAGTAGCCTGTATAGTAGCCTGTGAAATAGCCTGTATAGTAGCCTGTATAGTAACATGTGTAGTAGCCTGAATAGTAGCCTGAATAGTGACATGTGTAGTAGCCTGTATAGTAGCCTGTATAGTAGCCTGTGTAGTAGCCTGTGTAGTAGCCTGTGTAGTAGCCTGTATTGTAGCCTGTATAGTAGCCTGTATAGTAGCCTGTATAGTAGCCTGTATAGTAACCTGTATAGTAGCCTGTGTAGTAGCCTGTGTAGTAGCCTGTATAGTAGCCTGTGTAGTAGCCTGTGTAGTATCCTGCGTGGACTATTCACCTTGCTCTTTATTATCAAGGTTGAGAATACAGTAAAAAAGGCCATATATACAGTAACTCATCCATCTGGTCAGCTACAGGGAGACAGCATGAGGCTATATGGGCCCTTCAGTTTGATCTGAAGGCTGCAGCCAATATTGTTCTCCTTGGAGACGTCTTACATAAATGCCAGTGAAAGGTCATAATTAAGATGACAATCCAACCCATCAGGGTGGGTGGAGAGATAGAGGAAGGAGAGAGAGAGGGAGGGAGAGAGAGCGAGCCCTCCTCTCCTCGGCCTGGTCTCATTGGACTTACCAATATTGACCTCGTCGTCCATCTCCGCGTCTCCTATACACGCAAACTGGAACACCTTGAGGTACTGAGAGAACTTTTGGACAGCATTCGACAGATCTGGAGGAGGCAGAGAGTGTATGTGTCAGTCATAGAGATGTACTATATATCAGGCTCTATAGGTTCTGAGTATTACTGTTTTACTGGGGTGAATGTACAGAGTTTTTGTAGGAGATGGGGATTTGGGAAAATCACTCCTCAGGCTGAAATCTTGCCACTTGCGCTGCCTTATTGGGTCTTTTTCTGTGGCGCGACTGGTTAGAACCAGAGAGCCCCTGGTTAGAGCCGTTATAATGCCAAAGTACCCAGATAGGGAGGAAGCTGAGCTGGTAACACTGTGGTCCATCACAGCAGCAGAAATAACTTTTCAGGAGATGATGGAAAACTCTCCTTACTGTCTTACACACTGCCTTCAGAAAATATTCAGGCCCCTTAACTTTTAACACATTTTGTAATGTTACAGCCTTGTTCTAAAATGGATTAAATAAAATGTTTTCCTCGGCAATCTACATGCAATACCCCAAAATGACAAAGCAAAAACAGTTTGTTTTTTTTACATTTTTGCAAATGTATAAAATAACAAAAAACAGAAATACCTTATTTACATAAGTACTCAGACCATTTGCAATGAGACTCGAAATTGAGCTCAGATCCATCCTGTTTCCATTGACCATCCTTGACATGTTTTGACAACTTGATTAGAGTCTGTTTTAATGGGGTATTGTGGGTAGATTGATGACGGAAACTACTACCTACTACCTACTGTAACAGCAGGAGACTAAACAACAACATGGATACTACCTATTATCTACTGTAACAGCAGGAGACTAAACATCAACATGGATATTACCTATTATCTACTGTAACAGCAGGAGACTAAACATCAACATGGATATTACCTACTGTAACAGCAGGAGACTAAACATCAACATGGATACTACCTATTATCTACTGTAACAGCAGGAGACTAAACAACAACATGGATATTACCTACTACCTACTGTAACAGCAGGAGACTAAACATCAACATGGATACTACCTATTATCTACTGTAACAGCAGGAGACTAAACATCAACATGGATATTACCTATTATCTACTGTAACAGCAGGAGACTAAACATCAACATGGATATTACCTACTACCTACTGTAACAGCAGGAGACTAAACATCAACATGGATATTACCTATTATCTACTGTAACAGCAGGAGACTAAACATCAACATGGATATTACCTACTGTAACAGCAGGAGACTAAACAACAACATGGATACTACCTACTGTAACAGCAGGAGACTAAACAACAACATGGATACTACCTACTGTAACAGCAGGAGACTAAACATCAACATGGATATTACCTACTGTAACAGCAGGAGACTAAACAACAACATGGATACTACCTATTATCTACTGTAACAGCAGGAGACTAAACAACAACATGGATATTACCTACTACCTACTGTAACAGCAGGAGACTAAACAACAACATGGATACTACCTACTGTAACAGCAGGAGACTAAACAACAACATGGATATACCTATTATCTACTGTAACAGCAGGAGACTAAACAACAACATGGATATATACCTACTGTAACAGCAGGAGACTAAACAACAACATGGATATTACCTATTATCTACTGTAACAGCAGGAGACTAAACAACAACATGGATATTACCTACTACCTACTGTAACAGCAGGAGACTAAACAACAACATGGATACTACCTACTGTAACAGCAGGAGACTAAACATCAACATGGATATACCTACTGTAACAGCAGGAGACTAAACATCAACATGGATATTACCTACTGTAACAGCAGGAGACTAAACATCAACATGGATATTACCTACTGTAACAGCAGGAGACTAAACATCAACATGGATATTATCTACTGTAACAGCAGGAGACTAAACAACAACATGGATATTACCTACTGTAACAGCAGGAGACTAAACAACAACATGGATATTACCTACTGTAACAGCAGGAGACTAAACATCAACATGGATATTACCTATTATCTACTGTAA
Source organism: Salmo salar (assembly GCF_965601325.2). Classification (NCBI taxonomy): domain Eukaryota; kingdom Metazoa; phylum Chordata; class Actinopteri; order Salmoniformes; family Salmonidae; genus Salmo; species Salmo salar. Next base: position 163,975,342 of record NC_138299.1, read on the forward strand.
CAGCAGGAGACTAAACATCAACATGGATATTACCTATTATCTACTGTAACAGCAGGAGACTAAACAACAACATGGATATTACCTACTACCTACTGTAACAGCAGGAGACTAAACAACAACATGGAATACCTATACCTACTGTAACAGCAGGAGACTAAACATCAACATGGACAACATGGATATTACCTATTATCTACTGTAACAGCAGGAGACTAAACATCAACATGGATATTACCTACTGTAACAGCAGGAGACTAAACAACAACATGGATATTACCTATTATCTACTGTAACAGCAGGAGACTAAACATCAACATGGATATTACCTACTGTAACAGCAGGAGACTAAACATCAACATGGATATTACCTACTGTAACAGCAGGAGACTAAACATCAACATGGATATTACCTACTGTAACAGCAGGAGACTAAACAACAACATGGATATTACCTATTATCTACTGTAACAGCAGGAGACTAAACATCAACATGGATATTACCTATTACCTACTGTAACAGCAGGAGACTAAACAACAACATGGATATTACCTACTGTAACAGCAGGAGACTAAACATCAACATGGATATTACCTATTATCTACTGTAACAGCAGGAGACTAAACATCAACATGGATATTACCTACTGTAACAGCAGGAGACTAAACATCAACATGGATATTACCTATTATCTACTGTAACAGCAGGAGACTAAACATCAACATGGATATTACCTACTGTAACAGCAGGAGACTAAACATCAACATGGATATTACCTATTATCTACTGTAACAGCAGGAGACTAAACAACAACATGGATATTACCTACTGTAACAGCAGGAGACTAAACAACAACATGGATACTACCTACTGTAACAGCAGGAGACTAAACAACAACATGGATATTACCTACTGTAACAGCAGGAGACTAAACATCAACATGGATATTACCTACTGTAACAGCAGGAGACTAAACATCAACATGGATATTACCTATTATCTACTGTAACAGCAGGAGACTAAACAACAACATGGATACTACCTACTGTAACAGCAGGAGACTAAACAACAACATGGATATTACCTATTATCTACTGTAACAGCAGGAGACTAAACAACAAAAACACACATGGTTTAGGTTCAGGATATTAAAAACCAACTGTACATTCCTTTTTTAAAGCACACCCCTCTCCCACCTCTCCCTCGTTTTCTCATTCACCCATCCCCTACCGCATCCAGCCTCTGAGCCCCACGGGGCCTGTACCTGTCACTCAGTGTACTAGCAATGTTTTCTAGTCTTCGTTTTAGCAGAGAAAGAAGCTCCGTGTCACAACTTAATGCAGTTTGAAGGCTAGCTATGTGCTCTCTCTCTCCCCGCCTGTAACCCCAGGATCTCTCTAACATCTTTCTCTAGCCCTGGGATCTCTGTACTCAGAATCCCTTACTGCTCCTGTTCTGTTAGCAGGAATAATGAATATAAGGCAGGAGAGAGAGAGAAGAGAGGAGGTAGAGGAAGAGCGAAAGGATGAGGAGCGAGAGAGGGGGAAAAAAAAACATGAGCTTAACGTGTTGTTCATATCTTCCAAATGAGATGAAAGAACCACCCCCCCGAGAACCACTTTCTCTCTCTCTCTAATCACTGTAAGTACACACACACACACACACACACAGAGAAAGCATCACACAGTACTACACAGTACAACAACCACGGTTTAAGTTTAAATATAAGTCTAGTTCCAGGTTGACACGTGTTGAAATAACACAACAGGAGGGAAGCACAGGAGCCTGTGGAGAACAAAGAGCATAACAGAGAACGATGACGCATCCATGTGAGCTGTCACATCAACTGACAGGTTGGAGGTGGGAGGGAGCAGCAGGGAGAGAAGCACAGCACATCTCACCGTCCGAACACGCGCCTTCTACATCGGCAGCACTGACCTCATTCCATCATCCCACCATGGCTAGAAGAAAAACTGATTATGTCGTGTAATTCAAATGGAGTGGAGGGTTTACTGCTTCGTGCTGCCTTCATATTTCCACCTACAGCACATTGGTAGTGTTGGCATCATCCCACCCAGGGTAACAACACTAGCAATGTGCATGCCCCGGCCACCTGAGGATGTGTCTTTTCAGACATCTATATCCTGTGTTTGAGGAAGTCTCGCCGGATTGACTGCTTTCCATTTACTCCTGAGACTCTTTCATTCTCTTCTTGCACCTGTCATTTCCCGTTAACATTGTGAAATCAAATGTTATTTGTCAACTGCGCCGAATACAACAGGTGTAGACTTTACAGTGAAATGCTTACTTACAAGTCCTTAACCAACAATGCTTTAAGAGTTAAGAAAATAAGTGTTAGGTAAAAAATTGATAAGTAAAAAATGGAAAATAAAAGTAACATATAATTAAACGGCAGCAGTAAAATAACAATGCTTTAAGAGTTAAGAAAATAAGAAAATAAGTACAGAGTCAATGTGGAGGCTATATACAGGGGGTACCGGTACAGAGTCAATGTGGAGGCTATATACAGGGGGTACCGGTACAGAGTCAATGTGGAGGCTATATACAGGGGGTACCGGTACAGAGTCAATGTGGAGGCTATATACAGGGGGTACCGGTACAGAGTCAATGTGGAGACTATATACAGGGGGGTACCGGTACAGAGTCAATGTGGAGACTATATACAGGGGGGTACCGGTACAGAGTCAATGTGGAGGCTATATACAGGGGGGTACCGGTACAGAGTCAATGTGGAGGCTATATACAGGGGGTACCGGTACAGAGTCAATGTGGAGGCTATATACAGGGGGTACCGGTACAGAGTCAATGTGGAGGCTATATACAGGGGGTACCGGTACAGAGTCAATGTGGAGGCTATATACAGGGGGTACCGGTACAGAGTCAATGTGGAGACTATATACAGGGATACCAGTACAGAGTCAATGTGCAGGGGCACTGGTTAGTTGATGTAATTGAGGTAATATGTATAGGTAGAGTTAAAGTGACTATGCATAGATAAACAGAGAGTAGAAGCAGTGTAAAAGAGGGGTCGGGTTGCCCATTGATTAGCTGTTCAGGAGACTTATGGCTTCGGGGTAGAAGCTGTTTAGAAGCCTCTTGGACCTAGACTTGGCGCTCTGGTACCGCTTGCCGTGTGGTAGCAGAGAGAACAGTTTATGACTAGGGTGGCTGGAGTCTTTGACAGTTTTTAGGGCCTTCCTCTGACACTTCCTGGTATAGAGGTCCTGTATGGCAAGAAGCTTGGACCCAGTGATGTACTGGGCCGTACGCACTACCCTCTGTAGTGCCTTGCGGTCGGAGGCTGAGCATTTGCCATACCGGGCAGTGATGCAACCAGTCAGGATGCTCTCAATGGTGCAGCTGTAGAACTTTTTGAGGATTTGAGGACCCATGCCAAATCTTTTCAGTCGCCTGAGGGGGAATAGGTTTTGTCATACCCTCTTCACGACTGTCTTGGTGTGCTTGGACCATGTTAGTTTGTTGGTAATGTGGACACCAAGGAACTTGAAGCTCTCAACCTACTCCACTACAGCCCCGTCGATGAGAATGGGGGCCTGCTCGGTCCTCCTTATCCTGTAGTCCACAATCATCCCCTTTGTCTTGATCACGTTGAGGGAGAGGTTGTTTTCCTGGCACCACACGGCCAGGCCTCTGACCTCCTCCTTATAGACTGTCTCGTCGGTGATCAGGCCTACCACTGTTGTGTCATTGACAAACTTAATGCTGGTGTTGGAGTCGTGCAGTCATGAGTGAACAGGGAGTAGAGGAGGGGACTGAGCACACGGAAGCGTTTATACTGACCTGTCAAACAACACCCTGGCTGAAATGGGCTCAATGGAATACATTGTCTTTCCATTGAATCTATAAGAATGCTAAAGCTTTGTCAGGGATTTAACGCAACCGTCGACACTTCCATCACAAGAAAGAAGAGTGCGAAACAAGCCAAACTAGTGTAGCACTGGTGGTGAAGTGTTACAGTAGAATCAAAGAAGACAGTGGTCATTATAACCACACTACATGTAGTCAAAAGTTCATTCCAAATGGGCTTTTCCTCCATTTGTCTTTCAAATGATTCTCAGAATTCATACTTTTCTAAAATCACTACTGAGAAAACAAAAACCCACAATGAACACGTTGTGATTTGAACACAACGTGTCACAGTGACGTGCTAGCTGCCATCTGCTCAGGATTTGTTACGGTCTTCAGACAACACTTCATTTCACCTAGCATTTCATTTGCACACATTTCGTCAAAGCGCAATTATTCTTCTCGCAATGGGTGTGAACAACAGAGGCAACAGCAGGCAGTACACATGTGAAGAGCAAGGGTGTGTGTATTTCGTTTCATCTGCAGTCGGTAGGAGAGGGCTGTAGCTGCCGTCGCCACACGCCCTTGAACCCCCGTGTAGAACTTGGCAGCATCCCAAATGGCACTCTATTCCCAATAGTGCACTACTTTTACACTGTGGGCCCTGGTCAACAGTAGTGCACTATGGGGCCCTGGTCAACAGTACTGCACTATGGGGCCCTGGTCAACAGTAGTGCCCTATGGGGCCCTGGTCAACAGTACTGCACTATGGGGCCCTGGTCAACAGTAGTACCCTATGGGCCCTGGTCAACAGTAGTACCCTATGGGCCCTGGTCAACAGTAGTACCCTATGGGTCCTGGTCAACAGTACTGCACTATGGGGCCCTGGTCAACAGTAGTGCCCTATGGGGCCCTGGTCAACAGTACTGCACTATGGGGCCCTGGTCAACAGTAGTGCCCTATGGGGCCCTGGTCAACAGTACTGCACTATGGGGCCCTGGTCAACAGTAGTACCCTATGGGCCCTGGTCAACAGTAGTACCCTATGGGCCCTGGTCAACAGTAGTACCCTATGGGTCCTGGTCAACAGTAGTACCCTATGGGTCCTGGTCAACAGTAGTACCCTATGGGCCCTGGTCAACAGTAGTACACTATGGGTCCTGGTCAACAGTAGTGCACTATGGGTCCTGGTCAACAGTAGCACCCTATGGGTCCTGGTCAACAGTAGTGCACTATATAGAGAATAGCGTGCCATTTTGGACTCATACCCTGTACCTGTCACCAGGGTGACCACGCGTCCAACGACCCCCTGGGTAGAGAGCCGGGCTGGGAATTGTCAGGGACCTCACGATACGATATTATCACGATATTTAGGTGCCAATATAATATGTATTGCGATCCTCACGATTCTATCTGTATTGCGATTCAATGCTGTCATTTTATTGCAATTCGACGTTCCAACATATTAAACACCGGATGTCTGCTGCAGAGGAACAAGAGAGAGCATAAGAAAATTAGTTATGATCACTTGTGGAAATGATAATTGCAAAAAAAAAGGTCCTTCCCATTTAAAAAGAAGATGAAGAATAAGCCATGAAAGAAAAATACTGGAGTTTTGGTGCAGATACAGCCAACTGGCAAAAACATTATATTGCGATATTGTCAAAACAATATGATACATCGCTGAAAATAATATCCCAATATGTAACTTTATCGATCCCCCATCACTAGTAGAATCTCCAGAACGTCCACTTGACCAACAGCCCCCTGGGACGAGAATGTATATATCACCAGGACCGACCACATTCCAAAACATCCTGTCAGGTAGAAACACAGGACCGACCACATTCCGTCAGGTAGAAACTCAGGACCGACCACATTCCGTCAGGTAGAAACTCAGGACCGACCACATTCCGTCAGGTAGAAACTCGGGACCGACCACATTCCGTCAGGTAGAAACTCGGGACCGACCACATTCCGTCAGGTAGAAACTCGGGACCGACCACATTCCGTCAGGTAGAAACTCAGGACCGACCACATTCCGTCAGGTAGAAACTCGGGACCGACCACATTCCGTCAGGTAGAAACTCAGGACCGACCACATTCCGTCAGGTAGAAACTCAGGACCGACCACATTCCGTCAGGTAGAAACTCGGGACCGACCACATTCCGTCAGGTAGAAACTCAGGACCGACCACATTCCGTCAGGTAGAAACTCAGGACCGACCACATTCCGTCAGGTAGAAACTCAGGACCGACCACATTCCGTCAGGTAGAAACTCAGGACCGACCACATTCCGTCAGGTAGAAACTCAGGACCGACCACATTCCGTCAGGTAGAAACTCAGGACCGACCACATTCCGTCAGGTAGAAACTCAGGACCGACCACATTCCGTCAGGTAGAAACCCAGGACCGACCACATTCCGTCAGGTAGAAACCCAGGACCGACCACATTCCGTCAGGTAGAAACTCAGGACCGACCACATTCCGTCAGGTAGAAACTCAGGACCGACCACATTCCGTCAGGTAGAAACTCAGGACCGACCACATTCCGTCAGGTAGAAACTCAGGACCGACCACATTCCAACACATCCCTTCAGGTAGAAACTCAGGACCGACCATGTGGAAATGAACCCTGGAACCCCAAAAACCTTCTGGTGCGTTTGTAAACAACAGCTTTTTCAGTCACAGCTGTAAAAAGATTGCTAGATAAGCTAGCTAACTTAGTCTAGTTGTTTTCTCAAGGAGAACATTTTCATTTTTGACCACAGTATTTGGTGGGATGGTCCTTACGACCGAGGACGAAGCTATTTTTTTAAATTAAAGTTTCTAGATTTCCCTAAGGAGCATTTCAGTGGGACATATTGCCTGCATGGATAGTTACGTTAGCAGCAGGAGGTGGCAGCACCAGGATGATGTGTAGCACACGGGTAAGCTATTTATCAAGTTAACCATCTATTCTAGGTAACGTCTAGCTATGTTACCTAGCTACATATATATGGGATAGACAGACATTCAATGTCACAAACTTTAGCTGATCTGTTAAAAACAACATTAGCTACCTAGATAGTGCAGTAGCTAATCTAGCTAGGTAATGAACAGATTTCCAGTCCCAAAGAGAGAACTATGACAATACAAAAAACACAATAGCAATGAAATGTGAAATGATATATCACTTGAGAACAATGAAGCAAGTCTAGGTCTAATTTCAATATTTCCTCCGACACAGATACCTGTGAACGCTGCTAAACCCTGTCTGGGAAGCCTGCCGAGTGGCGCAGCATTCTAAGGTGCCACTCAAATCAAATGTATTCATGTAGCCCTTCTTACATCAGCTGATATATCAAAGTGCTGTACAGAAACCCAGCCTAAAACCCCAAACAGCAAGCAATGCAGGTGTGGAAGCACTGTGGCTAGGAAAAACTCCCTAGAAAGGCCAAAACCTAGGAAGAAATCTAGAGAGGAACCAGGCCTCTTCTGGCTGTGCCGGGTGGAGATTATAACAGAACATGGCCAAGATGTTCAAATGTTCATAAATGACCGGCATGGTCAAATAATAGTAATCACAGTGAACAGGTCAGGGTTCCATAGCCCCAGGCAGAACAGTTGAAACTGGAGCAGCAGCACGGCCAGGTGGACTGGGGACAAAAAAAGAGTCATCAAACCAGGTTGTCCTGAGGCATGGTCCTAGGGCTCAGGTCCTCCGAGAGAGAGAGAGAGAGAGAAAGAAAGAAAGAAAGAAAGAAAGAAAGAAAGAAAGAAAGAAAGAAAGAAAGAAAGAAAGAAAGAAAGAAAGAAAGAAAGAAAGAAAGAAAGAAAGAAAGAAAGAAAGGAGAGAATTAGAGAGAGCATACTTCATTTCACACAGGACACCGGATAAGACAAGAGAAATACTCCAGATGTAACAGACTGACCCTAGCCCCCCGACACATAAACTACTGCAGCATAAATACTGGAGGCTGAGACAGGAGGGGTCAGGAGATACTGTGGCCCCATTCGATGATACCCCCGGACAGGGCCAAACAGGCAGGATATAACCCCACCCACTTTGCCAAAGCACAGCCCCCACACCACTAGAGGGATATCTGCAGCCTCTGGTTCCATCCCAGGCTGTGTCAAATCCGACCGTGAATGGGAGCCCCAAGGGGCGGCGCACAACTGGCCCGGTGTCGTCCAGGTTAGGGGAGGGTTTGGCCGGGGGGGGGGATTTCCTTGGCTCATTGTGCTCTAGCAACTCCTTATGGTGGGCTGGGTGCCTGCAAGGTGACTTCAGTTTACAGTTGGGCAGTGTTTCCTCTGACACATTGGTGCGGCTGGCTTCTGGGTTAAGCGAGCATCATGTTAAGAAGCAGCGTGGTTTGGCAGTTCATGTTTCAGAGGACGAAAAGAGGTTGGAGTCATTAAAACTCGTTTTTCAACCACTCCACACATTTCTTGTTAACAAACTATAGTTTTGGAAAGCGGTTAGGACATCTACTTAATGTATGACAGAAGTATTTTTTTTTTGTTTACAGCCAGATTATTTCACTTATAATTCACTGTATCACAATTCCAGTAGGTCGGAAGTTTACATACACTATGTTGACTGTGCCTTTAAACAGCTTGGAAAATTCCAGAAAATTATGTCATGGCTTTAGATGCTTCTGATAGGCTAAATGACATCATTTGAGTCAATTGGAGCTGTACCTGGGGATTATTTCAAGGCCTACCTTCAAACTCAGTGCCTCCTTGCTTGACATCATGGGAAAATCAAAAGAAATCAGCCAAGACCTCAGAAAAACAATTGTAGACCTCCACAAGTCTGGTTCATCCTTGGGAGCAATTTCCAAATGCCTGAAGATACCACATTCATCTGTACAAACAATAGTACGCAAGTATAAACATCATGGGACCACGCAGCCGTCATAACGCTCAGGAAGGAGACGTGTTCTGTCTCCTAGAGATGAACGCACTTTGGTGTGAAAAGTGCAAATCAATCCCAGAACAACAGCAAAGGATCTTGTGAAGGTGCTGGAGGAAATGGGTACAAAAGTATCTATATCCACAGTAAAACGAGCCCTATATCGACATAACCTGAAAGGTTGCTCAACAAGGAAGAAGCCATTGCTCCAAAACCGCCATAAAAAAGCCAGACTATGGTTTGCAACTGCACATGGGGACAAAGATCATACTTTTTGGAGAAATGTCCTCTGGTCTGATGAAACAGAAATACACTGCTCAAAAAAATAAAGGGAACACTTAAACAACACAATGTAACTCCACGTCAATCACACTTCTGTGAAATCAAACTGTCCACTTAGGAAGCAACACTGATTAACAATAAATTTCACATGCTGTTGTGCAAATGGAATAGACAACAGGTGGAAATTATTGGCAATTAGCAAGACACCCCCAATAAAGAAGTGGTTCTCCAGGTGGGGACCACAGACCACTTCAGTTCCTATGCTTCCTGGCTGATGTTTTGGTCACTTTTGAATGCTGGTGCTTCCACTCTAGTGGTAGAATGAGACGGAGTCTACAACCCACACAAGTGGCTCAGGTAGTGCAGCTCATCCAGGATGGCACATCAATGCGAGCTGTGGCAAGAAGGTTTGCTGTGTCTGTCAGCGTAGTGTCCAGAGCATGGAGGCGCTACCAGGAGACAGGCCAGTACATCAGGAGACGTGGAGGAGGCCGTAGGAGGGCAACAACCCAGCAGCAGGACCGCTACCTCCGCCTTTGTGCAAGGATGAGCAGGAGAAGCACTGCCAGAGCCCTGCAAAATGACCTCCAGCAAGCCACAAATGTGCATGTGTCTGCTCAAACGGTCAGAAACAGACTCCATGAGGGTGGTATGAGGGCCCGACGTCCACAGGTGGGGGAAAATGTGTGGGCAGAACTGAAAAAGCGTGTGCGAGCAAGGAGGCCTACAAACCTGGCTCAGTTACACCAGCTCTGTCAGGAGGAATGGGCCAAAATTCACCCAACTATTGTGGGAAGCTTGTGGAAGGCTACCTGAAACATTTGACCCAAGTTAAACAAATATTATTTGTGCGTATGTAAACTTCTGACCCACTGGGAATGTGATGAAAGAAATAAAAGCTGAAAAAAATCATTCTCTCTACTATTATTCTGACATTTCACATTCGTTAAATAAAGTGGTGATCCTAACTGGCCTAAGACAGGGATTTCTACTAGGATTAAATGTCAGGAATTGTGAAAAACTGAGTTTAAATGTATTCGGCTAAGGTGTATGTAAGCTCCGACATCAATCGTAGATACAGGTTAGGTAAAGATACAGCTTAGGTATAGATACAGGTTAGGTATAGATACAGGTTAGGTATAGCTTCACATACAGGTTAGGTATAGATAGAGGTTAGGTATAGATACAGGTTAGGTATAGATAGAGGTTAGGTATAGATACAGGTTAGGTGTATATATAAAGGTAAGGTGTAGCTTCAAATACAGTTTAGGTATAGATACAGGTTAGGTATAGATCGAGGTTAGGTATAGATACAGGTTAGGTATAGATACAGGTTAGGTATAGATACAGGTCTAGTTCCATTTTTTTTTTTTTTGGCCTTCCGGTTTGGAGCGAGCAGTCGCACTACGCTTCGTTCCACAGGTAATATTACACTTCACTACATTACAACGGCTTGATTTGGTTGATCTGAGCAATTCTTCTTAGCTAGCTACATAGCCGTCTTTGTATCAAAGATAATTGTGTAGTTTAGAGTAATTAGAGTAATTATCGAGGCTAGCTATCTTCGTCCTCCTAACGTAGTCAACACTGCTAGCTGCTAGCTAGCTAGTCATCACTGCTAGCTAGCCAACTTCTACCGACGAGCAGCACTGTAGAAACTATTACATTACAACGTAACGACTTGATTAGTGTGGTGTTAGTGTTCATTAGCCAGCTACATAGTTGTCTTTGCTATCTCTGTATCTAAGATAATTGTGTAGTTTGAGTAATTATCGAGGTGAGCTAGCCAACCGCGACGCGGCGCCAGACTTAGTCAACACACCTAGTCATCATTAACCCACTGCTAGCTAGCCAACCAACCAACTGTTACCGACTATCAGCGTTGTAGATATTAATACATTATTTCGGAACGATTTGACTAGTGCAGTGTTAGCTAGCTAGCTACTTAGTTGTCTTTGTCATAGCTTGATAATTGTGTAGTTTAGTAATTATCGAGGTTAGCTAGCCAGCCATCGAGGTTAGCTAGCCAGCTATTTCCGTCCCCCGCGACGCCATTTTTCCTAACCCAGCCAACTATTACCGACGAGCAGCATTGTAGAAACTAAATACATTACAAGGAACGTCTTGATTAGTGTTATGTTAGCTAGCTAGCTACAAAGTTGCTTTGTATCATGACAAGGTGTAGTACTGAAACTATCGAGGTTACCTAGCCAGCTACACGTTCAAAGTCAACAACGCAGCCACTGCTAGCTAGCCTACTCCACCAGCCAGCAGTACTGTATCATTTTCGTCATTTTAGTCAATAAGATTTTTGCAACGTAAGCTTAACTTTCTGAACATTCGAGACGTGTAGTCCACTTGTCATTCCAATCTGCTTTGCATTAGCGTAGCCTCTTCTGTAGCTTGTCTACTATGTGTCTGTCTATCCCTGTTCTCTCCCCTCTGCACAGGCCATACAAACGCTCCACGCCGCGTGGCCGCTGCCACTCTAACCTGGTGGTCCCAGCGCGCACGACCCACGTGGAGTTCCAGGTCTCCGGCAGCCTCTGGAACTGCCGGTCTGCGGCCAACAAGGCTGAGTTCATCTCAGCCTATGCTACCCTCCAGTCCCTAGACTTCCTGGCGCTGACGGAAACATGGATTACCACAGATAACACTGCTACTCCTACTGCTCTCTCCTCGTCTGCCCACGTGTTCTCGCATCCTCCTAGAGCATCGAGCCAGCGGGGTGGTGGCACTGGAATCCTCATCTCTCCCAAGTGGACATTCTCTCTTTCTCCCCTGACCCATCTGTCTATCTCCTCATTTGAATTCCATGCTGTCACAGTTACTAGCCCTTCCAACCTCTTGGGGCTAGGTGGGACGCTAGCGTGCCACCCGTGGTGCACTCCATCAACAGCAGGTGCATTTCCCACGGGGGGCCAGCAAAAAAAAATGTATGAAATTGTATGAAATGTATGCATTCACTACTGTAAGTCGCTCTGGATAAGAGCGTCTGCTAAATGACTAAAATGTAAAATGTAAATTTCAAGAGCGGCAAATTTGAATCCAAATAAATGTCAAAATTCAAATTTTTCAAAAATACAACTATGTTACACCATTTGAAAGATAAACATCTCCTTAATCTAACCACGTTTTACGATTTCAAAAAGGTTTTACGGCGAAAGCATAAATTTAGAGTATGTTAGGACAGTACATTTACAAGAGTTGTGTGTAATGTTTTGTCAATTCAAAGACAGGGTCACCAAAACCATAAAACCAGCTAAAATGATGCACTAACCTTTTACAATCTCCATCAGATGACACTCCTAGGACATTATGTTAGACAATGCATGCATTTTTAGTTCTATCAAGTTCATATTTATATCCAAAAACAGCGTTTTACTATGGCATTGATGTTGAGGAAATCGTTTCCCTCCAATAACCGGCAGTCAAGTCAGCGTCAGAAATTAAATAATTAAAATTAGAAAACATTGGTAAAATATTATATTGTCATTTAAAGAATTATAGATTTACATCTCTTGAACGCAAGCTCCCTCACGACGCCAGGACAGCGGAGTCAATCACCACCTTCCGGAGACACCTGAAACCCCACCTCTTTAAGGAATACCTGGGATAGGATAAAGTAATCCTTCTAACCCCCCCTTAAAAGATTTAGATGCACTATTGTAAAGTGGTCGTTCCACTGGATATTATAAGGTGAATGCACCAATTTGTAAGTCGCTCTGGATAAGAGCGTCTGCTAAATGACTTAAATGTAAATGTAACATACAGGTTAGGTATAGATACAGGTTAGGTATAGATAGAGGTTAGGTATAGATAGAGGTTAGGTATAGATAGAGGTTAGGTATAGATAGAGGTTAGGTATAGATAGAGGTTAGGTATAGATAGAGGTTAGGTATAGATAGAGGTTAGGTATAGATAGAGGTTAGGTATAGATAGAGGTTAGGTATAGATAGAGGTTAGGTATAGATAGAGGTTTGGTATAGATACAGGTTTGGTATAGATACAGGTCTAGTTCCACATACAGGTTAGGTATAGATAGAGGTTAGGTATAGATAGAGGTTAGGTATAGATAGAGGTTAGGTATAGATAGAGGTCTAGGTATAGATAGAGGTTAGGTATAGATAGAGGTTAGGTATAGATACAGGTTAGGTATAGATACAGGTTAGGTATAGATACAGGTTAGGTATAGATACAGGTTAGGTATAGATAGAGGTTAGGTATAGATAGAGGTTAGGTATAGATAGAGGTTAGGTATAGATACAGGTTAGGTATAGATAGAGGTTAGGTATAGATACAGGTTAGGTATAGATACAGGTTAGGTATAGATACAGGTCTAGTTCCACATACAGGTTAGGTATAGATAGAGGTTAGGTATAGATAGAGGTTAGGTATAGATAGAGGTTAGGTATAGATACAGGTTAGGTATAGATACAGGTTAGGTATAGATACAGGTTAGGTATAGATAGAGGTTAGGTATAGATAGATGTTAGGTATAGATAGAGGTTAGGTATAGATACAGGTTAGGTATAGATAGAGGTTAGGTATAGATAGAGGTTAGGTATAGATAGAGGTTAGGTATAGATAGAGGTTAGGTATAGATACAGGTTAGGTATAGATACAGGTTAGGTATAGATACAGGTCTAGTTCCACATACAGGTTAGGTATAGATAGAGGTTAGGTATAGATAGAGGTTAGGTATAGATAGAGGTTAGGTATAGATACAGGTTAGGTATAGATACAGGTTAGGTATAGATACAGGTTAGGTATAGATACAGGTCTAGTTCCACATACAGGTTAGGTATAGATAGAGGTTAGGTATAGATACAGGTTAGGTATAGATACAGGTTAGGTATAGATACAGGTTAGGTATAGATACAGGTTAGGTATAGATACAGGTCTAGTTCCACATACAGGTTAGGTATAGATAGAGGTTAGGTATAGATACAGGTTAGGTATAGATACAGGTTAGGTATAGATACAGGTTAGGTATAGATACAGGTCTAGTTCCACATACAGGTTAGGTATAGATAGAGGTTAGGTATAGATACAGGTCTAGTTCCACATACAGGTTAGGTATAGATAGAGGTTAGGTATAGATAGAGGTTAGGTATAGATACAGGTTAGGTATAGATACAGGTTAGGTATAGATACAGGTTAGGTATAGATACAGGTCTAGTTCCACATACAGGTTAGGTATAGATACAGGTTAGGTATAGATACAGTTAGGTATAGTTCCACATACAGTTCTCCATTAGGGGCTAGAAATTAATAGAGGTAATAGATAAATAAGTGTCAGATATTCTTAATGTAACAAGACAGGAAACCATTGAAACAGACAGGCTAAGGTAGTTAATTACAGTCATGTTGCGTGATGGCTTTAAAACACCATGGGGCTCCTTATCTGAAATGGTGTAGTCCTGTCGCCATCTAAACAAGGACTCTATTTCTGATTACTGCTAAAGCATGAAGGCCAAACAACTAGTGGTTCGATTGCTTTGTCTTCACTAGGAATACTTTAGTATGTGTTGAGATCTGGGCCACCACCACGGTGGTGGGAAGGGGAACTCCACGGTGGACTGCAACGGCGTGGTGTCTCTGATCAGTCCGGGGACCGGGGGACGCCTTCTGCCTGAGGTGAAAATAGATAAGGCATCTGGTGACGACAGTGTAAGGAAGTCAATGAGTAACTCAGACCCGTCTAGGCATGGCCCCCTCTTTCTCTATCTATCTTTCATCTATCTCTCTCTCTTACTCTCTTTCTCTGTCACTTTCTCTATTTTTCTCTTTCTCTCTCTTTCTCGCTTTCTCTCTCTCTCTCTATCTTATTCTCTCTTTCTCTTTCTCCTTATCTTACTCTCTCTCTCTATCTTTATCTTATTATCTCTCTCTTTTTCTATCTTATTCTCTCTCGCTCTCTTTCTCTCTATCTTATTCTCTTTCTCTCTCTCTCTCTTATTCTCTTTCTCTCTCTCTATCTTACTCTCTCTCTATCCTATTCTCTCTCTCTCTCTCTCTCTTCTCAACTTTCTTCTTTGCAAGTCCGTATGTCTGCGCTATCTGTGCTCGCCCTCCTCCCCTGCTACCTAGTATGTCGTGTACGCTATGCTGCACCCCAACACTAGCCAAAGAAGCAAAATAGAGAAACTTTAGTTCATCAGAAAAAAATATTCTTATTGTTACTTTATAACTGGGTTTTTCAGTGACTTACAACATACTGTTGTTTTATATCTCAACGTTTTAATATCCTCACCCCAAACAGTGTGACGTTACATTGACATTAAAGGGATAGTTTGAGATTTTGGCAATCAAGCCCTTGCTCCTGTAGACTTCCAGCCATTGCGCTAACGTTAGTATTGGCTCTAGAAACTGCCTTCAACTTCCTTCAAACTGCACACAGGGACATACAAATGGTATCCATGAGTTCATCTGACTCTGGGTAAATAGAAAAGGGCTTAATTGCCAAAATCTTGAACTAGTCCTTTAACATTGTACTAATTTAGCAAACTATCTTATCTTAGGGCGACATTCAACTAAAATACAGTAGGTAAAAACAACCACATATCACAGTCATTGTAAGTAAAAAAGTAAGTAAAAACCCCTTCAAAATAGCCAAAAATAGTCCCTTCCTTTTCAAACAATCCGCTGTGAACAAACCAAACCAAACAAAAAAGTCAAACCAATGTTTCTCTCTTGCTAGTAAGCAGCATGGTAGTTTGACCTGGCCCTTCTTCAGGTCTTGTACAGTGTTTTAACTTAACCAGCATGATAACAATGAATCTAGTGACTACTAGATGATCTACTAGTGATCTACTAGTGATCTACTAGTGATCTAGTGATCTATCTAGTGATCTACTAACCTATCCTCTCCTTCTCTTTGACTTGGTGCATGCTCAATGCATGCCGACTGGAACGGACCTCAATCCAAATAATGTTGCCCCTAATGTTCTCTACGGCAACCAGACTACTCTTCCCTCTACGTTCTCTTCAAATGCTACAGGATTTGTTACAGGACTTGAAGGTGATATTCTAGAGTCAAAAAATACGTTAAGGATAGGAGAATGGTTAGAGGGGTGAAATATAGTGACAGGATTGGCACATTTAGGCAGGGTACAGGAGTAATGGTTGGTTCAGAGAATAGGTAAGTCACACTGTGAATACTGTACATACATACACACACATACAAAACACATCCCTGCTCAATTTCTGAGTATTCAAATATTCAAGTTTTATGTAATCACTGTAAGGTCAAATTTCCCTAAACTGCTGCTCTCACTCTGGCTGTGAATGACCTGCATGTTTCTAGACACAATATACTCTCCCTACCATCAGCATCCATCGACAACAAGAGAAATACATTACTACCATGTGTGCCAAACAAATATGTACGAACTTACAATTTATCCCACCCTTCTGTCCAATCTAATCCAATCTTGTTACAAGTGCACTTCCCTCCCTGGCCAGCGACGGCGATGTGTGGTGGTGTTCATGGTTTGACTACCATTAGTGCTTGATTCTTCTTCTTCCTCCTGGCAGCCCACTACTGAGGTTGAGGTGAAGAAGAAGCTGTCTGGTTCCCTGATGGTGTCTATGGACCAGCTCAATACCTCCTTCGGAGGGAAAGAGCGGGCCAACAGTGTCATGAGCGTCATCACCAACACACTAGCAGAGGGTACTGCCTCTATACTTTATATCACCCTACACATCTCCCTACACTAACTATACATCTCCCTACACTAACTATACATCTCCCTACACTAACTATACATCTCCCTACACATCTCCCTACACTAACTATACATCTCCCTACACTAACTATACATCTCCCTACACTAACTATACATCACCCTACACTAACTATACATCTCCCTACACTAACTACACATCTCCCTACACTAACTATATATCTCCCTACACATCTCCCTACACTAACTATACATCTTCCTACACTAACTATACATCTCCCTACACTAACTATACATCTCCCTACACATCTCCCTACACTAACTATACATCACCCTACACATCTCCCTACACTAACTATACATCTCCCTATACATCACCCTACACTAACTATACATCTCCCTACACTAACTATACATCTCCCTACACTAACTATACATCTCCCTACACATCTCCCTACACTAACTATACATCTCCCTACACTAACTATACATCTCCCTACACATCACCCTACACTAACTATACATCTCCCTACACTAACTATACATCTCCCTACACTAACTATACATCTCCCAACACTAACTAAACATCACCCTACACTAACTATACATCTCCCTACACTAACTACACATCACCCTACACTAACTATACATCTCCCTACACATCTCCCTACACTAACTATACATCTCCCTACACTAACTATACATCTTCCTACACATCTCCCTACACTAACTATACATCTCCCTACACATCTCCCTACACTAACTATACATCTCCCTACACTAACTATACATCTCCCTACACATCTCCCTACACTAACTATACATCTCCCTACACTAACTATACATCTCCCTACACATCTCCCTACACTAACTATACATCTCCCTACACTCACTATACTTAATCCTTCACTAACTATACATCACCCTACACTAACTATACATCTCCCTACACATCTCCCTACACTAACTATACATCTCCCTACACTAACTATACATCACCCTACACTAACTATACATCACCCTACACTAACTATACATCACCCTACACTAACTATACATCTCCTTACACATCTCCCTACACTAACTATACATCTCCCTACACTAACTATACATCTCCCTACACATCTCCCTACACTAACTATACATCTTCCTACACTAACTATACATCTCCCTATACATCTCCCTACACTAACTATACATCTCCCTACACTAACTATACATCTCCCTACACTAACTATACATCTCCCTACACTAACTATAGATCTCCCTACACTTCTCCCTACACTAACTATACATCACCCTACACTAACTATACATCTCCCTACACATCTCCCTACACTAACTATACATCTCCCTACACATCTCCCTACACTAACTATACATCTCCCAACACTAACTAAACATCACCCTACACATCTCCCTACACTAACTATACATCTCCCTACACATCACCCTACAGTAACTATACATCTCCCTACACATCTCCCTACACTAACTATACATCTCCCTACACATCTCCCTACACTAACTACACATCTCCCTACACTAACTACACATCTCCCTACACTAACTATACATCTCCCTACACATCTCCCTACACTAACTATACATCACCCTACGCTAACTATACATCTCCCTACACATCTCCCTACACATCTCCCTAGACTAACTATACATCTCCCTACACATCTCCCTACACATCTCCCTAGACTAACTATACATCTCCCTACACATCTCCCTACACATCTCCCTACACTAACTATACATCTCCCTACACTAACTATACATCTCCCTACACATCACCCTACACTAACTATACATCTCCCTACACTAACTATACATCTCCCTACACTAACTAAACATCACCCTACACATCTCCCTACACTAACTATACATCTCCCTACACTAACTACACATCACCCTACACTAACTATACATCTCCCTACACATCTCCCTACACTAACTATACATCTCCCTACACTAACTATACATCTTCCTACACATCTCCCTACACTAACTATACATCTCCCTACACTAACTATACATCTCCATACACATCTCCCTACACTAACTATACATCTCCCTACACATCTCCCTACACTAACTATACATCTCCCTACACTAACTATACATCTCCCTACACATCTCCCTACACTAACTATACATCTTCCTACACTAACTATACATCTCCCTATACATCTCCCTACACTAACTATACATCTCCCTACACTAACTATACATCACCCTACACTAACTATACATCTTCCTACACTAACTATACATCTCCCTATACATCTCCCTACACTAACTATACATCTCCCTACACTAACTATACATCTCCCTACACTAACTATAGATCTCCCTACACTTCTCCCTACACTAACTATACATCACCCTACACTAACTATACATCTCCCTACACATCTCCCTACACTAACTATACATCTCCCTACACATCTCCCTACACTAACTATACATCTCCCTACACATCTCCCTACACTAACTATACATCTCCCAACACTAACTAAACATCACCCTACACATCTCCCTACACTAACTATACATCTCCCTACACATCACCCTACAGTAACTATACATCTCCCTACACATCTCCCTACACTAACTATACATCTCCCTACACATCTCCCTACACTAACTACACATCTCCCTACACTAACTACACATCTCCCTACACTAACTATACATCTCCCTACACATCTCCCTACACTAACTATACATCACCCTACACTAACTATACATCTCCCTACACATCTCCCTACACATCTCCCTAGACTAACTATACATCTCCCTACACATCTCCCTACACATCTCCCTACACTAACTATACATCTCCCTACACTAACTATACAACTCCCTACACTAACTATACATCTCCCTACACATCTCCCTACACTAACTATACATCTCCCTACACTAACTATACATCTCCCTACACTAACTATACATCTCCCTACACATCTCCCTACACTAACTATACATCACCCTACACTAACTATACATCTCCCTACACATCTCCCTACACATCTCCCTAGACTAACTATACATCTCCCTACACATCTCCCTACACATCTCCCTAGACTAACTATACATCTCCCTACACATCTCCCTACACATCTCCCTACACTAACTATACATCTCCCTACACTAACTATACATCTCCCTACACATCACCCTACACTAACTATACATCTCCCTACACTAACTATACATCTCCCTACACTAACTAAACATCACCCTACACATCTCCCTACACTAACTATACATCTCCCTACACTAACTACACATCACCCTACACTAACTATACATCTCCCTACACATCTCCCTACACTAACTATACATCTCCCTACACTAACTATACAACTCCCTACACTAACTATACATCTCCCTACACATCTCCCTACACTAACTATACATCTCCCTACACTAACTATACATCTCCCTACACTAACTATACATCTCCCTACACATCTCCCTACACTAACTATACATCACCCTACACTAACTATACATCTCCCTACACATCTCCCTACACATCTCCCTAGACTAACTATACATCTCCCTACACATCTCCCTACACATCTCCCTAGACTAACTATACATCTCCCTACACATCTCCCTACACATCTCCCTACACTAACTATACATCTCCCTACACTAACTATACATCTCCCTACACATCACCCTACACTAACTATACATCTCCCTACACTAACTATACATCTCCCTACACTAACTAAACATCACCCTACACATCTCCCTACACTAACTATACATCTCCCTACACTAACTACACATCACCCTACACTAACTATACATCTCCCTACACATCTCCCTACACTAACTATACATCTCCCTACACTAACTATACATCTTCCTACACATCTCCCTACACTAACTATACATCTCCCTACACTAACTATACATCTCCATACACATCTCCCTACACTAACTATACATCTCCCTACACATCTCCCTACACTAACTATACATCTCCCTACACTAACTATACATCTCCCTACACATCTCCCTACACTAACTATACATCTTCCTACACTAACTATACATCTCCCTATACATCTCCCTACACTAACTATACATCTCCCTACACTAACTATACATCACCCTACACTAACTATACATCACCCTACACTAACTATACATCTCCTTACACATCTCCCTACACTAACTATACATCTCCCTACACTAACTATACATCTCCCTACACATCTCCCTACACTAACTATACATCTTCCTACACTAACTATACATCTCCCTATACATCTCCCTACACTAACTATACATCTCCCTACACTAACTATACATCTCCCTACACTAACTATAGATCTCCCTACACTTCTCCCTACACTAACTATACATCACCCTACACTAACTATACATCTCCCTACACATCTCCCTACACTAACTATACATCTCCCTACACATCTCCCTACACTAACTATACATCTCCCTACACATCTCCCTACACTAACTATACATCTCCCAACACTAACTAAACATCACCCTACACATCTCCCTACACTAACTATACATCTCCCTACACATCACCCTACAGTAACTATACATCTCCCTACACATCTCCCTACACTAACTATACATCTCCCTACACATCTCCCTACACTAACTACACATCTCCCTACACTAACTACACATCTCCCTACACTAACTATACATCTCCCTACACATCTCCCTACACTAACTATACATCACCCTACACTAACTATACATCTCCCTACACATCTCCCTACACATCTCCCTAGACTAACTATACATCTCCCTACACATCTCCCTACACATCTCCCTAGACTAACTATACATCTCCCTACACATCTCCCTACACATCTCCCTACACATCTCCCTACACATCTCCCTACACTAACTATACATCTCCCTACACTAACTATACAACTCCCTACACTAACTATACATCTCCCTACACATCTCCCTACACTAACTATACATCTCCCTACACTAACTATACATCTCCCTACACTAACTATACATCACCCTACACATCCTATAACTGCATTGTTCAGGGGCAGAATGACACATTTTTACCTTGTCAGCTCGTGTATTTGATCTAGCAACCTTTCGGTTACTGGCCCAATGCTCTAACCACTAGGCTACCTGCCGCCCCAACACTAACTATACTTTACATCTCCCTACACTAACTAGCTATTCCCATGCTCTATTGTTTTCAGCTGACAGTATAAATGAAAAAGTTCCAAACCTGAGGCTTATTTTTCTTAGTCTAAACCGTCTCTTACCTTAGAGGTCCTCATTTTGGAGGAACAGTTATTTGTAGATCAGATCAGATTTTTATTGATAGACTTTCTTGTTCCCCAAACGGGACTCAACTGAGGTGCCCTGCTCGCTCATTGGACGAACAGTTCTAATTCTCCTATATCTCTAACTACACTGAATGTACAAACATTAGGAACACCTTACTAATATTGAATTGAACTCCCTTTTGCCCTCAGAACAGCTTCAGTTCGTTGAGGCATGGACTCTACAAGGTGTCAAGCGTTCCACAGGGATGCTGGCCCATGTTGACTCTGATGCTGCCCACATTT
Source organism: Salmo salar (assembly GCF_965601325.2). Taxonomy (NCBI): domain Eukaryota; kingdom Metazoa; phylum Chordata; class Actinopteri; order Salmoniformes; family Salmonidae; genus Salmo; species Salmo salar. The sequence continues at coordinate 163,997,651 of NC_138299.1, forward strand.
GTGTGAAGTTGGCTGGATGTTCTTTGGGTGGTGGACCATTCTTGATACACATGCAAAACTGTTGAGTGTGAAACACCCAGCAGCGTTGCAATTCTTGACACACTGAAACTGGTGCGCCTGGCACCTACTACCATACCCCATTCAAAGGCACTTACATCTTTTATCTTGCCCATTCACCCTCAGAATGGCACACATACACAATCCGTGTCTCAATTGTCTCAATGCTTAAAAATCCTTTAACAGGTGACATCAATAAGGGATCATAGATTTCACCTGGAATTGCCTGGTCAGTCTATGTCATGGAAAGAGCAGGTGTTCCTAATGTTTTGTACACTCTGTGTATATATTGTCATTCTGACAGATACTGCATCATGTACTGACAGATACTTCATGACAGACATATTATTATATATCTCATATACAGAATGTATTATTATTTCGTAACATTTATCAGTAGCAGACCTTAATTCAAATACTATTTGCTTTCTTTCAAATACTTGAAGCATTTCCTTTAGCCTGCCTGGGTAACATTTTGGCGGGGACACGTTGGTGGGGACACTGTTGGCGGGGACATGTTGGCGGGGACACGTTGGCGGGGACACGTTGGCGGGGACATGTTGGCGGGGACAGTGTTTGCACTGTTGTGGACTTTTCTATTGTTTTGATTTTTGATATATTCTTATAACACTTTTCTCAGAACTGGAGGAGTCTCAGCGTAGTTGTCCACCGTGGTGGTATAAGTTCTCCAACATGGTCCTCATCTGGGAGTGTTGTCCCATCTGGTTGAAGATCAAGGAGATTGTCAACCTGATCGTCATGGACCCCTTCGTGGACCTGGCCATCACCGTCTGCATCGTCCTCAACACCCTGTTCATGGCCATGGAGCACTATCCCATGACCCCGCACTTTGAGGAGGTGCTGTTTGTGGGAAACTTGGTGAGGATTTTACTATCTCTTTTTTGTGTGGTATTACTGCAGTTGCTTTATTTTACAGCCATTTTAAGCTGGTACTTATTAAAGGGCACTTCACCACTTTTTAACCTTAAAAGGTGGTGTAGTGCCCCTTTAGAAGGTACTTTGAGCTAGTACTTTGAGCTGGTACTAACCTGGTATTTGTATAGTATTAAAACCCTTTCCTGCAGTCAAATTACAAGGGGCCTCATGGGCAGACATTTATTAATAGCGTTATTAATCAACATTTCTTTTTTTTTTAAAGGCCGAAAATCAGGTGTTTCTATGTCAAACAGTTTTGTTATATTTTAGTCTTCTTTGATGTATATAAAGTGTAATATTGGGTTGCAAACTGAAACATTTTATACATTTCAACTCTATATCTGACATGGTACAGGTGTCTTCTTTTTTTAAAGCCATAACCATGTGTGTGAGGTGCATACCTTTGTTGCAAAGTAGATTTGTTTAAGACTACCCAGAAACACTCTGTGTGACCCTGATTTAGCGCACTGCAGTAAAAGGTTAACTAAGAAAGTATATGGAAGCGTTAGACACTTTCTATTATTGACCTCAAATAATTCAACACAATGAATTGGACAGTAAGTAGAGGCCAGGGGACAGGAAAGACTTTAGTAGAGTATGTGCCAAATTGGTAGTGGGACAGATACACTACATGGTCAAAAGTATGTGGACACCTGCTTGTCGAACATCATTCTAAAATCGTGGGCATTAATATGGAGTTGTTCCCCTCTTTGCTGCTATGACAGCCTCCACTCTTCTGGGAAGGCTTTCCATTAGATGTTGGAACATTGCTGCGGGGACTTGTTTCCATTCAGACACAAGAGCATTAGTGAGGGCACAGATGTTGGGCGTTAGAACTGGCTCGCAGTCGGCATTCCAATTCATCCCAAAGGTGTTCGATGGAGTTGAGGTCAGGGCTCTGTGCAGGCCAGTCAAGTTCTTCCACACCGATCTCGACAAACCATTTCAGTATGCGCCTTGCTTTGTGCACGGGGCAATTGTCATGCTGAAACAGGGAAGGGCAAAGTTGGAAGCACAGAATTGTCTAGAATCTCATTGTATGCTGTAGTGTTAAGGTTTCCGTTCCCTGGAACTAAGAAAAACAACCCCGGACCATTATTCCTCCGCCACCAAACTTTACAGTTGGCCCTATGCATTCGGACAGGTAGCGTTCTCCTGGCATCCGCCAAACCCAGATTTGTCCGTAGGACTGCCAGATGGTGCAGATTCATCACTCCAGAGAACGCGTTTCCAATGCTCAAGAGTCCAATGGCGTCGAGCTTTACACCACTCCAGCCGACACTTGGCAATGCACATGGTGATCTTAGGCTTGTGTGTGTCTGCTTTGCCATGGAAACCCATTTCCTGAAGCTCCTAATGAACAGTTCTTATGCTGACGTTGCTTCCAGAGGCAGTTTGGAACTCAGTAGTGAATGATGCAACCGAGGACAGGCGATTTAGCGCGAGGCGGTCCCCTTCTGTGAGCTTGTGCGGCCTACCACTTCGCTGCTGAGCTGTTGTTGCTCCTAGACATTTCCACTTCACAATAACAGCACTTACAGTTTACTGGGGCAGCTCTAGCAGGGCAGAACTGACTTATTGGATAGGTGGCATCCTATGACGGTGCCACGTTGAAAGTCAACAAGCTCTTCGGTATGGGCCATTCTATTGCTTATGTTTGTCTATGGAGATGGCATGGCTGTGTGCTCAATGTTATACACCTGTCAGGGGTGTCCACATGTGTGTGTGGACTAACCGCTAGCTAGAACAGCCCAGGACAACCCCCCTCTCTCGCTCTCTCTCTCTCTCTCTCTCTCTCTCTCTCTCTCTCTCTCTCTCTCTCTCTCTTCAGTAGTTGTACCCTCATTCCATATGTTCACTCCTCTCCCCTCTGTCTGTCCACCCCCCCCCCCCCCCCCCCCCCCCCTCTCTCTCTCCCTCCTCCCTCTCCTCTCCTCTCCTCTCCTCTCCTCCCTCTCCTCTCCTCTCCTCTCCTCTCCTCTCCTCTCTCCTTACATTTGTCATTTTAGTCATTTAGCAGGCGCTCTTATCCAGAGTGACGTTTTTGTACTGGTCCCATGTGGGAATCGAACCCACAACCCTGGAGTTGCAAGCGCCATGCTCTACCCCCCATTTCTTACATGGGACTGGTCTGGTCTGTAGAGAGGCGTCTCTCTCTATCCCTCTCTCCTCCTCTTTCTCCCTCTCTCTCCCTCTCCCCTAGCAGTGTCCAGACAGCACTCTGTTTCACTCGCCCTGCTCTCTCTGTGCTGGTGGGAGGCCTACATTAATATTTTATGCTGCCTGATCGATTAGCTCCTCTAAAATGGGGCCTGAATCACTGCTCTCTTCCTTTGAAAACCCAAACTAGGCTTTTTACCATTAGCATTTCTACAGAAACGGTGTCCAATTCTTGAGCAGCACATTTCATCATATTGCACTAGCATGTTAGCATGGATAGCTTGCTTATCCTCTCCAGCGTCTCATCCCGTCAGCGGGATCAAAATCCAGCGAAAAATACACCTCTCCTGAATCGACCCACGTCGTCCGATTTCAAAAAGGTTTTACAGGAAAAGCAAATCATTAGATTATGTTAGATGAGTCCATCGTAAAAAGCAGCTTCATAGCCATTTCCGACCAACCACTTGCATCACATATAATCAAAAAACAGCTAAATGTAGCACTAACCTTTTACAAACTTCATCAGATGGCACCCCTAGGACATCATGTTATACAATGCATGCATCTTTTGTTCAATAAAGGTCATATTATATATAAAAACAGCATTTTACATCTCTGTCTGACGTTGACTAAATAATTTCCCCTCAAATGCGTCCCGGTAAACAATGCTACAATTCCCTAATTTACTATCCGATAACGATTTTTTAAATTTATATTGTCAATCTAGCATTTATAGATGAATATCTCTTGAGAACACCTGTCATACCAGATTTTAAATTAACTTTACTGGGTAATCACACTTTGCGATAAAAGGAGATGCGATACTCAGAAAATGAGCTAATATACAGAGCTCGGCGCCATCTTGGAAACAATCGCATGTCACATCTCATCTTGTATAATATTGTCAATAATCGCCTACCTTTAGTTGTCTTCATCAGAAAGCATCCCAGGTCCACAACAGATGTATTTTCGGTCAAAAAGTCCATACTTCACGTTCCATTAGCCTGCTGTTGGTAGCGCGTCCTATGGCTCTCTCCAAGCGCAGGGCTGAAGTTCCGGATAAAATGAGATTCTCCCGCCTGTAGGTTCGTTCAAACATGTCAAACGTTGTAAAACATTAATCTTCAGGGCCTGTAACACCAAGAGAGCCAATAAGATTCGAGGGGGATGATGTCATTGCCTTTAAAACCGTTTCCAAAGGTGGGGGTAGACATGGCCGCCGGCGTCATAATGGTGATGGCCCATCCCCTGTGACCAATTTCCAACGCGTCTCATTCACTGAGTTTCGACTGTATAAGGCTCAAACCACTGTGAAAAGACTGGCGACATCTAGTGGAAGCAATAGGAAGTGCTCACTGAACCATGGTTAACGGTGTGATTTATAGGGAAAGATGAGAAGTCGAGTCCACAATTCTGAATTCCACTTCCTGTTTCAATCGGTCTCGGGGTTTTGACTGCCATTTGAGTTCTGTTATACTCACAGACACCATTCAAACAGTTTTAGAAACTTTAGGGTGTTTTCTATCCATATATAATAAGTATATGCATGCCCTAGCTTCTGAGTTTGATTAGTAGGCCGTTGAAAATGGGAACGATTTTTTTTCAAAATGCGCTGTGGCGCCCCCTATCCTAGGGTATCCTCAAGAGGCTAAAGCAGAATAACTATGTAGATTATCATCACCAATAGGAGACAGTCTAAAGTAACAGAATAACTATGTAGATTATCATCACCAATAGGAGACAGTCTAAAGCAGAATAACTATGTAGATTATCATCACCAATAGGGGACAGTCTAAAGCAGAATAACTATGTAGATTATCACCACCAATAGGGGACAGTCTAAAGCAGCAGGCTGCTCTCCCTTTAAACGTGGCCTCTAGGCTGCTCTCCCTTTAAACGTGGCCTCTAAATTCTAACAGGTGCTATTCGCAAACTCAAGTTGTCGGGAACTTTTTTTTTCCTGTACTTCCGCCATACTGTTGTTATTTTCTCAGCAACATTTTCTCCAGAAACCATGACCAAAATAGACAGTGATTGTGAGACACCTGCTGGCGTGTTTAGGTTGTCTTGTAGACACTGATTATCCCCATCTAGATACTAAATAAAAAGCGTACGAAGAAAGGTAGATGACGTTGCAAATGTCCTTTGTGTTTTCTCACCCTTCATGTTAGAGTATATATTGAACATATGATTTGGTTTATTACGTAGTTGTAGCGGATCAGAACGGCAAGGCTACAGCCAGGCCTACATTCATCAACCAATGGAGCTCACATTTCTCTTGGTAAATATTATATCGCTGATTGAACTGAATTGAAAAGTGTGGTGTAGTTCTACACATACAAGCCAGCCTGACAAGCACAAACAGAAGATAAATATCATCTGTAAGGGAACACAGCTAGACGGTTTAACACTAAATTGTATTCCCATACAACCAAAGCAATGCTTGTGACCCAAAGCAATACAGAGTTTGATGAAGGAATTGAAACACATTTGCGGTCATTATAAATACCAGGGAGAATACAGCCAAACAGAATATTGTAGAGCAAGTACACATACTCTCTCACAAAAACTACTAAAATCCCATAAAAGTTACTTCCCATGCCCTGTGAAATAGCACCAACACAATAGAGGTGTTAAAACACCACACTACTTGCTCAGCCCACATAGTTGAGGTCGTCGATGAATCCAACATACAACCCAGGACCAGCTGGTCATACAACCCAGGACCAGCTGGTCATACAACCCAGGACCAGCTGGTCAGTATTAGATTAATACAACATACAACCCAGGACCAGCTGGTCATACAACCCAGGACCAGCTGGTCAGTATTAGATTAATACAACATACACCCAGGACCAGCTGGTCAGTATTAGATGAATCCAACATACAACCCAGGACCAGCTGGTCAGTATTAGATTAATACAACATACAACCCAGGACCAGCTGGTCATACAACCCAGGACCAGCTGGTCAGTATTAGATGAATCCAACATACAACCCAGGACCAGCTGGTCATACAACCCAGGACCAGCTGGTCATACAACCCAGGACCAGCTGGTCATACAACCCAGGACCAGCTGGTCATACAACCCAGGACCAGCTGGTCAGTATTATTGAGTGTAATGATGTTTTCGGATGGATCTCACAGTGGAATTAACAAGGCTAGAAGGACTCAAAGCTGTGATGTTCTAATACCTGGGTAAATGAATGTGGTGTGTGTGTTTATAGATCAGTGAATGAATACCTTGGTTAAGGAGAGCCATTAAACTACAGTATAATAAGTTCCTAATCGGAGCCAGAGGATTCAGTCACTTATAGTACACACAGTGATAATTATGATAATGATGTCAGAACTCAAAATTAGCATTCGCTAGGTTGGCACAGAGGAGTGGATTCACAGTGCTTAAAATACCACTTGTGTTTGAGCATCGTGTGGCTGAAATATCTGTTTTTGTTGCTGTGGATATTGAAAATACATTACATTTGTGAGGCTTGAAGAATATCAGTGTGTCATGCTGAAGAGGAGATGAGAGGAGAAAGGCGCTAGTGTTGGTGTTGGTGTTATGTGAACAAAGGTCATCATAAGCAGAACTGCATCAGTTTGGTACAGTAGTATTCTGCATCAGTTTGGTACAGTAGTATTCTGCATCAGTTTGATACAGTAGTGCTCTGCATCAGTTTGGTACAGTAGTATTCTGCATCAGTTTGATACAGTAGTGCTCTGCATCAGTTTGGTACAGTAGTATTCTGCATCAGTTTGATACTGTAGTATTCTGCATCAGTTTGGTACAGTAGTATTCTGCATCAGTTTGGTACAGCAGTATTCTGCATCAGTTTGGTACAGCAGTATTCTGCATCAGTTTGGTACAGCAGTATTCTGCATCAGTTTGGTACAGCAGTATTCTGCATCAGTTTGATACAGCAGTATTCTGCATCAGTCTGATACAGTAGTATTCTGCATCAGTCTGATACAGTAGTATTCTGCATCAGTTTGGTACAGTAGTATTCTGCATCAGTTTGGTACAGTAGTATTCTGCATCAGTTTGGTACAGTAGTATTCTGCATCAGTTTGGTACAGCAGTATTCTGCATCAGTGTGGTACAGTAGTATTCTGCATCAGTGTGGTACAGTAGACACGTGTGAGGTAGGATGTAGGCTAGGGAGCTGTGGGTTTTTAGACATTAGTGGGGCAGGGTAGAAGGCTGTGGGGGGTTAGACATTAGTGGAGTAGGGAGGGGGGTTAGCGGCTGTTAGACTTGTGTGGGGTATGTAGGGTGGTGTGGGTGGTTAGATATGCGTGGGGCAGGGTGTGGGGCTGTGGGTGGTTAGATATGCGTGGGGCAGGGTGTGGGGCTATGGGTGGTTAGATATGCGTGGGGCAGGGTGTGGGGCTGTGGGTGGTTAGATATGCGTGGGGCAGGGTGTGGGGCTGTGGGTGGTTAGATATGTGTGGGGTAGGGTGTGGGGCTGTGGGTGGTTAGACATGCGTCGGGTAGGGTGATGTGGGGGGTTAAATATGCGTGGGGTAGGTTAGTGAGCTGTGGGTGGTTAGACGTGCATGGGGTAGAGTGATGTGGGGGGTTAAATATGCGTCGGGTTGGGTAGGAGGATGTGGGGGGTTGGACGTGCATGGGGTAGGGTGATGTGGGTTGTCAGACACGCGAGGGGTAGGGTTCTGGACTGTGGGGGGTTTGCCAAGGCAGAAGCTACTCTTACTGGAGTTTATTATGTTCTGAAAGAGCTGCACAATCTGGACCCCTACAAATCGGCTGGGCTAGACAATCTGGACACTCTCTTTCTAAAATTATCCGCCGCGTTTGTTGCAATCCCTATTACTAGCCTGTTCAACCTCTCTTTTGTATCGTCAAAGATCCCTAAAGATTGGAAAGCTGCCGCGGTCATCCCCCTCTTTAAAGGGGGAGACACTCTAGACCAAAACTGTTACAGATATATATCTATCCAACCCTGCCTTTCTAAAGTCTTCGAAAGCCAAGTTAACAAACAGATCACCGACCATTTTGAATCCTACCGCCATCGATAAAAGACAATACTGTGCAGCAGTCTTCATCAACCTGGACAAGGCTTTCGACTCTGTCAACCACCATATTCTTATCGGCAGACTCAACAGCCTTGGTTTCTCTAATGACTGCCTCGCCTGGTTCACCAACTACTTCTCAGATAGAGTCCAGTGTGGCAAATCGGAGGGCCTGTTGTCCGGACCTCTGGCAGTCTCTATGGGGGTACCACAGGAATCAATTCTCGGGCCGACTCTTTTCTCTGTATACATCAATGATGTCGCTCTTGCTGCTGGTGATTCTCTGATCCACCTCTACTTAGACGACACCATTCTGTATACTTCTGGCCCCTCTTTGGACACTGTGTTAACAAACCTCCGGACGAGCTTCAACGCCATATAACTCTCCTTCCGTGGCCTCCAACTGCTCTTAAATGCAAGTAAGACTAAATGCATGTTCTTCAACCGATTGCTGCCCGCACCCGCCCGCCCGTCCAGCATCACTGCTCTGGATTGTTCTGACATGGACATCTACAAATACCTAGATGTCTGGTTAGACTGTAAACTCTCCTTCCAGGCTCACATTAAGCATCTCCAATCCAAAATTAAATCTAGAATCGGCTTTCTATTTTGCAACAAAGCATCCTTCACTCATGCTGCTAAACATACCCTTGTAAAACTGACTATCCTACCGATCCATGACTTCGGCCATGTCATCTACAAAATAGCCTCCAACACTCTACTCAGCAAATTGGATGTAGTCTATCACAGTGCCATCAGTTTTGTCAACAACGCCCCATATACTACCCACCATTGCGACCTGTATGCTCTTGTTGGCTGGCCCACGCTTCATATTTGTCGCCAAACCCACTGGCTCCAGGTTATCTATAAATATTTGCTAGGTAAAGCCCCACCTTATCTCAGCTCACTGGTCACCATAGCAACACCCACCCGTAGCACGCGCTCCAGCAGGTATATTTCACTGGTCATCCCCAAAGCCAACACCTGCTTTGGCCGCCTTTCCTTCCAGTTCTCTGCTGCCAATGACTGGAACAAATTGCAAAAATCACTGAAGCTGGGGACTTATATCTCCCTCTCTAGCTTTAAGCATCAGCTGTCAGAGCAGCTTACCGATCACTGCACCTGTACGCAGCCCATCTGTAAATAGCCCACCCAACTACCTCATCCCCATATTGTTCTTTATTTTTGCTCCTTTGCACCCCAGTATCTCTACTTGCACATTCATCTTCTGCACATCTATCACTCCAGTGTTTAATTGCTAAATTATAATTATCTCTCCACAATGGCCTATTTATTGCCTTACCTCCCTAATCTTACTACATTTGCACACACTGTAAATATATTTTTTTCTATTGTGTTATTGACTGTACGTTTGTTTATCCCATGTGTAACTCTGTGTTGTTTGTGTCATACTGCTTTGCTTTATCTTGGCCAGGTCGCAGTTGTAAATGAGAAATTGTTCTCAACTGGCTTACCTGGTTAAATAAACGTGAAATAAAAATAAAAAATAATTATGGGTCCACATTAGTTCCTGCCAAGGCAGCAGCTACTCTTCCTAGGGTCCGGCTAAATTAATACAATTTTAAAAACATTACAATACAATCATTATAGAATTCACAACAAACTAAGCGTGTGCCCTCAGGCCCCTACTCCACTACCACATATCTACAATGCATAATCCATGTGTACGTGTGTATATAGTGCGTATGTTATCATGTGTGTGTACTGTATGCATGTGTCTGTGACTGTTTGTTTTGCTTAACAGTCCCTGACGTTCCTTAAGGTGTATTTTTACCTGCTTTTTAAATTTTATTCTACTGCTTGCATCAGTTACCTGATGTGGAATAGAGTTCCATGTAGTCATGGCTCTATGTAGTACTGTGCTCCTCCCATAGTCTGTTCTGGACTTGGGGACTGTGAAGAGACCTCTGGTGGCATATCTTATGGGGTATGCATGGGTGTCTGAGCTGTGTGCTAGCATTTTAAACAGACCGCTCGGTACATTCAGCTTGTCAACACCTCTTACAAAAACAAGTAATGATGAAGTCGATCTCTCTTCCACTTTGAGCCAGGAGAGATTGACATGCATATCATTCATGTTAGCTCTCTGTGTACTTTTAAGGGGCAGCCATGCTGCCCTGTTCTGAGCCAATTGCAATTTTCCCAAGTCCCTCTTTGTGGCACCTGACCACACGACTGAACAGTAGTCAAGGTGTGACAAAACTAGGGCCTGTTGGACCTGCCTTGTTGATAGTGTTGTTAAGAAGGTAGAAACTAGGGTCTACAGGACCTGCCTTGTTGATAGTGCTGTTAAGAAGGTAGAAACTAGGGCCTGTAGGACCTGCCTTGTTGATAGTGCTGTTAAGAAGGTAGAAACTAGGGCCTGTAGGACCTGCCTTGATGATAGTGTTGTTAAGAAGGTAGAAACTAGGGCCTGTAGGACCTGCCTTGTTCATAGTGCTGTTAAGAAGGAAGAGCAGTGCTTTATTATGGACAGACTTCTCCCCATCTTAGCTACTGTTGTGTCAATATGTTTTGACCAGGACAGTTTACAGTCCAGGGTTACTCCAAGCAGTTTAGTCTCCTCAACTTGCTCAATTTCCACATTATTGACTATGAGATGTAGTTGAGGTTTAGGGATTAGTGAATGAGTTGTCCCAAATACAGTGCTTTAAGTTTCATATTCATAATTTGGTCAGATGTACTTGGATGTGTAGTGTCAGTGTTTGTTGCTGGCATGTCATCCCTAAGTTTCTTTATCTTGCCAATGAAAAGTCATTAAAGTAGTTGGTAATATCAGTGGGTTTTGTGATGAATGATCATCTGATTCAATGAATGATGGAGCCAAGTTGGCTTTTTTCCCCAAAATGTAATTTAAGGTGCTCCAAAGCTTTTTATTTTTATTTTGCTTAGTCAGACTTATTTGCCATACCTTTTGCCTGATCACTCTCAACCATATAATTTTTGAATTCCTCATCAATCCACTGGGATTTAACAGTTTTTACAGTCATTTTTCTTAATGGGTAAGTGCTTATTAGTAACTGGAATAAGCAATTTCATAAATATGTCGAGTTCAGCGTCTGGTTACTTCTCATTACACACCACAGACCAGCAAATATTCTTTACATTATCAACCATTTCACACACATTATCTAGATACTGACTGATAGCACTTGGTGGTCTATAGCAGCTTCCCATCAGAATGGGCTTTAGGTGAGGCAGATGAACCTGTAGCCATATTACTTCAACAGTATTTAACATTAGATCCTCTCTAAGCTTTATAGGAATGTGGTTCTGAATATAGACAGCAACACTGCCTCCGTTGGCATTTCTGTCTGTTCGGTAGATGTTATAACCATGTATTACTACCACTGTATCATCAAAGGTATTATCTAAGTGAGTTTCAGAGATAGTCAGAATATGAATGTAATCTGGTACAAGCAAGTTATTGTCTTCATGGACCTTGTTTCTCAAGCTGCATATGTTAATATGGGATATTTTTATCACCTTCTGGGTTGTTGATTGTTTTTAATGCTTTACTGGGAAGCTAATCCGAAGTAGACATGCTCATGTTATTGATATTGGTGCTGTTAGTGCAGGGTGAGCAGCACACAGTGGTCTTCCTATAGGACACACCACCTCAGTGTTAACAGTGGTCTTCCTACTTGGACACACCACCTCAGTGTTAACAGTGGTCTTCCTACTAAGACACCACCTCAGTGTTAACAGTGGTCTTCCTACTAGGACACACCGCCTCAGTGTTAACAGTGGTCTTCCTATAGGACACCACCTCAGTGTTAACAGTGGTCTTCCTACTAGGACACACCACCTCAGTGTTAACAGTGGTCTTCCTACTAGGATAACACCACCTCAGTGTTAACAGTGGTCTTCCTACTAGGGCACACCACCTCAGTGTTAACAGTGGTCTTCCTACTAGGACACACCACCTCAGTGTTAACAGTGGTCTTCCTATAGGACACACCACCTCAGTGTTAACAGTGGTCTTCCTACTAAGACACCACCTCAGTGTTACAGTGGTCTTCCTACTAGGACACACCGCCTCAGTGTTAACAGTGGTCTTCCTATAGGACACACCACCTCAGTGTTAACAGTGGTCTTCCTATGAGGACACACCACCTCAGTGTTAACAATATAACTCTGGTTTATAGGCTCCATGATTACTGCATACAATAGCTGTAGGATTAACAAAGGTATCAGGGCAATTAGGGGGACATAAATTAAGTTAGTTACATTGTGTCTGCCAACGCCCCTGGGATAATGTACATTTGATGCAGCATTATGACGACTCATTGTCACAATGGTATGGATTAACTGAGCTGGTCTTGGGTCATTTACCAGTCATGGCTTCAATGCAGCCTTGAAATGTGTGGACCAGGAGTCCAGGAGCCGAGATGATTTGGATGGACTCCGTCATCCTTGTAGAGCATCTTCTGTTTCCAGAAGGGGTCAATGTTATCTATAAATGTGACTCCAGCAGAGGTACAATAATCTTTTTGGCCAAGTTAGACATGTGTGGGTAGGGTAGGGGGGTTAGACATGTGTGGGTAGGGTAGGGGGGTTAGACATGTGTGGGTAGGGTAGGGGGGTTAGACATGTGTGGGTAGGGTAGGGGGGTTAGACATGTGTGGGTAGGGTAGGGGAGGTTTAGACGTGTGGGTAGGGTAGGGGCTATGGAAGGTTAGATGTGTGGGTAGGGTAGGGACTGTAGGTGGTTAGGTGTGTGGGGTATGAGAGGGGGCTGTGGGGGGTTAGATGTGTGGGGTATGAGAGGGGGCTGTGGGTGGTTAGATGTGTGGGTAGGGTAGGGCTGTGGAAGGTTAGATGTGTGGGTAGGGTAGGGACTGTGGGTGGTTAGGTGTGTGGGGTATGAGAGGGGGCTGTGGAAGGGTAGATGTGTGTGGGTATGAGAGGGTAGGGGATGGGGGGGTTAGATGTGTGGGGTATGGGAGGGGGCTGTGGGGGGTTAGATGTGTGGGTAGGGTAGGGGGGTTAGATGTGTGGGGTATGAGAGGGGGCTGTGGGGGTTTAGATTGTGGGGTATGAGAGGGGGCTGTGGGGGGTTAGATGTGTGGGTAGGGTAGGTGATGGGGTGGTTAGATGTGTGGGGCATGAGAGGGGGCTGTGGGGGGTTAGGTGTGTGGGTAGGGTAGGGGGCTGTGGGGGGTTAGGTGTGTGGGTAGGGTAGGGTGGGGGGCTGTGGGGGGTTAGGTGTGTGGGTAAGGTAGGGTAGGGGACTGTGGGGGGTTAGGTGTGTGGGGTATGAGAGGGGGCTGTGGAAGGTTAGGTGTGTGGGTAGGGTAGGGGGCTGTGGGGGGTTAGATGTGTGGGGTATGAGAGGGGGCTGTGGGGGGTTAGGTGTGTGTGGTATGAGAGGGGGCTGTGGGGGGTTAGGTGTGTGGGGTATGAGAGGGGGCTGTGGGGGGTTAGGTGTGTGGGTAGGGTAGGGGGGTTAGGTGTGTGGGTAGGGTAGGGAGTGTGTGGGGTTAGGTGTGTGGGGTATGAGAGGGGGCTGTGGAAGGTTAGATGTGTGGGGTATGAGAGGGGGCTGTGGGGGGTTAGGTGTGTGGGTAGGGTAGGGGCTGTGGGGGGTTAGGTGTGTGTGGTATGAGAGGGGGCTGTGGGGGGTTAGATGTGTGGGTAGGGTAGGGCTGTGGAACGTTAGATGTGTGGGTAGGGACTGTGGGTGGTTAGGTGTGTGGGGTATGAGAGGGGGCTGTGGAAGGTTAGATGTGTGTGGGTATGAGAGGGGGCTGTGGGGGTTTAGATTGTGGGGTATGAGAGGGGGCTGTGGGGGGTTAGATGTGTGGGTAGGGTAGGTGATGGGGTGGTTAGATGTGTGGGGCATGAGAGGGGGCTGTGGGGGGTTAGGTGTGTGGGTAGGGTAGGGGGCTGTGGGGGGTTAGGTGTGTGGGTAGGGTAGGGTGGGGGGCTGTGGGGGGTTAGGTGTGTGGGTAAGGTAGGGTAGGGGACTGTGGGGGGTTAGGTGTGTGGGGTATGAGAGGGGGCTGTGGAAGGTTAGGTGTGTGGGTAGGGTAGGGGGCTGTGGGGGGTTAGATGTGTGGGGTATGAGAGGGGGCTGTGGGGGGTTAGGTGTGTGTGGTATGAGAGGGGGCTGTGGGGGGTTAGGTGTGTGGGGTATGAGAGGGGGCTGTGGGGGGTTAGGTGTGTGGGTAGGGTAGGGGGGTTAGGTGTGTGGGTAGGGTAGGGAGTGTGTGGGGTTAGGTGTGTGGGGTATGAGAGGGGGCTGTGGAAGGTTAGATGTGTGGGGTATGAGAGGGGGCTGTGGGGGGTTAGGTGTGTGGGTAGGGTAGGGGCTGTGGGGGGTTAGGTGTGTGTGGTATGAGAGGGGGCTGTGGGGGGTTAGATGTGTGGGTAGGGTAGGGCTGTGGAACGTTAGATGTGTGGGTAGGGACTGTGGGTGGTTAGGTGTGTGGGGTATGAGAGGGGGCTGTGGAAGGTTAGATGTGTGTGGGTATGAGAGGGTAGGGGTTGGGGGGTTAAATGTGTAGGTAGGGTAGGTGATGGGGTGGTTAGATTGTGGGGTATGAGAGGGGGCTGTGGTGGTTAGATGTGTGGGGTATGAGAGGGGGCTGTGGGGGGTTAGGTGTGTGGGTAGGGTAGGGGCTGTGGGGGGTTAGGTGTGTGGGTAGGGTAGGGTAGGGGGCTGTGGGGGGTTAGGTGTGTGGGTAAGGTAGGGTAGGGGACTGTGGGGGGTTAGGTGTGTGGGGTATGAGAGGGGGCTGTGGAAGGTTAGGTGTGTGGGTAGGGTAGGGGCTGTGGGGGGTTAGGTGTGTGTGGTATGAGAGGGGGCTGTGGGGGGTTAGGTGTGTGGGTAGGGTAGGGTAGGGGGGTTAGGTGTGTGGGTAGGGTAGGGAGTGTGGGGGGTTAGGTGTGTGGGTAGGGTAGGGTAGGGGGCTGTGGGGGGTTAGGTGTGTGGGTAAGGTAGGGTAGGGTACTGTGGGGGGTTAGGTGTGTGGGGTATGAGAGGGGGCTGTGGGGGGTTAGGTGTGTGGGTAGGGTAGGGTAGGGGGGTTAGGTGTGTGGGTAGGGTAGGGAGTGTGGGGGGTTAGGTGTGTGGGGTATGAGAGGGGGCTGTGGGGGGTTAGGTGTGTGGGTAGGGTAGGGGCCTGTGGGGGGTTAGATGTGTGGGGGTAGGTGTGTGGGTAGGGTAGGGTAGGGGGGTTAGGTGTGTGGGTAGGGGCTGGGGGGGTTAGGTGTGTGGGGTATGAGAGGGGGCTGTGGAAGGTTAGGTGTGTGGGGTATGAGAGGGGGCTGTGGGGGGTTAGGTGTGTGGGGTAGGGTAGGGTCTGTGGGGGGGTTAGGTGTGTGGGTAGGGCTGTGGGTGGTTAGGTGTGTGGGTAGGGTAGGGGTTGGGGGGTTAGGTGTGTGGGTAGGGTAGAGGCTGTGGGGGGTTAGGTGTGTGGGTAGGGGCTGTGGGTGGTTAGGTGTGTGGGTAGGGTAGGGATTGGGGGGGTTAGGTGTGTGGGTAGGGGAGGGGAGGGGAGGGGGGGGTTAGGTGTGTGGGTAGGGTAGGGGTTGGGGGGGTTAGGTGTGTGGGTAGGGGAGGGGAGGGGAGGGGGGGGTTAGGTGTGTGGGTAGGGTAGGGGAGGGGAGGGGGGGGGTTAGGTGTGTGGGTAGGGTAGGGTCTGTGGGGGGGTTAGGTGTGTGGGGTATGAGAGGGGGCTGTGGGGGGTTAGGTGTGTGGGGTAGGGTAGGGTCTGTGGGGGGGTTAGGTGTGTGGGTAGGGCTGTGGGTGGTTAGGTGTGTGGGTAGGGTAGGGGTTGGGGGGGTTAGGTGTGTGGGTAGGGTAGAGGCTGTGGGGGGTTAGGTGTGTGGGTAGGGGCTGTGGGTGGTTAGGTGTGTGGGTAGGGTAGGGGTTGGGGGGGTTAGGTGTGTGGGTAGGGTAGGGGTTGGGGGGGTTAGGTGTGTGGGTAAGGTAGGGCGCTGTGGGGGGTTAGGTGTGTGGGTAGGGGCTGTGGGTGGTTAGGTGTGTGGGTAGGGTAGGGGTTGGGGGGGTTAGGTGTGTGGGTAGGGGCTGTGGGTGGTTAGGTGTGTGGGTAGGGTAGGGATTGGGGGGGTTAGGTGTGTGGGTAGGGGAGGGGAGGGGCTGTGGGTGGTTAGGTGTGTGGGTAGGGTAGGGGTTGGGGGGGTTAGGTGTGTGGGTAGGGGAGGGGTTGGGGGGGTTAGGTGTGTGGGTACGGGAGGGGAGGGGGGGGGTTAGGTGTGTGGGTAGGGTAGAGGCTGTGGGGGGTTAGGTGTGTGGGTAGGGGCTGTGGGTGGTTAGGTGTGTGGGTAGGGTAGGGGTTGGGGGGGTTAGGTGTGTGGGTAGGGTAGGGGAGGGGAGGGGGGGTTAGGTGTGTGGGTAGGGGCTGTGGGTGGTTAGGTGTGTGGGTAGGGTAGGGTAGGGGGGTTAGGTGTGTGGGTAGGGGCTGGGGGGGTTAGGTGTGTGGGTAAGGTAGGGCGCTGTGGGGGGTTAGATTTCCAACTCATGCACGTACCAGCTGATCAGCTTATCAGTGTACACCCAGTATGTTCTACCTGTTGACAAGGCTTATTATGCGATATGCTTGAACCAAACGATTACATGGAACAAAAGTTTAATTCAATTGGAAATAATTAATATACAGTACCAGTCAAAGGTTTGGACACACCTACTCCTTCAAGAGTTTCTCTTTATTTTTACCATTTTCTACATTGTGGAATAATAGTGAAGACATCAAAACTATGAAATAACACATATGGAATCATGTGGTAACCAAAAAAGTGTTAAACAAATAAAAATATATTTTCGATTTGAGATTCTTCAAAGTAGCTAGGCTACTTTGCCTTGAAGACAGCTTTGCACACTCTTGGCATTCTCTCAACCAGCTTGTCAATGCTTGTCCAACAGTCTTGAAGAAGTTCCCACATATGCTGAGCACTTGTTGGCTGCTTTTCCTTCACTCTGCGGTCCATCTCATCCCAACGTCTCAATTGGGTTGAGTTCGGGGGATTGTGGAGGCCAGGTCATCTGATGCTACCATCAATCTCCTTCTTAGTCAAATAGCCCTTACACAGCCTGGAGGTGTGTTTTGGGTCATTGTCCTGTTGAAAAACAAATGATAGTCCCACTAAGCACAAACCAGATGGGATGGCGTAAAGCTGCAAAATCCTGTGATCGCCTTGCTGGTTAATTCACAGACAGTGTCATCAGCAAAGCACCCCCACACCATCACACCTCCTCCTCCATGCTTCACAGTGGGAACAACAAATGTGGAGATAATCCGTTCACTTACTCGGCGTTTCACAAAGACACGGTGGTAGGAACCAAAAATCTCACATTTGGACTCATCAGATCTCTTCTTCTTATTGGTGTTCTTTAGTAGTGGTTTCTTTGCATCAATTCGACCATGAAGGCCTGATTCACACAGTCTCCTCTGAACAGCTGATGTTGAGATGTGTCTGTCACTTGAACTCTGTGAAGTATTTATTTGGGCTGCAATCTGAGGTGCAGTTAACTCTAATGAACTTATCCTCTGCAGCAGAGGTAACTCTGGGTCTTCATTTCTCGTGTCGGTCCTCATGAGAGCCAGTTTCATCATAGAGCTTGATGGTTTTTGCGACTGCGCTTGAAGAAATTTTGAAAGTCCTTGACATTTTCCGGACTGACTGAAAGTAATGATGGACTGTCATTTATCTTTGTTTATTTGAGCTGTTCTTGCCATAATATGGACTTGGCCCTATTTGGTAAAATACTATCTTCTGTATACCAACCCTACCTTGTCACAACACAACTGATTGGCTCAAACGCATTAAGAAGGAAAGAAATTACACAAATTCACTTTTAACAAGGTTAATTGAAATGCATTCCAGGTGACTACCTCAATAAGCTGGTTGAGAGAATGCCAAGAGTGTGCAAATCTGTTGTCAAGGCAAATGGTGGCTACTTTGAAGAATCTAAAATCTAAAATATATTGAATGAGTAGGTTCATCCAAACTTTTGACTGGTACTCTATGTGAAATTAAATTAACAATAATGTATGTTGGTGCTAATATTATGTACAATATCTAATTTTATTGCCATATGATAACAATAGCCTAATATATTCCTGCTGTAAACTATTGTCTTTTAACAGTTTCACTCAATTCTAATCTCATCAACCTAATAATTATGACATTGGTTGAGCTAATTGCACTCTTTGTCTACATAACCTGGTTCAAGCATTCATGACATCACCCTGAAGAAGGCACAGGGTGATGGGGGATAGAGAGGGGGTGGGAGGGGAGAGAGGGGGTGGGAGAATAGAGAGAAGGGGGGTGGAAGTCTGGAGAGAAGGGGGATAGAGGCTGTAGAGAGGGGAGTGGAGGCTGGAGAGGGGAAGTGGAGAGAGAGGTGAGTGGAGAGAGGGGGGGTGGAGGCTAGAGAGAGGGGGGTGGAGGCTAGAGAGAGGGGGTGGAGAGAGGGGGGGTGGAGGCTAGAGAGAGGGGGTGGAGAAAGAGGGAGAAAATAGATTAAAGAAAGATAGTGTGAGAGAGACACAGAGACACAGAGAGAAAGAGAGAAAGAGGGGGAAAGAGGGGGGATAGAGAAAAACACAAAGATAGATAGAATGTAAATGTTTACTGTTAATTTTTTATTGTTTATTTCACTTCTGTTCATTATCTTTTCCCCATGCCAATAAAGCCCTTTGAATTGAATTGAAAGAGAGAGAGAGACACGGAGAGCAGCAGACAGACAGACAGACAGACAGACAGACAGACGCACTTTCTCCTTTACTGAGATAAATATTCCTCACCAAGAGATTCATTATTCACAGTAATTACAAAATGTATTCCAAAAGTTAACTTATTAAACCCAGAGGAAAAACTCAAAATACACATGGGCGAAGGAGCAATGGCTCCTCTTGCAGCCAAATATGTATTTGCCTGCCACAGCCTGAGGGACACAGAGTAATATCTGCATAGTAAACAGTAACTTAGTTACTATTAGTATTATTGGTAGTAGAGGTGATGGTAATGATAGAGTGATGGTGGTGGTAGTAGTACTGTATAGGGGGTACCGATACAGAGTCAATGTGCGGGGACACCGGGTTAGTTGAGGTAGTATGTACATGTAGGTAGAGTTATTAAAGTGACTATGCATAGATGACAACAGAGAGTAGCAGTGGTAATGCAAATAGTCTGGGTAGCCATTTGCCTAGATGTTCAGGAGTCTTGCGGCTTGGGGGTAGATGCTGTTAAGAAGCCTCTTGGACCTAGACTTGGCTCTCCGATACTGCTTGCCGTGCGGTAGCAGAGAGAACAGTCTATGACTAGGGTGGCTGGAGTCTTTGACAATGTTTAGGGCCTTCCTCTGATGGCAGGAAGCTTGGCCCCAGTGATGTACTGGGCCGTTCACACTACCCACTACCCATTGTCTGAGTCCTTTTGGTAAACTCCAAGTGGGGTGTCATCTGCCTTTCACTGAGGAGTGGCTTCATTCTGCCACTCTGGTGGATTGCTGCAGAGATTTTACATTTACATTTTAGTCATTTAGCAGACGCTCTTATCCAGAGCGACTTACAGTAGTGAATGCATACATTTCATATATTTCATTTCATGCATTTTTTACTGGCCCCCCGTGGGAATCGAACCCACAACCCTGGCGTTGCACACACCATGCTCTACCAACTGAGCCACAGGGGAGACTGGTGTTCCTTCTGGAAGGTTCTCACATCTCTACAGACAAACTCTGGATCTTTTTCTTGGTCGCCTCAGTGACCAAGGCCCTTCACCCCTGAGTGCTCAGTTTGGCTGGTCAGCCAGCTCTAGGAAGAGTATTGGTTATGCCGAAGTTCACTGTGTTCTTGGGACCCGTCAATGCTACAGACATTTTTTGGTACAATCCCCCAGATCTGTGCCTCGACACAATCCTGTCTCAGAGCTGTACGGACAATTCCTTTGACCTCATGGCTTGGTTTTTGCTCTGACATGCACTGTCAACTGTGGGACCTTATATAGACAGGTGTGTGCCAGACGGAAGCCACTCCTCAGTAAAAGGCACATAACAGCCCGCTTGGAGTTTTCCAAAAGGCACCTGAAGGACTCTCAGACAATGATAAACATATATAGACAGGTGTGTGCCTTTCCAAATCATGTCCAATCAATTGAATTTACCACAGGTGGACTCCAATCAAGTTGTAGAAACATCTCAAGGATGATCAATGGAAACAGGATGCACCTGAGCCACATTTTTAGTCTCATAGCAAAGGGTCTGAAAACGTATATAAATAAGGTATTTCTAAAAACCTGTTTTCGCTTTGCCATTATGGTTTTTCGTGTAAATGTATGTTTTTTTTATTTTTTTTATTATATCAATTTTAGAGTAAAGCTGTAACTTACCAAAATGTGGAAAAAGTCAAGGGGTTTGAATACTTTCCGAATGCACTTTATATTGTCATTATGTTCTAATAAAGAAGATACAGAAGATCAGAAAAAAATACTTAAGTTAAAAAGACTGTAAAATCCCCAGGAATTAGAGCTACAAATTAGTATAACGTCTGTTCCCAAATATTCCCACAAATAAAATAATAGATATGTAATCGTGTCTCAATGTAATCAAGGTATGAAATTATTGTTATTTTCAAATACAATATCTTATTGGCCTTATTTATGGACAATTTGCAGTGTACAATTTATTCTAATTATGTTCCGGCCCCCCAACCAGACGCTGCTCGGCAGTCTAGTTGATGATCCTCATGCTCTGTCTGAGACTTTGTTCACGCTGTGTGTTCCAGCGTATGGATGGACGCTGACCTTTCTAACTTCTATATCTTCTTAGCAGAGTTGAGATAGCTGTCTACAGAAAGACCACAGAAACAAAGTGGTCTGGGTTTCATCCACATCGTTGACCTTCACAGAGAAGTCCTTGTCTTGTCAGGGCCCAGTAAGCAGAGTTAGCTCTGGGTGACAAATTACAAGCCCTGTGTTTGTGTGTGTGTGTGTGTGTGTGTGTGTGTGTGTGTGTGTGGTGTGTGTGTGTGTGTGTGTGTGTGTGTGTTTTTTTTTATTTTTTGAGGTTTGATGAGCTTTAATATTGCAGATAGATTGTGGCTGTCACGGTTGTCGTAGGAAGAAGCGGACCAAAGTGCAGCGTGTGTGCCGTTCCACATTTTATTTATTCTGTGAAACTATGCAATACATAAATAAACTGACTGACAAACAACAACAAACCGTGACGCAGAGGTGAAACATACACTGACTCAAACTGAATCTCCCACAAACCCAGGTGGGACAAACACCAACTTAAATATGACCTCCAATTAGAGACAACGATAACCAGCTGCCTCTAATTGGAGATCATCCCAAACACAGCCCAACATAGAAATACAATACTAGAACAACCCAACATAGAAATACAAAACTAGAACATAACCACATAGAAAAGCTGAACTAGAAAACCCCCCTGTCACGCCCTGACCTACTCTACCATCGAAAAGAACAGCTTACTCAGGACATGACAGTGGCTTCCATTAATGGAATTGTCTTCTTCATTTCCAATCTCCAATATATATAGTTTTTGTAAATATACACTGCTCAAAAGAATAAAGGGAACACTAAAATAACACATCCTAGATCTGAATGAATGAAATAATCTTATTAAATACTTTTTTCTTTACATAGTTGAATGTGCTGACAACAAATCACACAAAAATAATCAATGGATATCCAATTTATCAACCCATGGAGGTCTGGATTTGGAGTCACACTCAAAATTAAAGTGGAAAACCACACTACAGGCTGATCCAACTTTGATGTAATGTCCTTAAAACAAGTCAAAATGAGGCTCAGTAGTGTGTGTGGCCTCCACGTGCCTGTATGACCTCCCTACAACGCCTGGGCATGCTCCTGATGAGGTGGCGGATGGTCTCCTGAGGGATCTCCTCCCAGACCTGGACTAAAGCATCCGCCAACTCCTGGACAGTTTGTGGTGCAACGTGGCGTTGGTGGATGGAGCGAGACATGATGTCCCAGATGTGCTCAATTGGATTCAGGTCTGGGGAACGGGCGGGCCAGTCCATAGCATCAATGCCTTCCTCTTGCAGGAACTGCTGACACACTCCAGCCACATGAGGTCTAGCATTGTCTTGCATTAGTAGGAACCCAGGGCCAACCGCACCAGCATATGGTCTCACAAGGGGTCTGAGGATCTCATCTCTGTACCTAATGGCAGTCAGGCTACCTCTGGCGAGCACATGGAGGGCTGTGCGGCCCCCCAAAGAAATGCCACCCCACACCATGACTGACCCACCGCCAAACCGGTCATGCTGGAGGATGTTGCAGGCAGCAGAACGTTCTCCACAGCGTCTCCAGAATGTCACGTCTGTCACATGTGCTCAGTGTGAACCTGCTCTCATCTGTGAAGAGCACAGGGCGCCAGTGGCAAATTTGCCAATCTTGGTGTTCTCTGGCAAATGCCAAACGTCCTGCACGGTGTTGGGCTGTAAGCACAACCCCCACCTGTGGATGTCGGGCCCTCATACCACCCTCATGGAGTCTGTTTCTGACCGTTTGAGCAGACACATGCACATTTGTGGCCTGCTGGAGGTCATTTTGCAGGGCTCTGGCAGTGCTCCTCCTGCTCCTCCTTGCACAAAGGCGGAGGTAGCGGTCCTGCTGTTGGGTTGTTGCCCTCCTACGGCCTCCTCCACGTCTCCTGATGTACTGGCCTGTCTCCTGGTAGCGCCTCCATGCTCTGGACACTACGCTGACAGACACAGCAAATCTTCTTGCCACAGCTCGCATTGATGTGCCATCCTGGATGAGCCGCACTACCTGAGCCACTTGTGTGGGTTGTAGACTCCGTCTCATGCTACCACTAGAGTGAAAGCACCGCCAGCATTCAAAAGTGACCAAAACATCAGCCAGGAAGCATAGGAACTGAGAAGTGGTCTGTGGTTACCACCTGCAGAACCACTCCTTTATTGGGGGTGTCTTGCTAATTGCCTATAATTTCCACCTGTTGTCTATTCCATTTGCACAACAGCATGTGAAATGTATTGTCAATCAGTGTTGCTTCCTAAGTGGACAGTTTGATTTCACAGAAGTGTGATTGTGTTGTTTAAGTGTTCCCTTTATTTTTTTGAGCAGTGTATATATACAGTATATATAAAATACATTTTTTTGTAAAATAAATTATCGTTATTATTGTCCCCTAACGCTACCACCCCTAATTGGAGTGAACTAATGGACAGCAACACTTAGGCTTCTACTTTCAGCTTATAAACTCAGCAAAAAAAGAAAGATAATTCGTCAAAATCCAAACAACTTCACAGATCTTCATTGTAAAGGGTTTCAACACATTTTCCCATGCTTGTTCAATGAACCATAAACAATTAATGAACATGCACCTGTGGAACGGTCGTTAAGACACTAACAGCTTACAGACGGTAGGCAATTAAGGTCACAGTTATGAAAACTTGGGACACTAAAGAGGCCTTTCTACTGACTCTGACAAACACCAAAGGAAAGATGCCTAGGAAAGATGCTCATCTGCGTGAACGTGCCTTAGGCATGCTGCAAGGAGGCATGAGGACTGCAGATGTGGCCAGGGCAATAAATTGCAATGTCAGTACTGTGAGACTCCAAAGACAGCGCTACAGGGAGACAGGACGGACAGCTGATCGTCCTCACAGTGGCAGACCACGTGTAACAACACCTGCACAGGATCGGTACATCCGAACAACACACCTGTGGGACAGGTACAGGATGGCAACAACAACTGCCCGAGTTACACCAGGAACGTACAATCCCTCCATCAGTGCTCAGACTGTTCGCAATAGGCTGAGAGAGGCTGGACTGAGGGCTTGTAGGCCTGTTGTAAGGCAGGTCCTCACCAGACATCACCGGCAACAACGCTGGTGCATTAGTTGTTCATGGTTCATTGAACAAGCATGGGAAACAGGGTTTAAACCCATTACAATGAACATCTGTGAAGTTATTTGAATTTTCACGAATTATGTTTGAAAGACAGGGTCCTGAAAAAGGGACGTTTCTTTTTTTGCTGAGTTTATGTACTGTATTCTATCCTATTCTACTGTATCTTAGTCTATGTATTACTCATCTCATATGTATATACTGTATTCTATCCTATTCTACTGTATCTTAGTCTATGTATTACTCATCTCATATGTATATACTGTATTCTATCCTATTCTACTGTATCTTAGTCTATGTATTACTCATCTCATATGTATATACTGTATTCTATCCTATTCTACTGTATCTTAGTCTATGTATTACTCATCTCATATGTATATACTGTATTCTATCCTATTCTACTGTATCTTAGTCTATGTATTACTCATCTCATATGTATATACTGTATTCTATCCTATTCTACTGTATCTTAGTCTATGTATTACTCATCTCATATGTATATACTGTATTCTATCCTATTCTACTGTATCTTAGTCTATGTATTACTCATCTCATATGTATATACTGTATTCTATACTATTCTAGAGTATCTTATATACATGTTTTTCTATAATTGCACCCACACTGCTCGCGCATGTCAACGAGCATCTGCGTAGCCAGGTTGGTTCTATTTGTGATGCTTGACCTGCTGCAAGTCCCGCCTCTCCCATCTCCTCATTGGTTGTTAGGAGCATATACCCACGTGGGTGATTGAAAGATGAACTGAGGTCCACACTCTAGTCCAGTTGGTGGTGGTAATGCACCTTAAAGTTGGTTACCAACCGCCATATAAAGTCCACAGAAGAAGAAGAAGCCTGAAGGATGAGAGATGACTAGAAATGATCTCGGTTTACCCTTTTATTTGTGGATTAATTGTTGAGAGTAGAGGACCTTGTGCATTTACGGTAAAATAACAACCCAATGTTCATGTCCCAGGACAAATTAGCTAGCAACAGCAAGCTAGCTAGCTAAATTGGCATAAATGTTTAATGCTTTTCGACCTGTCCCCAAATTAATATAGTTGATTCAGAGTTTGTTTTGATATTTCAACCCGCGTGTCCTGATCGCGGACGCACGGGCGCGAGGGGTCTGATCAACATGTTAGTTATGCCAGTAGGGATATTTGAATTTAACATTGAGCTTCAACCAACGCTTACTATAGTAACGCAAACCGGCAAGACTATAATGAAGCACAGTCTCAGCATGGTGGTCTGTCTTTCTATTGGTTTATAATGCACCGTCTCAGCATGCTGGTCTGTCTTTCTATTGGTTTATAATGCACCGTCTCAGCATGCTGGTCTGTCTTTCTATTGGTTTATAATGCACAGTCTCAGCATGCTGGTCTGTCTTTCTATTGGTTTATAATGCACCGTCTCAGCATGCTGGTCTGTCTTTCTATTGGTTTATAATGCACCGTCTCAGCATGCTGGTCTGTCTTTCTATTGGTTTATAATGCACAGCCCCAATAATAATTGAGTCTGACCAAGCATCCAGATGACATCGTTTTTATTTGACAACAACTGGACACAGTTTTTTGAGGGTCAGATGGTGCTATTCAACCTCATTTTGGTGGATTTTTAGGAGATGTTTGACTCGATAAGTTACAAATATAGTTGTTTGAGCATCAGATTATGCTTTGGAGGTTGAAAGGCATATTTCTGGGGGACCTCTCCGTTATATAGACTGCCCTTTTTGTTCCAGAGATCGCATTATATGCTGTAACATAATCTTCAACATTGTGGTCACCACATGTCCCTTGATGTCTGGGACTTTAAGTCTATAAAGTGTCAGCGTGTGTGTGTCTTCCTGCCTGCCATCCATCTCCTGTGCACCACCAGTCTCCCCTCACTCCTCTCCCCTCCATCCCCTCTCCCCTGTCAGACAGAAGCATGGTAGCTAAGAGGTGCATCCGATCAGTGAGGATGCTCCAATAGACAAGGGCTCAATGACTCAAGGTCACAGCATTTAACAGACAAAGACAAAAGGCTTATCTAACCGCTTTCCTCTGCCCTCCAATCACCAGCAATCCCAGTCATAGCCCCTGAGTGACAGCTCCTCGTTAAAGATTTATGCTAATCACACAGTCCGTTAATCAAATCTTTTAGACCTTTAAACAGGTCAACATTCACAAGGCCGCAGGGCCAGACAGATTACCAGGACGTGTACTCCGAGCATGCGCTGACCAACTGGCAAGTGTCTTCACTGACCTTTTCAACCTCTCCCTGTCTGAGTCTGTAATTTCTACATGTTTCAAGCAGACCACCATAGTCCCTGTGCCCAAGAACACTAAGGTAACCTGCCTAAATGACTACCGACCAATAGCACTCACGTCTGTAGCCATGAAGTGCTTTGAAAGGCTGGTCATGGCTCACATCAACACCATCATCCCGAAAATCCGAGACCCACTCCAATTCACATACCACCTCAACAGATCCACAGATGACGGAATCTCAATCGCACTCCACACTGCCCTTTCCCACTGGACAAATGGAACACCTATGTGAGAATGTTGACTACAGCTCAGCGTTCAACACAACAACATCTCCCTCAAAGTGAGCAAGACAAAGGAGCTTATTGTGGAATACCTGAAAAGGAGGGCCAAACACTCCCCATTCACATCACCGGGACTGTAGTGGAGCGGGTCGAGAGCTTCAAGTTCCTTGGTGTCCACATCAACAACAAACTATCATGGTCCAAACACACCAAGACAGTCGTTAAGATGGCACAATAAAGCCTATTCCCCTTCAGGACACTGAAATTATTTGACATAGGTCCCCAGATCCTCAAAAGGTTCCACAGCTGCACCATCGAGAGCATCCTGACCGGTTGTATCACTGGTGGTACAGCAACTGCTTGGCATCTGACCGTATGGTCCAGTACATCACTGGGGCCCAGCTTCCTTCCATCCAGGACCTCTATACCAGGAGGTGTCCGAGGAAACCCCAAAAATTGTCAAAGACTCCAGCCACCCAAGTCATAGACTCTTCTCTTTGTTACCGCACAGCAAGCAGTACTGGTCCAAAAGGGCCCTCAACAGCTTCTACCCCCATGAGACTGCTGAACATCTAATCAAGCCATGAGACTGCTGAACAATTAATCAAATGGGCACACGGGCTATTAGCATTGACCACCCCCCCCCCCCCTTTTTTTATTTTTACTCTGTTGCTACTCAATGTTTATTGTCTATGCGTAATCACTTTACCCCTACCTTCATGTACCAATTACCTCGACTCAACTGTGCCCCTGCATATTGACTTGGTACCGCTACTCCCGTTAGCCTCGTTATTGATATTTTATAAAAAAAAATATTCTTTTATTACTTTTTTTTACTTTAGTATATTTAATAAATATTTTCTTAACTGCATTGTTGGTTAAAGGCTTGTAAGTAAGCATTTCACGGTAAGATCTACACCTGTTGTATTCAGCATTTCACTGTGAGGTCTACTACACCTGTTGTATTCAGCATTTCACTGTGAGGTCTACTACACCTGTTGTATTCAGCATTTCACTGTAAGGTCTACTACACCTGTTGTATTCAGCATTTCACTGTAAGGTCTACTACACCTGTTGTATTCAGCATTTCACTGTGAGGTCTACTACACCTGTTGTATTCAGCATTTCACTGTGAGGTCTACTACACCTGTTGTATTCAGCATTTCACTGTGAGGTCTACTACACCTGTTGTATTCAGCATTTCACTGTGAGGTCTACTACACCTGTTGTATTCAGCATTTCACTGTAAGGTCTACTACACCTGTTGTATTCAGCATTTCACTGTGAGGTCCACTACACCTGTTGTATTCAGCATTTCACTGTGAGGTCCACTACACCTGTTGTATTCAGCATTTCACTGTGAGGTCTACTACACCTGTTGTATTCAGCATTTCACTGTAAGGTCTACTACACCTGTTGTATTCAGCATTTCACTGTAAGGTCTACTACACCTGTTGTATTCAGCATTTCACGGTAAGGTCTACTACACCTGTTGTATTCAGTGCATGTGACAAATACACTTTGATTTGATTTGATCACTAACCTTCTGAGGTTATAGGTGTCAGGTGTCAAGACAAAAGAAACCCAGAGAAGACCAAGCAACCTTTCGCTCCTATTTTTGAGATTACCGATTGAAATTGAATGTACTGACTGTATAGTATCTATGGATACGAGTGTCTGCTAAATCACAAACATGTACAGTGGTTCGTCCTTTAAAAGTTGCAGCGTACTGCAGTACAGCTTGCGTGGTGCCGCAGAATTCTTTTTGGCATCTTTGAGAAGCATTTGATAGCCTTCAATAGTGGCTGTACTCGAGAATTTAAAACCTTTCTTTTGTAAGAATTGTCAAGTGTCAATGTGCAGCGGGTAGGACGGAGTCAGGCGCAGCACACAGAACTGAGTATAAAAACATACTTTACTCGAATAAACCAACAAAATAATTCCACGCAGGGAAAATACTCCAGCTCACAGAAATAGTGAACACTTAACAAAGAACAAACACTCACAAAACCATGTGGGAACCAGAGGGTTAAATAGGGAATAAATCATAATGTATTGGAAACCAGGTGTGTACAATAAAGACAAAACAAATGGACAATGAAACGTAGATCGGAGGACATTTGTAAATAAAGCTAGTTTGTTATTTAGAATAATTTATTTCTGTTTTTAGAGGGAGAGAAACCAAACACCTACAGTCATCTCGTGGGTCTCCTAGTCAAGGCCGGAACAGGTATTGAACCAGCATCTGTAACAACATAGCTTGCACTGCTATGCAGTGTCTTAGACCGTTGCGCCACTCTGGCACCGTATAACGTGATTGGTCGGGAGTGGGCTACAGTACCACAGTAAGAGCAAAATAATCCTAATAAAATAATAAACCTTAGTGTAACAACAGTTTTAGTAAGTAATACTGAAGTTGTGCATAATTATCAGTTTCTCTTTAGGTTTATGTCGCCCATTCATTGTCAGTTAGAGACACAGTAGGACCCAAAAGCATCATCAGGTCTCTACCTCCCCATTGTGGTGGTCTGGAGCAATGAAGAGGTGATGCAGGGTACCGTACTAAACCACACATTACCTCTAACTCCCCCTTGTGGTGGTCTGGAGCAATGAAGAGGTGATGCAGGGTACCGTACTAAACCACACATTACCTCTAACTCCCCCTTGTGGTGGTCTGGAGCAATGAAGAGGTGATGCAGGGTACCGTACTAAACCACACATTACCTCTAACTCCCCCTTGTGGTGGTCTGGAGCAATGAAGTGGTGACGCAGGGTACCGTACTAAACCACAAATGACCTCTAAGTACCGCAGCGTAATCACAAAACTTTCAGTGGAGCTACCACTGTACATGTAAATTGCATTCCTACATTTACAACAAGCACACTAAAACATAATAACAGATACAGTACATTTACATGTTTGTCTTTTGATATTCATAACACCTAATAATGAATGTAAAATAGTATAATACAGTGATTCTGCCTTTAATGAATGGAACAACCCACAAAAAAAAACGATAGATTTAGGGAGAGACTGACCCTTATGGGCTTTACCGTACTGCACTATAAAGGGAAGAGGGTGCCATTTGGGACTTAGCCACTGTTCTGTTGGTGAAGTGATGATCCCTTAGTGTTACTGCAGCTTAGTGTTATAGAATCTCTCCCTAGAGACTGCAGCTCAGTGTTATAGAATCTCTCCCTAGAGACTGCAGCTCAGTGTTAGAGAATCTCACCCTAGAGACTGCAGCTCAGTGTTATAGAATCTCTCCCTAGAGACTGCAGCTCAGTGTTATAGAATCTCTCCCTAGAGACTGCAGCTCAGTGTTATAGAATCTCTCCCTAGAGACTGCAGCTCAGTGTTATAGAATCTCTCACTAGAGACTGCAGCTCAGTGTTATAGAATCTCACCCTAGAGACTGCAGCTTAGTGTTATAGAATCTCTCACTAGAGACCGCAGCTCAGTGTTATAGAATCTCACCCTAGAGACTGCAGCTCAGTGTTATAGAATCTCTCACTAGAGACTGCAGCTCAGTGTTATAGAATCTCTCCCTAGAGACTGCAGCTCAGTGTTATAGAATCTCTCACTAGAGACTGCAGCTTGTACAGAGATTCAAAGCTCCCCTTCCCCATGTTGTTGGGATGTTTAGGAGCTTTTTGTAGATAAGCTGAAGGTCTGGACAGCTTTTAATCTGTCTTCCCTTCTTTGCACTGTGTTTGTGTTTAAAGCCTGTAGAATTCCTGTTCAAAAGTCTTGCCTGAAAACAAGACTTAGTTGTCTTTCATAATTCTTACCACTTCTAAGAAATCATATTATAGAATTTTGTTGGTAAAAGGATGCTTAAAATAGTTTTTCCTGAACTACTCAAGGACACTACTTGTGGTGCTTTATCACGACTCAGGATGTGACCCAGATGCAGACACGGGAGGCGGATAGTACGGGTCTCAGATGATTAATTAGAAACACGGGGCAGGCAAAGGGCAGGTAAAAGGCAGGCAGAGGTTCGTGATTGGGTCAGAGTCAGGCAGGTACAGGACGGCAGGCAGGCTCAGTGTCAGGGCAGGCAGAATGGTCAGAACTGGGGAAAACTAGGAAACAGAACCAGAGAAACAGGAAGGCTAGAAAGAACGCTGGTAAGACCTGACAAGACAAGACAAACTGGCAACAGACAAACAGAGAACACAGGTACAAATACACAGGGGATAAAGGGGAACATGGGCGACACAAAGACAGGTGAAACAGATCAGGGTGTGACATGCTTACTGAAAAGTCCCTGCTTAGTCCAGTTAAGTTGAGTGGTTGGAGAAAGCTACCATCAAATTGGTTGGCTGAGACAGGCTTCATCAGACAGACCAGCAGCCATTCATCTAGTGTGGGAGGAGAATTTGACTTTCATCCCCCCTGTCTATTTTCTTTGGCATAAACCAGACCTTTAATATACAGTATATCTCTAGTTATACACCAGACCTTTAACTTTTTAAGGAATAGGGGGCAGTATATTCGATTTCGGATGAAAAGCATGCCCAGAGTAAACTGCCTACTACTCGGGCCCAGAGTCAAATATTTGCATATTATTAGTAGATTTGGATAGAAAGCACTCTGAAGTTTCTAAAACTGTTTGAATGATGTCTGTGAGTATAACAGAACTCATATGGCAAGCAAAAACCTGAGAAAAATCCAACCAGGAAGTGGGAAATCTGATGCTTGTAGTCTTTTCAACTCATTGCCTATCTAACACACAGTGACTTAGGGTTCATTTTGCACTTCCTAAGGCTTCCACTAGATGTCAACAGTCTTTAGAACGTTGTTTCAGGCTTTTGCAGTGAACAGAGAGCGAACAAGAAGGCCGGGAAGTTGGTGACTCAGAAAATGACATGAGTTCAATGGCATGCGTTCACGTGATGAGTTAGCTGTGTTCCATAACGTTTTTCAAGACATTGGAATCGTCCGGTTGGAATATTATTGAAGTTTTATGTTAAAAAGACCCTAAAGATTGATGCTATACAACGTTTGACATGTTTCTACGAACGTAAATATAACTTTTTTTGACTTTTCGGTGTGAAATTTTCGGCGCGCTTCCTACATTTGGAGTAGCTTACTGAACGCGCAAACAACAAGGAGGTATTTGGACATAAATTATGGACGTTATTGAACAAAACAACATTTATTGTGGACCTGGGGTTCCTGATGACGATCATCAAAGGTAAGTGAATATTTATAATGCTATTTATGGTTTTAGAAGTCCATATTTATGTCCAAATAGCTCATTTTTGTTCGGGTGTTCAGTTCACTATTCCAAATGCAGAAAGCGCATGCACTAAGTCCAGACGAAAAGTCAAAAAAGTTGCATTACAGTTTGTAGAAACATGTCAAACGATGTATAGAATCAATCTTTAGGATGTTTTTATCATAAATCTTCAATAAAATTCCAACCAGACAATTCCTTTGTGTTTAGAAATGAAAAGGAACTCAGCTCGTCCTCACGGCCACGTACGTGACTGAGCTCATGGCATTTTTTCAGACACCTGGGTCAAACAGCTCTTATTCTCTCCCCATTCACAGTAGAAACATGAAACAAGACTGTTGACATCTAGTGGACGCCTTAGGAAGTGCAATATGACCCCACAGACACTGTATATTGGATAGGCAATCACTTGAAAAACTACCAACCTCAGATTTCACACTTCTTGGTTGAATTTTTCTCAGGTTTTTATTATACTCACAGACATCATTCAAACAGTTTTAGAAACTTCAGAGTGTTTTCTATCCAAATCTACTAATAATATGCATATCCTAGCTTCTGGGCCTGAGTAGCAGGCAGTTTACTCTGGGCACCTTATTCATCCAAGCTACTCAATACTGCCCCCAGATCCCAAAGAAGTTATTTGAGCTGTTCTTGCCATAATATAGACTTGGTCTTTGACCAAATGGTGCTATCTTCTGTATACCACACCTACGTTGCCACAACACAACTGATTGGCTCGAACAGTCTATGAGTAGGGTGGCTGAAGTTTTAGAAAATGTTTAGGGTCTCCTTGGTATAAAGGTCTTCTGGATGGCAGGAAGCTTGGCCCCATACTGGGCCGTACGCAATACCCTCTGTAGTGCCTTGTGGTCAAAGGCTGAGCAGTTGCCATACCAGGCAGTGATGAAACCAGTCAAGATGCTCTCGATGGTGCAGCTGTAGAACTTTTTGAGGACCCATGATGAATCTTTTCAGTCTCCTGAGGGGGAATAGGCTTTGTCGTGCCCTCTTCACGACTGTCTTGGTGTGTTTGGACCATGATAGTTTGTTGGTGATGTGGACACCAAGGAACTTGAAGCTCTCAACCTGCTCCACTACAGCCCCATCGATGAGAATGAGCACGTGCTCGGTCCTCCTTTTCCTGCTAAAGCCAGGATTAAATAGATCACAGGACAAAACTCTCCCCTACTAAAGACAGAATTAAATAGATCACAGGACAAGTCTCTCCCCTACTAAAGCCATAATTAAATAGATCACAGGACAAGACTCTCCCCTACTAAAGCCAGGATTAAATAGATCACAGGACAAGACTCTCCCCTACTAAAGCCAGGATTAAATAGATCACAGGACAAGACTCTCCCCTACTAAAGCCAGGATTAAATAGATCACAGGACAAGACTCTCCCCTGCTAAAGCCATAATTAAATAGATCCATAAAATATTTGCCACAAAATAATTGCCACCATAGGCTGCTGTAGTAATGGTTAGCTAATCAAAGTGAAACCCTTTTTTAAAGCAACAAGGCTACCTCTCTGTATGCGGTTCGTAATTCCTCTGGGTCTGATACTTCAGATCTCAGCATGACCCTCGGTTCAACATCAAAGTCCTCTAACAGAGTTTGACGGGTGTTTTATCCCACTACGTAATGCTTTAGTGATTTAAATAGATGATCTTACCAACCACTGGTTATCTATTAATTATCACAATCTGACTCTACAAAATTATGCAGATGCGCATGAATTCAAATAAAAAATCTGTATCTGCTGTCAAATTCCTGCTTGTCCACCAGTTTCTCTGTTTCCATCTGTGTTTCCTCTCTGTTTCCTCTCTCTGTTTCCTATCTGTGTTTCCTATCTGTGTTTCCTCTCTGTTTCCATCTGTGTTTCCTATCTGTGTTTCCTATCTCTGTTTCCGATCTGTGTTTCCGATCTGTGTTTCCGATCTGTGTTTCCAATCTGTGTTTCCAATCTGTGTTTCCTATCTGTGTTTCCTATCTGTGTTTCCTCTATGTGTTTCCTCTATGTGTTTCCTATCTGTGTTTCCAATCTGTGTTTCCAATCTGTGTGTTTCCTATCTGTGTTTCCTATCTGTGTTTCCTATCTGTGTTTCCTATCTGTGTTTCCTAATGGGTGAATAAAAATTTTCTGAACAGTCTGATAATCTTTCATGTCAAATGTTAATGCATCAGGGCTATTTGAATATGAGAGACCATCTCCTGTGCAGTGAGAAAGGGCTCTGCTCTAGCTCTCTGCGTGCTTCTGGCTGTGTGATGTTTGTGGAAAGGAGCTCAGACTGCCCCTGCTATTATTTCATTATTTAGACATCATTTCTTCATGTCCGGCTATCTGCTTTGTTTGGTAATCTT
Organism: Salmo salar; assembly: GCF_965601325.2. Lineage (NCBI taxonomy): Eukaryota > Metazoa > Chordata > Actinopteri > Salmoniformes > Salmonidae > Salmo > Salmo salar. The sequence goes on from NC_138299.1 coordinate 164,031,896, forward strand.
GTCTATCTTTACTACCTGCTGTTCCACCCTTCTCTTCGCTTTTCTCTTAACTTTGTCTTCTCTTTTCTTCTCGTCTCTTTCTCCTTATCTGCTTTGTTCCTTCACATTTTCTTAGCTTTATCAGGACCTATACATGAAAACCTTCTCCATTTGTCACCATGACAACAACCTGCAGGCAGTGGCCTACTTCCCTGCTTGTTCTTCGGAACACAAAATGTTGATGTTCCATTCAGCTCCCAGCATCAGTGAACCCTCTGGCTGACCTGCATGCCAACTGTTGACAGTTGCTTTCTTTCATTCAAACACTTTGAAATCACTGGGATGTTCTGCTTTTATGGAAATGGATGGAAATGCTTACAGTACTATATCGTTTTTTTTTTCTCACCCCCAACAAGGGAAATATGCCTTCTACACTGTAGGAGTATCATACTGTACTGAAGAAGAACAGTTGAAAAGCCCAAACAAATGCTTGATACAGTGTCTTGCAAAAGTATTCATTCCCCTTGGCGTTTTTTCTATGTTGTTGCAATACAACCTGTAATTTAAATTGATTCTTATTTGGATTTCATGTAATGGACATACACAAAATAGTCCAAATTGGTGAAGTGAAATGAAAAAAATACTTGTTTCAAAATAAAAACAGAAAAGTGGTGCGTGCATTTGTATTCCCTTTGCTATTTATAATGCTATTTATGATTTTAGAAGTCCATATTTATGTCCAAATAGCTCATTTTTGTTCGGGTGTTCAGTTCACTATTCCAAATGCAGAAAGCGCATGCACTAAGTCCAGACGAAAAGTCAAAAAAGTTGCATTACAGTTTGTAGAAACATGTCAAACGATGTATAGAATCAATCTTTAGGATGTTTTTATCATAAATCTTCAATAAAATTGCACAGGAGATGGATCTCAGTATATATACACCTGTTCTGAAAGGCCCCAGAGTTTGCAGCACCACTAAGCGAGGGGCACCACCAAGCAAGCGGCACCATGAAGACCAAGGAGCTCTTCAAACAGAAAGGGGCGGGTTGGCGCCCGCCCCTTGGGTTGTGCCGTGGCGGAGGTCTTTGTGGGCTATACTCGGCCTTGTCTCAGGATGGTAAGTTGGTGGTTGGAGATATCTCTCCAGTGGTGTGGGGACTGTGCTTTGGCAAAGTGGGTGGGGTTATATCCTACCTGTTTGGCCCTGTCCGGGGGTTTCATCGGATGGGGCCACAGTGTCTCCTGACCCCTCCTGTCTCAGCCTCCAGTATTTATGCTGCAGTAGTTTATGTGTCGGGGGGCTAGGGTCAGTCTGTTACATCTGGAGTATTTCTCTTGTCTTATCCGGTGTCCTGTGTGAATTTAAATATGCTCTCTCTAATTCTCTCTTTCTTTCTGTCTCTCGGAGGACCTGAGCCCTAGGACCATGCCTCAGGACTACCTGGCATGATGACTCCTTGCTGTCCCCAGTCCACCTGGCCGTGCTGCTGCTCCAGTTTCAACTGTTCTGCCTGCGGCTATGGAACCCTGACCTGTTCACCGGACGTGCTACCTGTCCCAGCCATTTGACATGGAAGTTTTTGGGTGTCAAGATTAAAACTTCTTCAGGCTAGGGTCCTTTTTTCGGAATTTCTGCCTGACTGACGTGCCCAAAGTAAACTGCCTATTACTCAGGCCCAGAAGCCAGGATATGCATATAATTGGTACCATTGGAAAGAAAACACTTTGAGGTTTGTAGAAATGTTAAAATAATTTATGAGACTATAACACAATAGATATGGTAGGAGAAAATCCAAAGAAAAACCAACAGGATTTTTTTGTTTTGTTGAGAGCCCATGCTCTTCCAATTGAACGTATAGGGTCATATCCAAATCCAGATTGCAATTCCTATGGCTTCCACTAGATGTCAACAGTCTTTTCTCAAGGTTTCAGGCTTGTTTCTTCCCAAACAAGGAAGAATTTAGAGTTTTAGTACTGAGAGTCAGAGTTGGAAATCAGTCTGTGTGCGCATGACGAAGAGGATGAGTTAATTTTGCTTTCCTATTGAACATACTTCTTTCCGTATGAAATATTATAGTTTAACTACATTTTAGGGTACCTGAGGATTAAAGAGAAACATTGTTTGACTTGTTTTAACAAAGTTTAGCGGTAGCTTTTTGGATTCCTTTCTCTGCATGTTGAACGAGTGGATTACTCAAATCAATGGCGCCAACTAAATTGACTCTTTGGGATATAAAGAAGGATTTTATCTAACAAAACGTCCATGCATGTTGTAGCAGGGACACTTTGGATTGCAAATCACAGGAAGATTTTCAAAAAGTTAATTAATATTTAATCGCTATTTTTTGATTTTATGAAGCCTGTGCTGGTTGAAAAATATGTTGATGTGGGGCGCCGTCCTCAAACAATCGCAAGGCATGCTTTCACTGTACAGCCTGTTGTAAATCGGACAATGCAGTTAGATGAACAAGACTTTAAGCTTTTAACCGATATAAGACACTTTGTATGTACTTAAATGTTTAATATCCATAATTTTTATGATTATTTATTTGAATTGCACGCCCTCCAATATCACAGGAAGTTGTCGACAGGTTTCCCACTGGCAGGACACCGAGCCCTATACAATATATTTAAAGTATTCTTTCAAATATGCATTAACAACCACATCATCAACTTCAAGGGACATGGGCAGCTGTGAGGAGGAGGGATTATTCTCCAGGTCTTTAACCGTTTTCCAGAACTTCTTGGGGTTAGACCCACAGAGAGAGAACTGCTCCTTTAAGTAGTTAACAATACCACTGAAAATATCAAAAAAGAAGGTGAAAGCGTCTTCGACAGAGGGGATCAAGCCGATTCTATACCATTTTACAGAGGCCAGGTCATGAAGGAAGGCCTGCTCATTAAAGTTTTTTTACCAAGCGTCTATGACAAATCAGGACTGGTCGTTTCACTGAGCAGCCACTACGAACACAGCAGGACAAATTCATACTTAGTGTAAGGGGCCAGGAGAGAGCTTAGGGCAGGTAGGGTACAGGTAGGGTACAGGTCGGTGCTGATGGAGGATGATAACACCCAGCGACAGTCAACAAAGAGCTATTTGAATGTTTAATGTATAAAACCAGCAAATCAAATTGAGCAACCGAGCACTGAAGGTAATCCTTGGTAAAGATTATCACTCCCCCACCGTTGGAAGATCTGTCTTGCTGAAAAAGGTTATACCCAGAAAGGTTAACATCAGTATTCATATCACTCGTCCTTAACCACATCTCAGTAATGACCAACACATCTGGATTGGAGCTGTGAACCCACACTTTCAATTGATCCATTTGAGATAATAAGCTTCTAGTGTTAACGTGCAGAAAACCCAGGCTTTTACGAGAGCAGAAATCAGTGAAGCAGATATCAGAGCAAATCAAATCACATCAAACTTTATTTGCCACATGTGCCGAATACAACAAGTGTAGACATTACCATGAAATGCTGACTTACAAGCCCTTAACCAAAAGTGCAGTTCAAGAAGAAGAAAATATTTACCAAGTAGACTAAAATATAAAATAACACAATAACAATAACGAGGCTATATACAGGGGGCACTGGTACCGAGTCAGTGTGCAGGGGTACAGGCTAGTTGAGGTAATCTGTACATGTAGGTGGGGGCGAAGTGACTATGCATAGGTAACAAACAAACAGCGAGTAGCAGCAGCGTACAAGAGGGGGGAGGGGGGTGGCATTGTAAATTGTCCGGTGGCAATTTTTATGAATTGTTCAGCAGTCTAATGGCTTAGGGGTAGAAGCTGTTGAGGAGCCTTTTGGTCCTGGACTTTGCGCTCTGGTACCGCTTGCCATGCGGTAGCAGAGAAAACAGTCTATAACTTGGGTGACTGGAGTCTCTGACAATTTTATGGTCTTTCCTCTGACACCGCCTATTATATAGGTCCTGGATGGCAGGAAGCTTGGCCCCAGTGATGTACTGGGCCGTTCGCACTACCCTCTGTAGCGTATTACAGTCAGATGCCGAGCAGTTGCCATACCAGGTGGTGATGCAACCAGTCAGGATGCTCTCGATGGTGCAGCTGTAGAACCTTTTGAGGATCTGGGGGCCCATGCCAAATCTTTTCAGTTTCCTGAGGTGGAAAAGGTTTTGTTGTGCCCTCTTCACGACTGTCTTGGTATGTTTGGACCATGATAGTTCGTTGGTGATGTGGACACCAAGGAACTTAACTCTCGACCCGCTCCACTACAGCCCCATCGAAGTTAATGGGGGCCTGTTCGGCCCACCTTTTCCTGTAGTCCACGATCAGCTCCTTTGTCTTGCTCACATTGAGCACAAGTCAGAATTGGGGCTAGCAACAGTAGATGGGCCAGGCTATACATGCACATTTCCATATATCATCAACAGTAATCAAGGCATGGCAGAGGACAGAGAGAGCTCTGCATTGTTGATATATAACATTTGAATGTGCAATAGATGGCAAAAATGTCATATTTTAATTAAGATGGAACCTGTTTGTTCTCCTGTGACTGCACATTCACCAACAGAACAGAGTTCATCCTGTTTGTTCTCCTGTGACTGCACATTCACCAACAGAACAGAGTTCATCCTGTTTGTTCTCCTGTGACTGCACATTCACCAACAGAACAGAGTTCATCCTGTTTGTTCTCCTGTGACTGCACATTCACCAACAGAACAGAGTTCATCCTGTTTGTTCTCCTGTGACTGCACATTCACCAACAGAACAGAGTTCATCCTGTTTGTTCTCCTGTGACTGCACATTCACCAACAGAACAGAGTTCATCCTGTTTGTTCTCCTGTGACTGCACATTCACCAACAGAACAGAGTTCATCCTGTTTGTTTTCCTGTGACTGCACATTCACCAACAGAACAGAGGCAGTCTATTAGTTTGCTTACAGCTTCCTCTTTCGAGTCCCGGGGATTTTGGCCCGGTCCGGAGTAAGCAGAACGTGTTGCGCTGCCAACTTGTTGAAGTAGAAATCTTCCTCCAAATCAAGGTTAGTGATCGATGTCCAGCAGCTGTTTTCAGTCATTGGAAACGATGGCAGAAACATTATGTACAAAAAAAAGTTATGATCAGCATAAAAATAAATAAAAAATAGTGGAATTGGTTGAGCTCGTAAAACGAACGCTTTCCGCTGCAGGGTGTTACAATGGGAGAGACATACAGTGGACATACAGACCTTATTGGCTCTCCTTCTTGGCTGATTAATGGTGTCATTGTTGGTGTCGTTGTTTGTGTCTAATTGTGCTACCAGGTGTTATTGGTTGTCTGTAGGGCATTGGGAATCTGAGTTCACGTGACCTTGCCAGTCTGGACACTTCATTGAAGAGAATTAATAGACAGGAGACAGACAAATGCATGCACGCAATCTCGCACGTTACCAGTTTATTGCCATAAATAGATTTATTGAATGGGAGTTCTAGCCGAGAAGCCTATTCAATGGATAAGGAGCCACCCATCTTCAGAATATTACCAGACATTGGATCATAGAAAACAAACATCTAGGTCTATTTATATGAAAAGAAAGATTTACTCTCAATCTCAACAAAAAGTGTCATCAACAATATCCAAATACTTTTGATGTGGAAAAGTATTCATTATAAATAGCTCAGTATTATGTTCTCTTCCTTTGCTTACTCGGTAGAGGTGAATGATTGGATGGGTACTGTAGTGACCAACCACAGGTTTCCTTACTCGGTAGAGGTGAATGATTGGATGGGTACTGTAGTGACCAACCACAGGTTTCCTTACTCGGTAGAGGTGAATGATTGGATGGGTACTGTAGTGACCAACCACAGGTTTCCTTACTCGGTAGAGGTGAATGATTGGATGGGTACTGTAGTGACCACCCACAGGTTTCCTTTGTATCTTTTCTCTGCATATGGCACACCTCTCCAGCTCCTCTTTAATCCATCTGACATATCCCAGTAATACTGACACACGGATTAAAACGACAAACTTTTAAAGCGTTTACACTTTCCTTCCTCATGAGCAAAAAGTCCTCTAAGCCTCTCCCCTACCAAAGCAGAGTAGGAGATGGACAATGTGACTAATACACCCACGTGACATTCGAGAGGCCAGACCAGCCACGGTATGGGAGAAGGAAAGCCTGGTCAGTTATTTATTTATTGCTTTATTACTTTGATTTCACAGTGCCTGGCCACTCAAATTGGCCTGACTGATCTGGATTTTACTGTAGCCTGCCTCACAGACACCAAGGGAAGCCGCCAGTCATCAAATGTGTCACCACACAAGCACACATGCACTCACACACACATCTACGCATGCACACCTCACATACCTCACCCTCCTCACACCACACACCTCACACACCACACACCCCACACACCACACACCACACCACACCACCACATATCACACCACACACAACATATCACACCACACACCACCCACCACCACCACCACACACCACACCACCACACACACACCACCACCACCACCACACCCCACAACCACATATCACACCACACACCACCCACCACCACACACCACCCACCACCACCACCACACAACCACACCACCACACAACACACCACCACCACCACACCACCCACCACCACACCCCACAAACCACATATCACACCACACACCACCCACCACCACCACACCACCCACCACCACACCACCACACCACCACACCACCCACCAC